>NW_026889803.1:26087500-26665000 GCF_033153115.1 Saccostrea echinata
TTGGGCCAGCAGTGTACATAATAGGTATGTAAATCTTATTGACATTTTGTATAGATTTAATATTGAATTATAATGACTTTATCATCACTTTATAGGTTGAGTGTATCAAACGATTTGAAAGTTGATGCAGAGAGAGATCTACGAGATATTGGTGCTGGAAGAATTGAAGTACATGCCCTCAATAAGGTAAATTTGTGTTTAAAAATGACAAGCTCCAAGTCCTAGAAATAGCAGTATATTTATTTGACTTACTATGATTATGAAAATTTCAGTTCAAGTATGCCAAGATATCCTCCAAGGAAAATGGCAGTGTGAAGAAGGGTGTGATTTTTGCCACTTATTCCTCATTGATTGGAGAAAGTCAGTCCAGTGGGAAATACAAGACCCGCTTCAAACAGCTTCTTAAATGGTGTGGGAAGGATTTTGATGGAGTTGTATCCTTTTTTTTTTATCTCTAAAGAGGGATAGAATTTTTTCACAATAGAATATTTACAGCCAGCAAACAAATTGTTTACTGATTGATAAGCCCCCGTCTAATGTTGGGAAATGTATAACCCTTGGATGCTGAATTCAGCCTTTTGTGTTGTGGAGTGGATAAGAAAAAAAATTTTTTTTACAATAATACTCATTTAGTACAAACATGGATATAGTGAATTTATGGATATAGCGAAGTTTAAGCCTATTTTAGTATGACCCTAAAAATGGCTATCAGTAGGCAAAGTTTCTGAAACAGGTACATTCCAAAGCCACAGAGGCCATTTGGAACCATTGAAAGGTAATGAAATAACAAAAATTAGGAGTAAGTTTATCTCTCATTAACGGATACCACCTTTTAGGCAGTGGAATGCATACAATGCAAGAAGTAATACCTTGAGACCAAAAAAGGCCATAAATTGGAGTTACTTAAATGGATGGCTCTGTAGGTCTATGGTTTGACTGTCTGAGCTACACTTCTGCAGCTACACCCTATCATATCTGTTTGTAACTTCATGAGACATTTTGCAGATATTAAAATTAAGTGAAAAGAAACTCTTTCCAACTTCATTTGAAAAGATACTGATCCATAAGACATTCATTGTTCAAAACCTCCTCTGTACAACTGTACATTGAGAGACTCTTTCCAACTTCATTTGAAAAGATACAGATCAATAAGACATTCATTGTTCAAAACCTCCTCTGTACATACATTGAGTGAAATTGAATAAATAAGTACTAAATAAATAGGTAAATGATAAAAAATTAATAGATATAAGTTTTTACATCAACTGTTACTTAAGTTTTGTTTGAAACTAGTATCTGTAGGGAATGGCCTCTTTAGGTACAGTTAGGATTTATTTTACACTATATAAAATTGTCCTTAATAATGATAAGATTGTATTTGATGAGTGCCATAAAGCTAAGAATCTGTGTCCTGTGGGCTCTAGTAAACCAACAAAGACAGGCCAGACTGTCCTGGAACTGCAGAATCGTCTTCCCAATGCCAGGATTGTGTATGCTAGTGCTACTGGTGCCTCAGAACCAAAGAACATGGCCTACATGACACGGCTAGGCTTATGGGGACCAGGCACACCTTTCCCGGAGTTCAATGATTTTATCCAGGCAGTGGAAAAAAGGTACATTTTTGGCAAGTTTGTCAAAAATACAGAATAGTATTGATTCAGTAGTCAGGAGATTCAGCTTGTGTAAGATAAATTTGAAATGATTTATCAGACTTAAATCCGATTGGACAATTTTTTTTTGTTATCTATTCATATTACTGATTTTTCATGAATACTGGGACCACATGTTCTTGTATCTTCTAGGGGGGTAGGTGCTATGGAATTGGTTGCCATGGATATGAAGCTGAGAGGAATGTATATTGCCAGGCAGCTGAGCTTTAAAGGTGTCACATTCAAAATAGAGGAAATTCCACTTGCCAAGGACTTTATCAAGGTCTACAATGACAGTGTGAAAATGGTACAGTTGCATTGTGTGCTTTCATGTTTTTTCCCCCAATTCAAAAGTGTGAAAATTGTATGGCTACACGGCTCTAATTGGCGACTAATTTAGTCGCCATGGCACCTAAAATTTTTGATTAGCGCCTAAAAATTTTCCATAAGTTGCCAAATTGACGACCATTTTGAATTGACTTGGTGATTGTCAAATTCCTGAAAATTTTAACATTTTTGACATTTTTTCTGAAAAAGCGAAAAGAAATTTAAATGAAGAAAAAATCATGTTTATCAATGGACATGTCTGTTTTCTTAGTCACGTCATGGGTCCCTATAGCGCCTTAAAAAACTTGCCTGGGGAATAAAAATTTGCATTGGCGACTAAATTTTTTGGATAAGGCGACAGCCGGCGCCTAAATTTTATAGGCCACTTAGAGGCCTGCACTACATAGTGGACTTTCACCACTTTTACTCAATTCCAGTTGACCTGGTTGAACCAGATCATTAAATTTAGTGATCAATGAAGAAGTGTAATAAATATAAAACATTAAAACAGAGATTTCCTTAGTAATTTGGGTTACAATTAGCTTATCCTGTACGTATGTTTGTAGTGGGTGACGGCACGAGAACGGTTCAGCAGGGCTGCCGAGTTGATGGATGCTGAACAGAGGATGAAGAAAAGCATGTGGGGACAATTCTGGTCGGCTCATCAGAGGTTTTTTAAATACCTCTGTATATCAGCCAAAGTCAACCACTGTGTGGAGTTAGCACGTGAGGCGATCAAAACTGGCAAGGTATGGCATTGAGCAAGACACTGAGGCAAATGATATAGTTATTGACTTAATGAAGAGGGTTTTTGAGTGATGTTTATTAAAAAAAAGGTAATTGTAAACACTGCTTTGGTCATACATTTAAAGCAGGGGAACATGATCTTGCATAGGTTAGTTCCTGTTTTGCTCACACTTCATAATCTTGGGTAGAAAAAATTGTACATAATAGAAATTTGTCCAGGTAAGATAATTACTGGTACTCAATTGCTATAGCCTGTATCAAAGTTGGTGAATAGGGAAAGAATAGGGAAATAAAACAGAAAGCAAAAATTTATGCAATTGATATCTTGATTTCATACACGTTCCAAGATAAAAATATTTTCAAACATAAAAAAATATTTTGAAATACTAATCAAAACTTTAGATATATGTGTTGAAACTGAAATACCATATAATTATCGACATGTTTTTATGCCCCACCATGGATATGGCCGGGGCATATAGTGTTTGTCATGTTCGTCATCCTTCCATCTGTGCTTCTGTCACTTTGCTTTTAGCTCAGTTTCAAAATAACTATTTAAGATATTTTTATCAAACCTTGTATGCTGATACATACTGATGAGAACTATTCAACTGCATCAACATTTTTTGACCTTGACCTTCCCTTTGACCTTGACCTCACTTTTCTTAAATTAGTGTTTAGCTCTGTTTCAAAAAAATTATTTAAGATATTTTCATCAAATCTAATATGCTGATACATGCTGATGAAAACTATTCAATTGCATCAACATTTTTTGACCTTGACTTTTCCTTTTACCTTGACTTCACTTTTCTTAAATTTGTGTTAGCTAAGTTTCAAAGAAAAGCCTTTTTTTTTTTACAGGTACTTTGTTTTTATTTGTGATAATTATACTTTTTTGTATTGTTTCAGTGTGTTGTGATAGGACTGCAGTCCACAGGAGAAGCTAGAACCCTGGAACAGTTGGAGGAACAAGGAGGAGAACTCACTGACTTTGTGTCCACAGCAAAGTAAGTACCCTCTACAACAAAAAATCATTAGATATACAGTTGAACTTCAGTATCACAAACACTGTTATCTTGAATACCATGAATATGTCGAAGTCATCAAGAAGTTCCAATCACTTTTTCTCTTTTCTATTTTACCCTCACTATCACGAATTCTTAAATATCTCAGAAATTTTGCTAGGTCCCATCGAGTTTGAGACAACAAGGTTCGACTGTTTTTACATTTTGTAAATTGTTTCATACAGGGCATCTTAATCTTGTTAAAATGAATATATAGATACTCTAAACCAGTTACTTTTTGACTTCATCACTGGATAATTCTTGTCTATTTACATCAGAAGAAATGAGCTACAGGTGCACATATGAGCATTGCTACTTAAGGGCTATTTCTTTTGTCTTATTACAGAGGAGTTTTTCAAACATTAGTAGAAAAACATTTCCCTGCTCCAGACAGAAGGAAAACCCTTGATATATTTGGACTTGGAGAAATATATGGCAAGAAAAAAGAGCGAGAATCTGTTCAGCAGAAAAATGAAAACAACAAAAGAAAGAAAGGTATGATCTAGGGATGTCAAAATATTTATTTTCCTTAGTCGAATATTCGATTGCATTTTTCGAACGAAAGTCGAATATATTCGGAACATTTTCAGAAAATAAAATTGTATTTCAAACTTCACTGGTACATGATGTATTTAGAATTCAGAAAGCCCTTTTACTTAAATTAATTTAAAAAGTAACATCAAAATTTATGCAACGTAACGCGTAGATAGCATGATTTTTTCCTAATTCTCCAAAATGTATGATTTCCCCGTCAATAGAATTCATAAATCGATCTGTGCATGCAGTCAGTTTTTATTTTAGCAAGCAAAGAAAAAAATGCCAGGAGATTTTTTTAAAGCTTATTATGAAGTAAATTAGGGGAGGGGTTAATCTCACACTATCCACACGTCAAGTGCTTGTGAAATTGTTAAACAGTTAGATACTGCTTATTCGATTATTGTTTGCTCTGGCTATCAAAATGTCATTATACAGTTTAAAATATAAGCGAATTGTTTTAATAATTATCGGAGTGTCAAAACATGTCAAAGTTATGGTTTCTTCCTTGCGTTTGAGCAATCTTAAAATAACAAAAAATAATTGGTACATGGTATAAGATCAAGTCCAATTAATAATTATACCCCACGCAACAAGTTGCGTGAGGTATAATGTTTTTGACCCGTCCGTCAGTCAGTCAGTCAGTGTGTCAGTCAGTCAGTCAGTCAGTCCGTCAGTCCTGTTTTTTTGTCAGCGCAACTCCTCATAAACCGCTGCACAGAATTTCGTCAAACTTTGCAGATATTTAGGACACAATGTGTAGATGTGCATATTACCAGGAAATTCCGATTCCTTTATATTTTCTCGGAATTTCGGCACTTTTCAACTTAGATTTTTGGCCATATCTTGAATATGGAGATGAACAGTTTGTCAGCGCAACTCCTCATAAACCAATGCACAGAATTTGGTCAGACTTTGCAGATATTTAGCACACAATGTATAGATGTGCATATTACCAGGAAATTCCGATTCCTTTATATTTTCTTGGAATTTCGGCACTTTTCAACTTAGATTTTTGGCCATATCTTCAATATAAAGATGAACAGTTTGTCAGCACAACTCCTCTTAAACCGCTGCACAGAATTTGGTCAAACTTTGCAGATATTTAGGACACAATGTGTAGATGTGCATATTACCAGGAAATTCCGATTCCATTATTTTTCTGGGAATTTCGGCACTTTTCAACTTAGATTTTTGGCCATATCTTGAATATGGAGATGAACAGTTTGTCAGCGCAACTCCTCTTAAACCGCTGCACAGAATTTGGTCAAACTTTGCAGATATTTAGTACACAGTGTGTAGATGTGCATATTACCAGGAAATTCCGATTCCTTATTTTTCTGGGAATTTCGGCACTTTCCAACTTAGGTTTTTGGCCATATCTTGAATATAGAGGTGAACAGTTTGTCAGCACAACTCCTCATAAACCAATGCACAGAATTTGGTCAGACTTTGCAGATATTTAGCACACAATGTATAGATGTGCATATTACCAGGAAATTCCGATTCCTTTATATTTTCTTGGAATTTCGGCACTTTTCAACTTAGATTTTTAGCCATATCTTCAATATAAAGATGAACAGTTTGTCAGCACAACTCCTCTTAAACCGCTGCACAGAATTTGGTCAATCTCTGCAGATATTTAGTACACAGTGTGTAGATGTGCATATTACCAGGAAATTCTGATTCCATTATTTTTTCTGGGAATTTCGGCACTTTTCAACTTAGGTTTTTGGCCATATCTTGAATATAGAGATGAACAGTTTGTCAGCACAACTCCTCTTAAACCGCTGCACAGAATTTGGACAAACTTTGCAGATATTTAGTACACAGTGTGTAGATGTGCATATTACCAGGAAATTCCGATTCCATTATTTTTGCCTTAAGAGTTTTGCCTTTTATTGAAGAAACTTTCCAGCTAGGTAATAAGAAACTCCACTGGAATCAGCTTTTTATAATGAAATTCTATGTGAAATATTTTATGACCTTAAAAGACCCCTATTGATTTTGAGATCAAAATATTAATGGTTTAACACAAACACACACTCACACACACACCATCTTCGATAGTTCTCTCCCCCTCCCCCCCCCCCCCCCCCCCCCCCCCCCCATTCAAATTGGTGTGCTTTGCCTTAAATAATTTCATAAGTACAGTATATAAACAGATTCATATGACTACATCATAATTTTGTTTCCATCAATTATTTAAATGTGTAAACTGTCATGTGTTGGACATGGACTTACACTCATTAACAAATCGAAATCACTGAGGAATTTAAATAACAGTTTGTCAGCATAATTCCGGCACTGAATTTCCTGAAACTTTGTAGGTATTTCAGAATAATGTATAGATTTGTATATTACCAAGAAATTTTGATTCCATTATTTATCTAGAAACTTCAGCCCAGTTAAATTTGTAACATACAAAGATTTGAATGTCCTTATATGCAAGAAGTTTTGATGTGATGATTTTTTGCAAGTAATGCCCCTTTTTTGAATTATACTGTGTATTTAAAATGCACTGTGCCATTCATTACGTGTTGCATTGTCGAGTTTTGGGGAAGCGTGGGGTATGTGAGCTTGCTCACCTTTTCTTTCATTTTACAAACAAAGCCTAGTAAATTGGTGGCTGATTTCAAATTACAAAAAGAACACAGGCAGTTACTGGTAAATAATTCCCGCAGTACGCGGCAGTGAAGCACTTATAATCACTGTACTTTTTATATGTACATGGAAAATCAACTGTTCTTTGTTGAGGAAAATTATCGACTGTCTCTTGGGAAAGACGGTTTCTCAATTTTGTGATGAGAATTCCATCACGTTATCACTCTTTTATTGTATTTATTTAATTATGATAATATTCGAATGTCGTTTCATTGTTCGATCGTCGGTCCATTCGACTGATAGTCGAATAGTCGACTATTCGTTGACATCCCTAGTATGATCTCATATGTAGCATTATCTTGATCAAGTATGTTATCCATCCTACATTATATTCAATGATAAACATTTCTTGTGTTGGATATGAAGATATTGTGACTTGTACGGTGAAATGAAATTTATGTCCTTTTAATATAGAGTTCATGCCTAAATGTTAAAGTGCATTAGATCTTTTTTCAGATTTCATTTACATCTGGGCATGTACCATAATGTTCCATTTATCTCATTTCCATATGTTGATTAACTTTTGCAAGTTTCTCTGTGTTTTTTGTCATACACCACATTGTTAATCCCCAGTGTTTGAGTGAAGCATGATTTGTGGTACATGTTCTGTTTTTTTTATTGGTGATGTTCAACCATACGAATCATATGAATAAATGTATTTTACATACAGAACAAAAGAAGACTCACAAATCCAAGAAACAAAAGAAACATGGATCCGATTCTGATAACAGCAGTTCAGACAGTTCGGATTCGGATTCTGACATCAGTGATCTGGAGTTTGACTTCCAGGAAGATTCAGATGACAGTGATTCAGATGTGGATGACTTCAATCCATTTGGAAATGATTCAGACAGTGATGAAGGTATGGGTTGATAGATTTCCTGTGAGCTTTAATTAGAATGCAACTGTATCAGAATTTGTATATAGTGAGGCCATGCTCCTACTAGCACTACCTAGTGAATTAACCGTTTAGCTCAGTAGAGCATTGGATTTTATATCTGAGGATTAGCCACAGTGAGGGCTGATCAGTCATACAGCTCACTGGTAATTTGATTTTTTATGTCCCCACCATTAAGTGGTCAGGCCAGTAGGTGCTTTGACTTTCTGTCCTTACCATATCATGCCTCTATCCCTTCCCATCATGGGTTATTTAGTGATCAAATTTCTAAGATTTTGAAGCAAACAAAAAAAATAAATTTTTAAAACAATAATAACAAGTTTCAGCTACATTCCCTGCAGGGATTGAAATTTTGTAACATGAAAGTCAAGTAAAAAAAATGAAAGTCTAGTTTGAAGAAGTGCATTTCCTTAAATCTTTGAAACAAAAATATTAAATAGATAAATTTGGGGAGAATCTACTTTTAAATCAGACAATATCTTTATAACAAAGGAAATTCTTATTGTGGTATGACACTAAGACTTTTCTATAGTAAATGACTTTTTTATTACATCTACATTTATTCTTTAGCAGGTTACACATTTTACAATGTTCTGTATTGAATATAATTGCTTTTCTGTTACATGTATGTGCTCAGCGAACAGAAATATTTAATTCTTTGATATGTTTTGGTAGATCCTTGGTTGAAAAAAAGCAGTAAGAAAACAAAGAAGAAAGATGTTAATAAAAAGAAGAAAAAGAAATCCAAAGGAATTGATATGGATACAGAGTTTGACAAAGCATTAGCTGCTGCAGGTCTACTGAAGAAAAACAATCTGGCCAAGGAAAATGTCAACACTGTCAATAACTCAAATACTGCCAATGAAACAGAAAATGGAGATTCACCGCTTTATAGTAAGTAAATTATTTATTAAAATGAAAAATGTTTTTTTCATGAGGGAAGAAATTATGGATAAACAATTTAATTGACTAGGGGGTATTAAAAACATGTTGGCAGGAAAGTAAACAAGTGTTTCTTAGACAGCTTATATTCTATTGTATACTGAGACAGCTTATATTCTATTGTATACTGTACGTGTACATAAATTGACATATTCAAAATTTAGCGCAGTCACTGGGTATTGAGTGGTTGGCGTAATCATGAATTAGCGCTACACCCGTCCGCGACTTATATTGTGTTTATCAATGATTTATTAACGGTATTCATGAATTAGCACATTATTGTCTGCGCCGAAGCCGCTAAAATATGAAGCCCGCTTTTTTAAGTACACATACAGTATACTGTATTTACTCATTACTAGTATCATTTTGCAATGAAAGTGCACTGAGACCCCCTTCCTTCATATTTGGTTTCCAATATGCACGAGATGTACTGTAAAAACTCAAATTTTTGTGGAGTCAAATTTTTGTGGTTTAAGAAAAAAAGAACTGATTCAAGGGGATTTGATTTCATGGTTGGTAAACAGTCATGATACAGTTGTTTGAAATTTGAACATGCCATGAAAACAATTATAATTTAAATCCTTCTAGAATTAGTGATTTCAAAGTAAGTATGTGAAGAACAAGAACGGTTTTGATATGCCTTGTATTTGACAGGCATGGATGCTGTGGAGCAGGCAGTGGCCATGAAGAATGAGTTATTGGACATGTTAACGGAAGTAGGAGAAAAACTTCCACCCAACACATTAGACCACCTGATTGATGAACTGGGAGGGACAGAGAGTGTTGCAGAGATGACAGGCAGAAAGGGTCGTGTTGTCAACACTGATGATGGCATCACGTACGAGTCACGTAGTGAAGTTGATGTACCACTGGAAATTCTAAACCTCACAGAGAAGCAAAGATTCATGGATGGAGAAAAGGTAAGAGTACTGCATTGTGAATTAAAAATATATATGTGTGTATATATAATGTAAACAAACTTTTTTTCCACGGGTCATAATTCTGCAGAATTGCAATTTCTGTTCAATCAGCAGATAGAAATTTACACAGATTTAGATTGCCACTATATGACTTAAATGCACTTTAAGTGCACTGGGACTTATTTCTGTAAAAAAAAAATTGTTACTGCATATATAGCGTAAATAAATACCATGGGGAAAAGGTACGTCTACAGTATCCATATATAAGTCTTAATATAAGCTCTAGTAGTATTGTGATGTTAAGAAACTGACTCATGGTAAATGATTTTTTTCTGATAGGTACTGGTATTTGAAAATTTTACCACTTTGTCAATTTGTTTGTACAGAATGTGGCCATTATCTCTGAAGCAGCAAGTTCTGGTATATCCCTTCAAGCAGACAGACGTGCAATAAATCAGAGGAGACGAGTCCATATTACACTGGAGTTACCTTGGAGTGCAGACAGAGCAATCCAGCAGTTCGGTATGAATCACTGTAAACTCTTAACTGTTAGTGTGCAATATTTTTAAAGAATACAAGGTGGTTTTGGAGGAGGATTTTAGTTTCACAGTTTGTTCCCAATTTTATGAATAATTCTTGAACTTGAATGAAAATTTGGTTTAAAACGGATATTTGAGCAGATTCAATGTGTTTTGCTGTGTAGACTTTCAAGTGACTTCATTTAAATGCTGTAACTTTTTTCTTCAGGTCGCACACACAGATCAAATCAAGTAAATGCTCCAGAGTATATGTTCCTTATATCTGAACTGGCTGGAGAACAAAGATTTGCTTCCACTGTTTCCAAAAGGCTAGAGAGTTTGGTAAGTTATTTTTGAGGTTGAAAAGAGGGGAAAAATTAGCTTGATAAGAAATTTTTGTGTGGGATTTTCTTTAAAAAAGACAGTGTTAGATAGGTATAGATCTTACTAGTTTAAAAATAATGTAAGAAATTGCCTTGCAATATTTCTTGAGTTTTTAAATTGCATTTAAACATTTTCCTATGAAATTGTTTTAGTAAAGTGTTGAAATAACTACTTTTAGGGAGCACTAACACATGGTGATAGACGAGCTACAGAGTCCAGAGATCTGAGCAGATTTAACTTTGACAACAAGGTAAATCTGGACAATGTATTTGCTGAAAATTAATGAAAATATGATCATCTTTACGATGATTCTTTATTCACTGATAAAGATGATTAATGTGAATCTGAAGTTAATCTGAGCTTGCAGGAGCTTTAAGGTAAATACCATATTAAGAGGCTGCAATTTCCCATACACATTTGACCAAAAAAAGTGAGCCATGGACTTGTTGCTATTTTTAGTATGGCAGAACAGCGCTTGAGGCAGTGATGAAGTCAGTGTTAGGATTTGATGCTCCACTTGTTCCCATTCCTACTACTTATGATGGAGACTTCATGGCAGGTTAGTTTGACTTTAAAACTTTTTACAGAATACATTTTATTTAAACCACTTTGAAAAACTTCTGAATGAGAACCCTAAATGATTTGTGTTTCAGATGTGAAGAAGGGTTTGGCTGGTGTTGGTTTGATAAGCCTTGATGATCGTATAGGAGTCCCATTACTGGAGAAGGGTATGTACTGATTACTGTTAATTGATAGACTCCATTATTACCAACTTCAACTATATGCAGTGTACAAAAACACTAACTGTCAATGGTTGTGTTGAATACTTCTGATTTCTACCACTGAAATTTTTATTTACCTATGAATATTTACATTTAATAGTGTTAAGAGAATATCAAGCCCTGTAGATCTGAATGTGTATGTGGTCACAACACACTTGTATTTTGTTGACTTTTGGTGGCATTTTGAGTCAGAATTAACATAAAAAATTGTTCTTCTAGTCTAAAACATAATTATAAGAAAAAACAATTGAGATATTTTGGGGTTTATTGGGTTATATATACCTTGAACATCATGGTAATTCATGGAAAATGGATTACACCTGTAAAACATGGTAAAACCAGATGAATTGTTATAGTAACACGCAAGCATCCTTGTGGGTAGATTTAGGTTTGTTCATTTTATGGCCACTGCAGTCAGGGTGATGCCACAACACATTTCAAGTTGTACCCAAGAATATGTAGACTTCATCAAGAACATAGCAATTACCTTACAAATTGACATGCAAGCATTGGTATATATATCCTGCACATGCACAACATAGAATAATGGCCATAGTGTTAGTTTGAAGGTATCATTACATAAACTTGTCAGAAATGAAAAAAGTTTTAGCAATTCAAGTCAGCTCTGTACACCATAGGTCTCTTGTTTTGTGTTAATGCAAATCATATCATTTAGACCATACAAAGTATATAGTATATATATGTTGCAATGGAACAGTGAAGATTTGATTATTTCTATGACAGATTACAACAATATCAGCAAGTTCCTCAATAGAATCCTTGGAATGGAAGTTGCCCTTCAGAATGCTTTGTTCAGATATTTCTCCGACACGCTGACTGCCATTATCTTGGATGCCAAGAGAAGTGGACGATGGGACATGGGAATTCTTGGTAATTTTTTTTTTTAAAGATTGATTCACAGAGTAATGAAACAAATTCACATAGAATAAGAGACAATTCTGTACCATTTGCTTATGACTGTACGATTTATAATGTCCTTCAGATCTTGGTTCTGGTGGTGAGAGCGTGAAGAAGATTGAGACTAAAACCTTTGTGGGCAGTGCTGCTGCAAACACAGCTAAAACAGAGCTCACCACAGTAAGTGTGTTTACAGCTACTCCACAAAATCTCGTATTGGTTAAAGAGGATCAGAATTCAAAATCTAGGAGGAAAATAACTAAAGATATGAACAAATAATAGTTGTAAATTACTATGATAATTAAAGTTAATTATAAAGTACTTGACCTTCATTAGACAAGAGGATCAGAATTCAAAAGCAGTTTTAAAAAAATGAATCAAAGATAGGAATGAATTGTTGTAAGTTCCCTACGATGATAGTTGTGATTGATAGTAAATTACTATATTGATACAGGTCTCAGTTGAAAGAGGAATGTCTTTCTCACAAGCTAATGACATATGGAGAAAATACACAGGACTGGATGATGGATTTTACATATCTTCTATGGTAAGTCAATATTCCATAGGTCTTTTTCAGTCTTTATACAGGTGACTCTCGATGGCTCGAACTCCGATCTCTCGAAGTGAACCTCCAGTCCTGTTTTTTCCTCTATATAACTATAGAAGCAAATTTACTCCTGATCTCTCGAACTCCCGATCTCTCAAAGTTCTCTATCTCTCGAACCAAAATCTGGGTCCCGTTACACACATTTCATTGTTTACTCTCTATCTCTCAAAGTTTTGATTGCGCATGTATACATGTCAATCAAGCGTAAAATTAATGCAGCTTGGACTTACCTGGATAACAGTGAATGCCGGGGGGGGGGGGGGGGGGGGGGGTGTTCCCGTTTTGCACACATTTTGATAATTAGGTATAGAACAACAGGTATGAAATATGTTTTGATAGCAATTATAGTCTGATCTTCGTCTTGGATTTACCTGGAATTACCTGTATTTTACCAATACATTATAATAAATATTTAAGGGAATGCATTATGAGAATTTTACTGGTAGTTCAGACAAATATCCCTATCGCATTTCACCATGTTTCTTTATTTCAAAAAGATAAAATGAATAAGTAAATAAATTCAATCTTAAATTAACCTGTCTAATTAGTATCATGTGAATATAATTATAGTTTTGTGTTATTTTTTTATGTTTTAAAATGATTTTTTCAAGAATTAAGTCAAAATATCAAGTGCATAATTAACATTTTTACTTCCAATTCTTTCCGTAGAATCTCTTTCTCCAAATTCACAACTATAATATAGACTATAGCAATTAAGTAATTATCTTCCCTGAACAAATTCCCGTTTTGCACACATTTTTTCAATACCTGAAATTCAAATGTGTGCAAAACGGGAACAAACCGCCTGTGGATGGGAGGGACATGTTAATTGGGTGTTTACCGGACAATACCGGTACATAGATGACACTACACCTGTGAATCGTCCGAGTGTTGATATAATTAATATGTTAGAAACAAATCGCTTCACAACTTATTTTGACTGGACGAGATGATAATTTTGAGAAAATGATTTAGGGACGTGTCAGTAATTTTCCATAGGTTATGAACTTTAATATTATTAGAGTCTACACAATCCCAGTTTGGCAAACATTGCACAAGAAATCCTATCTAAAGAACTGAATTCTGATTACGAGCAATCTTGTGAAGGACCGATCAAGCCCGGGGGAGAGCCAGTTAGACAATCACAATTGCTATTCAGGTTTCATGTAATCATGAAATGAAAACAAATAAATATTGAAACTTAAAATAATCATTTTATTTATTCAAAATACGATCATTGTTTTTGAAATCAAGTGAATTACCTGTAAAATACGAAAGAAAACGTGTAATGAACATTATAAACATATACTTCTGTTATGTATAATAGTAGAACAATGATGATCGGAACTGAAAATTCTGGATTTTATTCACTTTCTATCTCTCGAACCCTCAGATCTCGAGAACTTTTCTTACGGTCCCTTGAACTTGGAGAGATCAAGAGTCACCTGTAGTAACTTTAGAGTAGTAATTCATTTCAGTACTATAACTTCATTTCTGCTGAACAGTTGTAGAAGGTCATATTTGATACAAAGAGTAGAGCATAGATTTCTTTGCAAATTATGAAGTTTAATATGGAATTTCAGTCAAACCTCATTATTTTGAATTCTATGGGACCAAGATTGAACTTCAAGATATCAAGGAATTCAAAATAACAAGGTTTCAGATCATAAAGGAAAAGTGGTTGGGACTGCCATATCACTTCGACATATACCTAATGTTCGAGATAGAGCAGTTCAACTGAATACAAAATGCCCTGTTCAAGGATTGCCTGCAATAGGTATCATTAATCAAATTATGATTCAATTTTGACTTTAGGAGAGAAATGTGAAGAAAACTGTGATTCTAGCTGTGTTCTTTGGTACAAACAAAAAGAGAGAAAAGTTGTACAATGTCTACAGACCTAATACAGGGAGACAACTCCATCCAGAACCTCTCTCCAACATCAAACGCAAATATAAAAAGGTATGTTATCTGATGACATCTACAGTTTCAATTGTGCATGTATTCTCAGCTGAGAAAGTAGGTTTCAAATTTGTGCTTTGCCTGCAGTTTATGCTGCATCAGATTTCAATTTGATTCTGAAACATCCAGTTTTATCCAAGAAGTAAGAAAATATTCTAAAGATTAAATATCATTATAATGTGTTGTAATATTGAAGTATTAAACTAAACTGAATGTCTGTATTTTAGGTATTGCCTGACATAGCTCAGCCATGGTGGGAAGATCAGTATAACCTATCTGCTAAAATCTGTAGTCATGCTTACTGGTATGTATATCATCAGACATGATAAAACTTCCAATTGTTGCAAGTGGCCATAAAATCAAGTCAGTCAGGCTAAAAACAGAATGCAATGGGCAGTGAGCCACAGGACTTGTTGATCCCAAACTGCAGGTTTTCACAATGATTCATTGTATAAAGCTTTGTTGTGTATATGTCTGCCGAGCAAAATAAAGGCTATTGGCAGAAAAGTATATTAAAAAGCATCTTAAGGGATAGAAAATCCAAAAATAAATTGAATACAAGGTCTTAATCCCCTTTGGACCTTAGGGATAGTGCCAAAGCCTAAACATTAAAATAGTATCTTGAACAATTGTTATTCACAAAGTATTGTTTTCTTTAGGAGAGGGAGCTGTAAGAAGGCAAACTTGGGCCTCCCCTGTGAGATTGGATTAAGAACTCGTACATTCCACATCCTAAGCGGATCAGTTCTGAGTGTGTGGAGTAAGGTGGAGAGTGTTCTAGCAGCAATGCCAGGTGGATCTGCTTCCAAAATGCAAATCATTCGTCTCAAAACAGATTGTGGTCAGAGGATAGTAGGCAAGTGATCATATGCAGATTATTTTAATTTTTGCAAATATTTGATGCAAAAAAAGATAGAATAATGATAAGTTTGCTAATTTTCATCCAATATAAATGAAAAATTAAGTTTACAAATTCCAACCTTGATGCTTTGTTAACTATGTACAGTTGACTTGAGATCTCTCAAAGTTCAAGGGTCCTTAAAAATGTTTGAGAGATAGCGGGGTTCGAGAGATTCGAAAAGGGAAAGATATCCATGATTTTCAGATCCGGTCATTATAGTTCTATTATTATGTGTACCAGAAACATTCATGTTGAAAACTAAATGGTATTTTAATGATAATTCACTTGATTTCAAACAAGAATCTTGATTGAATAAGAGAGAAAAAAACTTTCAGTTTCAATATTTATTTGTTTGATTTTATTACTACGCTCAGATAGTATTTGGTGCCAATAACAGGAATAGAATGCCTGATCTCCCCTTGTTCACTTGGTCCTACAACCCACTGTTGGGTTTCTCTATTTAGTTATTGAGTTTGGACTTTTGTGCAATGGTTGCCTTACTGTGGTTGAGTAGAAATAGAAGGTTTGTAATTAATGAGAAATTTTCAACATGCCTCTAAATTGAATTTTCAAAAAATCATCATCTCACAGACCGCAAAGGCAAAATCAGACGTGAATGGCCATCTTTTTTTGTCAATTGACCGATCAACCAATTATTTAATTATCAATACTTGTACAACAATCCAGTTAAGTGTCACCTAAATACCCAATTAACACCCATTATCCACTCTAGTCTGAAACATTCACCGTTTTCCATGTAAGTCCTAGTTGAATTAATTGATTAGGGTACATGCACTATCAACAATTGGAGAGATCAAGAGTAAAACACAATGAAATCTGTGTAAAGGGACCCAGGTGTTGGTTTGAGAGATAGAGAACTTCGGGAGACAGGAAGTTAGAGAGATTGGGAGTACATTTCTTAATTATATGTGTATAGAGGGAAAAAAGGGGGCTGAGATTTTACTTCGAGAGATCAAGAACTTCAAGAGATCAGAGTTTGAGCCACCGAGTGTCACCTGTATATTCATTTTTATACTACATGTATAAACAACTGAGCGCAGACTAAGATAAAATCTAAGCATGTTTAAGAGAATATATTTGAAATGTTCGCTCATAGTACCTCTAATTTAGTTTCTGTTCCATGCTTTGGTCTTTATTAACAATTTAATCAAATGTTACATTTACAGGTAGTTTAATACCAGGAAACTGTGTGCAAGCCTTGACTTCAATTCTGTCTGAGGGTTGTGACAAAAGTTTTACTGAAAAACATCCCCAACCAGTGGATGATGATGAACACTTGAGTATGCCATTGCTGTTCTAAAGGTTCTATTCTTATTGGTGCTGACGTCCTACTGGGGCTCATTATGTGTTCTGTTTGATTATCACTGTTATGGTAGATCTGCTTCAATATGTACTCCCAGAATAAAAGCACTTTTACTGTGTACAAGAAGCTATGATGAGAAATTCTGGGGGGTTTTCTTCAGAATTATACTTTGTAATCCCCTTGCAACAAAAGTTGCCAGGACTATAACAAAATATTGGAGCCTCTATAAGAGATTGTGATTGTATTAAGTTACTATCCTATCCTTCATTGTGTGTTAATTAAGCTGTCTGTATGTGTTTTCCAAATCAGTCCTAGTGTTTAGGATGCAATAAAAAATAGTATAGTTTGATATTTCAGGGTCATACTTAATACAAAGATGTTAGATGACCTAAGTTTGGGTCAAAGGTGGAGGTCAAAATGTGTGATAGGTTTTGAGTATGTTGCATTACATATTCATGTGTAATGTGACTAAGGTAAGCACTGTGGCCCACATTTAGTCTCATACTTAAAACAGCCATGCTAACTGGTTAGTGAAAGAAGCTTCCTTTGGATTAAAAAAAGAAAATGAAAGTCATCGGTAGAATTTTAGTTACTTTGTTAATACCATAAAGATCATTTTTCGAGAAATGGCATTCTTGGACAAAATGTTCAACTAAGAAGGGATGCTCCACTTTATGGCACATTTGTCTCTTCCAGAATTCTGTCAGTGTTTTGTATTTTATGTTCTCTTTCTGATGTTTGTGCAGTTGAAAAATTATATTGTCTGAAAATCTGGCAAATTGCTGTGTTTCAAATAATCAGTACCAAGACTCGGAAGTTCCTGTAAGAAGTAAGGACTTTCTTTTATGATAGTGTCATTGCATCGAATTAGCTGTAGATAAAACCAAATAAAGGGATTAGAGTGTCTGTTTGTACCAAGCCCTATGTCTTTCAGTTTGTCAAATCACTTTGTGTTGAGGTCTGGCACATCCAGTTAAATCCAGGACAATACTAGTCTTCATGTGTGCTGTTTTTCAGCAATTTGACCCCTCCTGATAAGCACTTTAAATACAGTCAAACCTTGTTATGTCAAACTTGATGGGGCCAAGAAAAAACTTCAAGATATCCGAGGGTTCAAGATACTATGGTTAAAATACAATAAGAAGTGGTTCTTAGTACCCAAAATGTTTTTGACATGCCCTTGGTGTTTGAGATATCAAAGTTCTAGATACCAACGTTCAACTGTAGTTCTAAAGAAAATTCTCTGAAGTTTGTCAGCTCTTCACACAAAAAAATGATCACAGAAATTGTAATAATTGAGAGATTTTTTAAAAGGGAAATATTCAAATTTATAATATTGATGCATGTATTTTTAAAGTTGTATCATATATGTTTTGTAAATGATTGAAACTTGGCTGATGATCTTTCACATGTATATGATTTGTTTTTTTTCAAAGAGGCAAATTGTGTTATGGATATTTAATATTCTTCTACTCCAACAACTGATTCCATTCTACAACATTCCGTTTTTGCTTTTTATAGACTGATCAGGTGATTTCTATTTATAACTCAGTGCAATTTCTACCATTGGTTTGCTCATGTCTGAAAAAAAAAAGAAATGTACAGTAGATTTGGGCTAATAACCCTGTTAATTTCATGTTTCATCTACTCTAGTCATTGACTTCTATGCAATGGTGACATCAACTGTAGATAGTGTGTTATTTTATATGTGAACCAGGGAATGTGTGGTTATCAAACATAAAAGACAGATTTGAATATGTTGAAGATGAATGTTGTACAGGGAAACATTGTTGCCATCAATATTAATTTTATATGTATAGATATATATGTTCCATTCTTTCAAAACATGTGGATGCAGTTGTTGGATTTTGTGAAACTTTTTTTTGGGTTCATTCAATATGTATCCTTATTTTATGAGTTGGTGTGACTGTTAATTTGTTTGTTAATGACTGTACAGGACTATCATTTATACAGTACAAAAACTATTCAAGCTTATGAAATGCTGCAAATGTATTCCCATGTAAATTACAGTTTAGAGTTAAAATTTTTGTTTGCTGATTGCATAATGTTCATTGCATCAAAATGTAACTTTAATTTGCACAAGATGTTTCACAAATATGTATGGTTTTTAATGAATAATTCACAATTAATTTAAGTAATAAGTGCCTTATTTGTAATGAAAAGTGTTTGCAGTCTTTGAGTAATTACAATTGAATGTTCATTTGGTTTTTAATGTTGAGTCTCAAAGTGTTGATGTGAGTCTTGAGTTGTATATTGTTAAGTGTGTCACTGTGCATTTAGATTATTTAATTATCATGCATTACTAAAACCTGCCAATGATTTCTCCAGGTTTGTGCTCTCATCACAGAGCTAAGCAGACTGTGATCCCCATTGTGTGAAATATTTGAGAGAGTGTTTGTTACATTTGTGAGAAAAAAAAATATTGTGCTGTTATTAAACAATGAAATCTTTGAAACATTACTTGTGTATATTTGTCTGTGAAGTCTAAATTGTACAATACTCCCACTTCCCCTTCCTATTTAAGAGAATTTAATACATTAATGTATCTGATTTACAAGGATTTACAAGGCGTGTAACGGATCAGAAACAATTGGTTAGCAAAGACACTGAGCTAATTGCACACATTGATTTTTTTTATCAAAGTGTACGAGTCTGTTTGTCGTGTGTTGTCTGTAAACTTTTCACATTTGGAATTTCTTCTCCAGAACTACTGGGCTAATTTCAACCAAACTTGCCACAAAGCATCCTTGGGTGAAGCGGATTCAGATTTGTTCGAATGAAGAGCCATACCATCTTTCAAGGCAATAAAAAATTTTAGTTTTTCTTAAGACATCAGGGCAGAGATAACTTAGGTGAGCGTCGTGACCCATAGGCCTTTCGTAATGAGAGTGAACAAAAACTGAAGGAGGGATATCATTTTCAAACAAAGGTTATCAGAGATTAAAGAGCTCACATCAAAGAATGTTGTCTTTAAGTTGGGAAAAGTCCAACAATTAACTAATTATTTAGTAGTGTGCATCCCTTGATGCAACATTTATGCAGTTTTGGTCTGAAAGGGCTTGCAGTTACTTGGAATGGACTTATCTGAAAATTTTAAACTAGTCACTCATTCAAAAATGCAAGTCAAATCCAGCATCTGAGGCAAGTTTGAGAGTGTTCATCCCTTGATGCATCATCCAGGCAAGTTTGGTTCAAATAGGCTATATAGTTTCTTGGTAATGGACCTGTTCCCAAAACTTTAACCTGGTCACTCATCTGGAAAATATAGGTCAGATCCAGCATCCGAAGCAAGTCCAGTAGTGTGCATCCTTAGATGTATCATCCATACAAGTTTGGTCAGTATAGGGCTTATAGTTACTTGGAAATGAGACATGCTCCAAAAACCTTAACCTGGTCATTCTTTAGATGAAAATGCAGCATCTGAAACCTTCACTGGTACAATGAAACACTCTAGAAGCATCCTCCATGCATCTTGGATTAATTTAGAGACAATCATGACTGGACTTTTGATCAGGAGCTTTATCATGTATTTCAGCAATATGACAATAAAAGTAAGTAATTTTATTTTGAGAGTGGTGCTTCTCGCGAAATTACAGGATAATGAATTCATGGGGTATATATAGGAATCTTCATAATTTGTTATTTTGGGTGCAAGTCTATATCTGCAACACAGATTCAGGATTACATTGTGTGCGCTTAAAGCTGGATGACACCAAGACTATCTATAAAATGACATGTTATAAAGATCATTGATTACGTGTGCTTTTCATTCCCAAGAACCGTTCACGGTAGCTCAGTCGGAAGAGCGCTCGCTCCGTGATCGGGAGGTCGTGAGTTCGAATCTCGGCCGCGACAGACCTAAGTCGATAAAAAATAGGTAGCAACTGTTCCTTCGCCATGCGCTCGGCACTTTGAAGTGAAAGTTGCGGGTCCTTCGGATGAGACCTTAAAAACCGAGGTCTGTGTCACGGCAGGCGTTGGCACGATAAAGATCCCTCACTGCTCAATGGCCCTGAGTGCCGAGTAAAGGTCAAAATTTGAAGCCCTTCACCGGTATATGGTGACGTCTCTATATGAGTGAAAAATTCTCGAATGGGACGTAAAACAGTATACAATCAATCAATCAATCATTCCCAAGACTAGAGTCAAGAAAAATCGCAAACGGAGATACCTTCATTTACTATAGCTTTGCAATACGCTCTCTGATTGGTCAAACTATATAGATAAACTCCAATCAAATTTCAAGAAAAAAATCCTGACTTTTGATAGAACGATAAGCCAAGGGTTAGTGAGGAGTGTACATAACGGATTAGAAGCACTTGTCTAGCGATGTTGGCTCAGGTGAGCGAAAAACTTGGCACAATTAGTCTACACAAGATATATGTTTCTGTTTAGCAGTTTCATACTAGAAGTTTCTGTGAATTTTTTTTTCAAAACACCACCCTACAACATATTTTATCTGATTTCAATAAAGTTAGGGACTAGTGAAGTACACAGATACATAATTCTCTTTCTAGGTTTTCAATTTTGAAATGGTGCCATTGTTACAACAACCAAAAAAAGGGGGTATGATTTTTTTTCTTTCAAAACGTCCTACTTCTGTTTTTTTCTGATTTTAGTGACGGGCACTAATAGACTAAGCTAAGACAAATTATGTTTAACAGTTTTGAATTTGATAAATGGCATTGTCATGGTAACTAAAATTGGAAAATATTGTGAAACTCGTTCAAACGTCTATCCCTAAAGTTTAAGTCCTACTCATTAATCCTAGTTCACAGGAACACTACACATACATAATTCCCTAATCCAATGTTTTAGCATAGACTCTCACCCGCATACCCCCCCCCCCTTTACCATGTTAGATTTGTCTACGTAGGGGGAAAATTGCCTACGATGGTTATGTATTTCGTCTGCAACAGCTGCAATATTAATTCCCATACTAACAACCAAAGAAAGCACTGTATTGTTTAATTAAATCTAATTAAATTATAACGATCGCAAATAACAAACGAGAATCCGTAATTTTATCAAGTCGACTTCGCAAAAAGAATTTCCGTTTGTGGCCTTTGTATTCCCGGGGAAAGCGAGAGAGTTTGCACTCAGGTGCATGTTCAGAAAAAGAGATTTCTTGTCTGTGTGATTATACCATAGGGTATTATCATTCAAAGAAGATGTCAAACATTCCTCTTTGATAGCATGTGAAGCATGTGCAGATGCAATGCATTAAAAGGTTTGAGGTGTACTCATAAACATGTATACGTGTACATATATAAGGATGTCTCTATAATAAGTACAAGTCTGATGAGCCTAAGAATGAATCACCACGGTCAGTTTATGTTTTAATGTCACCCTTGGAAGTCATTTAGCAAGTGTCATCTGTTTTCATCTTTTATCAATTTGATTTAAAAATAGATATTAAAATTAATTAAAAAATAATTTTTCACCTATTTTGAAACGAATGAGACATTTTGACCAAAGTCCATATATAACAGTAAGGCGAATAAGGACAGAAATTTTAAATTTCCTGGTCCCTATCCGAGTTTTAAGGGATGAGGTCAAAACCTCGAAAATATAATACATTCTTAAACACATTTCCTGTACTGTCGGACATTTGACAGACCAACTGGTGCATCATTATAACGAACTGCTTCCTACACAATAACTGTTTTCCTGTTCTTGCCCCCTCCCCCCCCCCCCCGGAATAAGTCGATCACATATTGAAAAAATGCACCATATCTTTGATTTATTTTTTCTTTCTTTACTCCTGGGCACTTAGCAGTTTGCAGGAATATAATGAATTATGATATCTCAACTAAAATTGTTTCTTTAGATCATTGGTTCAGGCTACAAAGGGGATTAAGTTGATGATGTATAATGAAACTGCAAAAACGTCTTTGAAAATCTTCATTACTTCTTGCATGGTTATAATGAGCTATGGACCCTCTACAAAAATTACATTTTCCAAATCCCCTGGGTCATTGATGGGTGGCCAAAGGTGGAATCTATAATATCGTTATAAAGCCTAAACTCTATAAAATCTTCAAAAATGTTCTCTTTACCCTTGGAGCAATGGGGATCCCTTACTGTCTTTGTGAAATCCATACCTCAGGGGATCAGGGTAACCCTTTGTTTGAAAGTACGTTCCTTTAAAAGAACGTCTATTTTTATTCTGGAACCTGGACTTTTAAATGACAAACTGTTTACATGTTTATTCTAAGCAATTAACCATCTTCTAAAATTACAACGTATATTTCCCATGGTTTAGTGTCCCGAGTGGAGACGAGTTAAAATGTAAAAATGCTTGAAATTATCAAAAATATTTATTTCTGCGCCCAAACTTCTGCGAAGAATATTTGAGTGATTGTATTTGTTAAGCAGTGAGCCTTTTTTGAGTTATATAGCCCTTGGACTAAAGGTTGGATAAATCATTAAACAAAAGTGCTAAAACTTGATTCCTGTGCAGTTACTTGAGATTGGCTTGTTTTAGAATGTCAAAAAGGATGTCGGTTTCTGTGCAATAGGTCGAGAATCTTTAGGGGATTGTTTATATCCATGATTTGGTCTGCTGATTTTATTTGGAGGGGGAGGGTCATATGCAATTTCTGTGTTGAAGATAGAATTTTAATCTCTGTGCAGAACATTTGAATTTACATTAGATGTAAGCATTGGGATGCTCCGTTTCCAAGTTTGCTAACTGCGCTGTAGGGGAAGGGATCGTCACATAAAATCTCATGCAACAAAGAGTGCTGATGCTCACTTCCCTTATATCGGAAAAAAATATTTTCTTTGCATTTTTTTTTAATACTTTCATCATGCTGTCTTTTGATATTACTTGTCGTTATAGTTAATGTCCCGTCCTTTATCATGCATTCCTACGAAAGACATAATTAATTGTTGTTCCAGTAAGTAGTGCACGAAGTTTTTGTAAATGCCCTATATAGTATTATTAATATCTGTAATAGGCCTCTTTATATTCCATGGTATATTGCATTGTTTAAAAGCAACGAATGGAGGAAATCTCAATTTTACAGTCTGTGTTCTCGATGGAGAAAACATGACATGTATGGGGTTTTATTGATCGTGATCGTGCTTTTTGCCCTTTTTTAGGCTCAAAGAACCCGAGACGGTCAACACGTTATACGAGATAACTGTCACTATGTTGGACAAGATAAAGTTTCAAACGTGATTAGAAAGTGTCTTTGTGTGCGATTTTTTAAAATGATTCAGATTACCGACAACTTGTGAAAAATAAATACAGATTTGAGACATCCACCATTCGGAAGAGGCTATCATTGTCGGTATTATAACATTACTTTAATGGAAATTCCAGTGTAGCGTGAAGGGCTTTTATCATTTGTGCTGAGGAGGTGGGGACAGTTTACAGCGCACATGAGAGGGGAAACTCGGCTAAATAATTGATCCTAGTTGACTGCACTGTATTGTGAGGTCTCACTGATTGATAGAAGAGGATATAACTATACACATTTTTCACTCTGTCACATCTTTGGAAATAGAATGCGCCAGGGAAAGGGTAAATATGCTTTGACTCATTGTAAATTGTCATTTATTTTGCATCCTACAAAATATTCATGTTTCTGATGTGTCATTTGTTGCAGTTGAGAATCGGCTGTGTTGTCAACTTGTGCCGTTTACAATATTAACGTTTTACCGTTTCAAATTTTCTTTGTCCCGTGTGTGCCTTTATTGACCTGATTTAATTTTATTAACATTTTAACTTCCCGAGAAGGATTGACTTTGTTAATAATCCGTATCCGATTTTTAAATGTCAGTGTTAATTATGGTGTTCATAAAGACAATCGCGTGCACTATGGCAATACTCTGTAGTAGTGAAAGAAGGAAAGGCACATCTCACAGGTACACAACTTTGTGATACATGGTAAATGCCCTGGAATTGGCGTAAGTTTCGTTCTTATTTTTGCACAATTGGCAGTGATTGAAGCAAACAATAGTGTTGTTAGTCTCTTGCACACAATTGTAAAAGATTTACCTGGTCCGTATTGATCGCGACAAGGTAAATCTTGGGTATATTCTAAAACTTAGACTGGCTTATATATGGTTCGAATTAATTTGTCCTCATTACCTAATATGTCTTTGTCCGAGACAAAACTACAAATAAGGAATTAGCTTTATATTTTCATAAAGCTATTTGCTCATCACCTGACGGTGCGTGACGACTTCTTGCTGTATGTTGCATAGTAATTACAATGAATGGGGTTTGTAGACTTTGGGATTTATGCAGATTGTCACATTCAAGATCAAACTGCTTAACAACGTAATAAAACCTAAAACTAGATAGTTTTATCTATATATGGGATTCTTTACTTTGTTGCCTGGTTCTAATTGAAATAATTATACTCCACCAGAACGACTGAGCCAGTTATGACAAAACTTGTGTAAATAATTTTTTAAAAAATCATAAATTGTAAGCTTTCAAAACCGAATCCCCCGTCGAGCGAGCGAAATGAAACAATTGATATAAAATCTCAATGTTGGCTAGAAAAACCGTAACAACAGCAAAGCTGAAATAGAAATCATTCACATAAAAATGCAAGTATACTAATTTTGTATAAATTCAAGTTAGTTCTAATCATATAACATCGTTTCAATACGGTGACAATAGGGGCCATAAGTACGCTCAAAAGAATACATATTTAATGGATTATTGCTGTCGGTTGCCCGTTTTTGTATCTCCATGTAAATATCTAGAAGTTAACTGAAGAAAGGCGCAATTTTGTAAAAATGTGACCAGAAGGTATTTATTATAATGATAGAATAGTCTGTTTGCTAGAAGCGCAGAAGATCCAGAAATGCTTTATACATGTAAAGTATTGCAGTGGCTGATTCAGAATTTGTTTGGGAGGGGATGGGGGGGGGGGGGCAAGTGTGGCTAAAAGGGATGATAGGAATTCTCCCAATTTCAATTTAAAAAAATCATAGATCGGTGGGTCCACACTCCCCTCCCATCCCCTGGATCCACCACTGATGCTTTAAATCTTCCTAATTGTTTGAAACAGCCAATCAAGTTGAAGGTCCTCCGTGTAACACACACAGTCTTCAGACAGAAACCAATTACCATCAAAAACGTGAAACATTTGTATGATTTGACACTAGCATGGTATGAAAGCGTTAGTAACAATAATTATGTCGCATTAATTGCAGCTTATCCTGTTCTCAGTAACATAAACTTGTTTGATGAATTGTGTACCCCACGATATTTGCTAAAATCAAACAATTGAATGGTATGATTGATTCGTTTGTTTTGTATGAATTAAAATGATGAGCACGTACGGAAGTAATAAAACGTGTTAACAGTTAAAATTGATATTTAATTCATCTTAAAATCTTTCAAAATTTTGTGTGTAGTATGCTAAAAAAAACACGGGGTAGATTTAATTTTTATGAGAAAAAGAGGCTGACTACTTGCAGCTTTTCAATCGTCAACTTCCCTAATAATGTAGTAAAAAACCATTGTCATCTGTATGTGGAGTTTATGTCTCCCGATTGATTCGATAAGCAAGACCATGTTCTACATACGACAAGGCGATGATACATTTCGTTTACAATTAAGATTTTGCAAATTCTATGGTCGATAAAATTACCTTGTCTGCAAATACAATCTGTCGTCAAATCAAATGTTGACTTCAAATTGTTAGTCCATTATCTTTAAACTTGTCAACGGGTTTTTCCGTTTACCCGATCATGATAAGGAGCACACGGCGGGTGTGACGTCGACAGTGGATGCTTACTCCTCCATGGCACCCGATCCCACCTGTTTTCAGAGGTCCGTGTTGGCTCTGCTCATAATTTGTATTGTTTTTAAATGGACTTTTGAGAATGATCACTGCATGTTCATTATCTTCACATTTTATTTTAAAGATTCAGTTATGAATGCATACGAGGCCTGTTTTATTTTCAGATAAGTAAGTGTTCATTTTCTGTTGTAAACATTATAGTATATAAATATCATCCTTGTGAGTCTGATTAATGCTGTATGTTTCCTTGCCAACGTTGCCAACATGTCAATTTCATGTATGCATGTATCCATTTTCAGGGCCATGAACTAAGATCAGTAGAATGGTAGACGAGCACAACACTGCAACTAATAGGTTCATAATGAGTCCACTTTTCTGTATTCTGTCCTTGGGGCTGGCCTGTTTGTCGACTCTCTTCCAGACTATAGCTTTCAGCACACATGCCTGGGTCGTAATGACTGACTTTGTAACTGACAATGACACTGGTCAAGTCAGCAGCGTAGAAATCTACACCGGGCTGTGGTACACTGTAACGTGCCAGAACGGCGCCTGTAGATCCACCACTCATTTAGACACCTACAAGGCAGATATAGACGCTGGCAGAAACTACAAAGGTGTAGTCTTTTATATTGATTATTCACCTACTTTACTGCAATACTTATTTTGTTTGGTACCATTTACATCTGTTGGCAATTAAGAGTTATGCTTGCATTTTTCGCCTGTTTATTGTAATTGACTCATTGCTATGTTCACTAACCGTATATATAAATTGTTGTTACAAGTGAATACGCAAGAAAGACTCTATTACACAAATAACTATTACCATGGAAATAAAAACATTTTTTTACTTTCTTATATATGATGAAAACCAACAGGCTGAAAGATAGCAGGAGATAGCGATGTGTGATGTTTGGCTTTGCTATGATTTTAATGTCATTTTTAGTTTATCTACATTAAATCAATACATTCCTAAAAAAAAAAAATTACCTTTTAACTATTCAGTGACATTACATAGCCCCCGAACACAAATATGCACAGTCTTATTTGTCGGATGTTTTCAGATACACGTCCCTCTATTTATCGATTGTTGCTTATATAATCTTCTGCTTTTATCCCACAGAAAATTACATTTCTACGCCATTATCACATTGCTGCTCTTAAGGTGTGTGAAATGGACAATATTGATCGCTTTGTTTGAATATCTTATTACCGTCTGTTCTTGTGTTTATAATGGAGCTGCTGAATCCTAAGTATCTTGTCAATAAAATTGCTCGTGGTTCTTTTTATCTCTGAATATGGATGTAATTTCCTGCTAAGCTCATCTTGCATTCATACAATACCGATTTTCAATGAAAATCGAGTCTTTCAGTCACATTATTCTTGCAGACAATAGGAAAACCCTAAAGCGCTTACAACAGTCCATATTAAATAATTAAAAATTTCTATTTTTTTTTTTTCATTGAGTTTGTGTTAAGATGTTAATGCACAAATGATGTATAACGTATAATTCCACCATATTTTACAGAAATACAATATTCTTTGCGTGTCTGGTCGCAGGCCTTGACAACTATAGCTCTGCTTTCCTCCATTGTATCGGCAGTTTCCTGTGTTCCATTCCTCTGCAAACCCAGACACGTCCTGCGCCAACATTTACTTATAGTTGTGTGTTCATTAATTTCATGTAAGTTAATACCTATCATATGTTAGCTAGTACAATGTTCATTTTAAATCTTTCATCAAAAATACAAAATCGAGTGAAATACTCCGTTTATGAGATGAAACCTATTCTAATCGTTGTCTCCCACCCAAAAAACACACACCTAAATATCTCTAACTAGAACGAAACATTTTCTTTAACTGTAGTACGTTTCTCATTTCATTTAAAAAGATCAGAATATGATGTCACCATTACTGCAAATATCGCAGAATTTGTCATGACACGCAAAAAAATGGTTTAACTTTCCTTTTGCAGTTTGCCTGTTGATGGCAGTAATTTTCAACTGGACCGCGGAAGTGTCGGCGAATGCAAATCTAGAGAAATTGAAAACGGATTCTACTAGAAGGTTTGCCTTTCCTTGGTCTCTCCTTCTTGGCGGTTTTGGGGGAAGTGGCAGTCTAGTTTTAGGTGTCATTCATTTTGTGTTTTTATTCCGTTCTTTGACTCCTTCACATTCTGTGCGAAGTGACACATTTCAACCAAACGCTTATGTACAATTAACCACTCAAACATCAGTGATTTCACAACTTTCAAATGAATCTCACGAAAGAAAACATTTAACAGTTGAGAAAGAGTTTTTAGAAGACCCTATAGAAGAAAATTTAGCAGAGAGTGAAGTGGACAGCCGATCCCTAAGCAACCAATCAGATCAGAAAATGTTAAATACGGAGGTCGAAGAGGATTAATAACCAAGTCATAAAGGACGGGAACGTGTTCTCGTCAGCATAGGACGAAAAGAATTTCTGTTGTATGAGATACAGCAGGATAAAACGAGCTTAAGTTTTGACAGGATATGAAGAAAATTTATCACGAGGGTGTAAAAAGCAAGGAAACAACCTCAATATCAAAAGATAGGATTTCTTGCTCTTTAACAAGGGAACTATTTACACGAGTTATTACGTCCAGAGTATCAGGGGACTAAAATTGTTTTTTTTTTCAGAAAATAGAATAAATAGTTCCACCTACAAATTACAAAGTATGAAGGATGGTTACTATGTATTCCGTGTGACAGAGAGTTGTGTATATTAAGTGTGATTACTATGTTTTACAACATTGTAAAGTGGTGCTAAACATTATGAATTTGTATGTATGTTTGCATTGGCAAGAGAGGGATGGAGGTTTTTTTTACTACTACCTCCCTTTTTTTTAAAGAAAAAAAGGTCAGTTACAAATAAGTATAACTTCCGAGCTTATACTTGAATGAACGAATGCTCTAAGGGGAAAATGACTGCATTACATTTTTCTGATTGGTTATTTACACAAATATCTGTCAAAGTGTCTTATTTTTTGTCAATTTCAGGCTTAAGTGTAGAAACTCAGTGGAAAATTACCAGAAAAACAAGTACACTTCATGCACAACTTGTAGTAAGGACCCCCCTTTTTCTTCAAAAATAAAAATATAATCAACCTTCTCTTGCCTTTTACTATTTGTTTCTTTATACCAACCCTGGTCTTTCTTTGAATATTTTTTTGATTTTTGTATAATACTTGAATTCTTATTTTTTCTCTCTTAAAATTGCCTTTTTGCAATGAAGATTTTTAGTTCATTTTTTTAATTACATGTAATTTTCTTATTTCTGTGGGTTTTTGTTTGTTATTGAGTTAGTTTTATATTTCTGTGGTTTGTAAATGGTTTTATTTTTTTTTTTAAACCGACTTCGTATTATCGACATTGAAATAAAATTGAATTATTGGATTTCTAGAATTCTCATTTCAAGTCCCGACAGAGAATGATCGTCACCTATAATGTTATGTTGCCTACCTTGTTGACCACCGGTTTTTCCACCCTACTCATTGTTTCGGATTAAAATACCCTGTATGTACTTTTTCTCGATATGCCTGTGGATGTTTAGCCAAATTTTAGTGATTGATTGAAATAGTTGTTTCTTTTCGGTTGAACTGATTTTACTGTATTAACGACCCCCGAATTAAACTTTACAGTGGCGTACAGTGGCTCCGCGTTTATCCGGACGCCATTTATCCGGACGCTTCACCATCCGGACGATATTTTTTGGGAACCGATTTTTTCCACGTTATTTTGTCTCATTAATCCGGAAATTCGCGTTCCGTATCCGGACCGTCAATTTCTACTACAAAACGTAACAGTTCATTGAAAAATGACTCGTTTATCCGGACGGTAATTTTTCAAGAAACGACTTTTTCACACTTGGCTTGCATTCGTGTTAATTGTTGTAAAAACATTGGCCATGCAGTCAGTTTGAAGACGGTTATACCTGTGACCTACAAACAATAGCGTCTATAATTAGAGTGTGTTTACCCTAATTCAATCACACGTTTATCTTTAATATTTAGCTTACACTGTGCATTAATTGAATAATAATTAAGGTAGTATGGGATACCTCCACGTTATGACGTATTTCCGTTTGAAGTATTGTTTTGATTTGCATGAGTGCTTATTATCGGGTCAAAATTTGTAGATACACCGTTGAAAAGAACACTCTGAAGCCTATTTCAATGCAAGTTCTCACAAGTCGGCATTTTAAGTAAAAACAGACAAAAAATCGCAAGTATATAAATTTACTTATAATTGTACAACGGACATTTAAAAAAAGCAAACCCCTGTAAAAGGTAGTTTCAACATTGCTGCTTTTGAACACTTTTAAGCAAAAGCTGTATTTCAATTGTTTGAGTAACTGTACAGCACCTTGTGTGCGGTGAGGCATGGATAAGTGCGATTACTTCACATTGTGCTGAATTATCACCAATCAATTATCACGTTAACCAGAGCTGGACTTTTTTGTTATTTAATTCAAGAAGTAACTGTTTGGTCACAAATCAGTTAGCTGTTGTATATAGTCCCAAAACGTTCAGATGAATGCAATTGCTCTGAACAAGACACGTCCTGGAAAGCGATTGTCCATGCATTGTTTTCAAAACCGCTCAAAGTTGAAAACTACAAAGTGCGATTTTTTTATGTTTGGGAAAAAATGCTCATCATTTCTAAAATAGCACCCAGGTTTTTTCAACCCTTGGAAAATAAAGAAGGATAACTCTTCCGCTCGGATCTTTTAATTCAAAATATTTTAAATGCATTTTATATTTTCCATTTATATACATATTTTCAATTTGTTTATTTCACTTTGCTAACATATTAAGAAACATTCTTATTGTAGACTCTCATGAAATGTTATCCGTCTGTTTTCAAGAAATAAAGTTTTCCCAGTTTTTTACGCTTATTTTTTGTTGAAAATTAAAAAAATACTAAGATATATTTCTTGTCATTTTTGTTTTTATAAACACTTTATATTAGCAAACGCCTGCCTATAATATTAAGCTTATGAAAAAAGAATTATGCAAGAAAAAAAATCGTTTTTGCATATCTCATTAAAATAATAAAAAAAATATTAAAATTACACTTTAATATACTGAAAGGTGGGGGTATTTCAAATCCTTCTAATTTGGGTACATAAATATGTAGGAGAAGTTTCGTTTGGTATCCCATACCACCTTAATCTGTTCAAAATCATATTGCTAACCGTATGTACATCGATACATTCATGAGAATTTTGGAGAGTTGTAAATAAAATGAACAATAAATAACGAGCGATTTCGTAATGCTCTTTATCATGTTGATTGCGTTAGTTTAAAATACTGTTTTCCATTTCTAAAAACGTAAATGTATTTGAAACGCTTTTTCCCCACAAGACAGTTTAGAAAGGTACATAACTGAAGAAATATCTCTATTTAATGTACTACCGTTTACAAACGTCCATTGCTTTAGAGAAGATATATAAAACTGGCGTTACGTACAGAAGTTGATGACGTTTATCAAGGTATTTTTAATGATCGAAATTCAAACTTAGCGTCTGCAGAATAAAAAAAATATTGATAATCATGAAGATGGCTTGTGTTTACGAGTGTTTTTAATACTTTGTTTGAGTAAGCTTGCAGTTAATTTTATAGTAACCCTGTGTAATGAATATACGGGGAATATACGGGGTTAGTTTAAATTTGAACATTTTAATGATGATGCTGAACAGTTCTGTCATATCATATGAGCTTCAATAATTATAATATATGGCTAAATAAAACAACTGTAGATCAAAACTTGCTCAGCACATGAAGTCACAGGCCAAAGAGAAGGCGAATTAAAATAGGTCTCAGCATAAAATTGCCCATCCATTTTTTTTTTAAGTGTAAATTACATTTTAATATATTTTTTTCTTTAATCAATTACTGCTTTAAAACAATAAACCAAAATATAATTTAAAAGTTTTTTTCTTTGTTGTCACATTTGAAACAAGAATGTGCATATATACAATGTACATGCTTAGAGAGTACTTTTTGAGATGTGATTCAATTATCCGGACGATTCATTTATCCGGACGATTTTGTTGGGGACAGAGGCGTCCGGATAAATGAGGCGCCACTGTATATGATTATGTTCATTGGATTGTCTAAAATGGGGGGGGGGGGATTCAGTAACATGAAAAATGAAATTAAGTACCCCAGCAGAACAAACAAAAACAAAACAAACACAAGGTGTTTCTTAAAAGTTAAAGAATTCAGTCATTTTTACAAACAAACGCTTACTTTATGAAACATGCACACGTAAAAAAAAATTATTTTAATCGTGCATACCGTTGAAGTCAGACCACAGACTCTTCAAAAGCAAGAAGCGAACTTTCATTTTGGTGGACGAAAATTTACTTTTCTTATGACTTAAACTCACTCTGGATGTGTGAAGAATTTGTCACATTTAGTAGAAGAAAGATATGTAAATTAGTGTTTTAGGAATGATTAAAATTGAGAGGGACTTATTTCTACCTTTGTTAGTCAAGGAACTATCTGATGGTAGATGGCTGATTAAGAGCTTTGAATATTTCACAAGAAAACGTCTTAGATTTTGTCCAAATATTCAATAGATTTTCAATTGACAATAACGCTTATCCATGCCGCTTATTTCTCCTAAATAAATACCTCCTAAAACACCGACAAGACTCATTCCTATAGCTTATTTAAATCTTTTCATTTGATATTTGCCTTACTGTTCAGGAGAGGAAGACTAGAGTGTGAAAAGTTTACATATGATACACGACAGACAGACGGAGGACAACAGAGACTGTTCGGGTAAATTAGCACAGTTGGAGCCAGATAAAATGAAGATTGTAATCATGTTACATTTGGTATGCCTGTCTCTGTCTTCAGCTTAAGCATTGCTCGTAACTTGAATAACTCGAATGAGTCGCCCGCTTGGCGCAGTGGTTAGAGCATTTGCTCTAGAACGACAGGGTAAGGAGTTGATCCTTACGTCGAGGGTTCGAATCCCACTGCGGGACGTGGAGACCGGTCCTTAATTGACCTTGACACATCGATACATCATAATCTATCTTTTCTCATTTTATAGCTTTGTAGTAAACAAACAATAGAAGCTCATCCATACAGAGACTGGAATTTGATATGAAAAATGTAAGATCGTGTTAATTTTACATATTGCATGGGCGCGGATCCAGAAAATTTTTCCAGGGGGGTCGAACCTTTTCACAAAAATCGAACCCCCGATATAATAATCAACCCTTTAGTTCGCAACTCTCAAACGATTGATTGTGTGTTGTTTTACGTCCCGTTCGAGAATTTTTCACTCATATAGAGACGTCACCATATACCGGTGAAGGGCCTCAAATTTAGACTTTTACTCAGTACTCAAGGTCATTGAGGGGTGAGGGTTTTTATCGTGCCAACGCATACTTTGACACGGGGCCTCGGTTTTTAAGGTCTCATTTTAAAGAGCCGCCACTTTCACTCCAAAGTGCCGAGCACTTGGCGAAGGAACAGTTGCTATTTTTTTTATCCACTAAGGTCAGTCGCGGCCGTGATTCGAACACACAACCTTCCGATCACGGAGCGAGTTCTCAAACGAAACGCTCGAACCACTGAGCCACGCGGGAGACCTTTTTGTCATGTGTTGATGTTTTCGGTTATGAGATATTATTTAGCTAAAGAGACTTGACTGAAATAATTTCGTTTTCCCTGCCTGATAAATGAATGTACAATTTCCTTCTGGTCAATTTCTATTGAATGGTGAAGATGCTTCAGTGCAAGCCCAGTCAATCTGTCTTCTTGCATAGTACTACGCATGTAACTCTTGATGCGTCTTAGTCCAGAAAAGGATCTTTCTGCCTCACATGTTGTTTTAATAAAACACTTCCAATGTGAGGAAGGATTTTCACGCTTAGGAAAACGTCCCCATTTACAAAGTTGAAAAGATTGAGCAGATTGCAGAGCTTGTCTGAAGTTTCTTTGTTCATGTTAACACAATAACGTCTCCAATCTCTGAGTTCTTTCTCTAAATCTTTTACAGAAAGACAAGGCAGGTCGCTCCCCCAAATATTATTTCTGAGGCAACGTTGGACAACTCTTCATGTTGAAAGATTTGTCACGTTGACAGGCAACAAAGAGCATATCGAATATGCTGCCAGATCCTTTTTTCTGAAACCGTGTATATAATTCACTGAGGAAAAGTCCAGAAATGGAATGGCCACGACAGATCGAAAATAATCTTCTGGATTATTATAGTAGAGACATTTTCTCTGTTGCTTGGTGCAAACCCTTAGGGTTGTAATCTCTATATCAAGGTCGTCTCCAATTTGTTTTCCATCTTAAAAGCATGACTCGGATTCGGTATCCACTTCTCTACGAATTTCTTTGATCCTATCCATGTGTTCCTGAATTAACTTACTTGCAGTGCAATCTGATTAAAATCAGATTGACTTGCAGTGAAAATGTCAGTATCTCTTTTCTGAGGTTTGACAGTCAAAGGCTTTATTGTAGGGCATACCTTACAAAGGCAAATGCTATCAACACTGAGAAGGACGTCATCGAAGCCAAAAGCCCCTGTGCGGTAACCTTAGTTTGTCTATCCCAAGACCAGTCTTCGCTGGTACTTTCATCAAGGTTTTGATTGAGAATGTGGTGCAGACATTTGACGACGAACGTGTGCATACCGTAGAACTCATCAAAGCAGATATCACGCTCAACCCACCTAGTCTTACAGAGTCCAACTAGTTTCTTTCTGGAAAAATCTACAGACTCATCATTTTCTATACCTTTGTCGTTTAGGGGAACTGTCGAAGAAAATAAACACTTAATTAAGGACATCTATCATATTCCTCACAAGGGGTAATTTGCAGGCTGAAGCGATGCTCAGATTCAATACATGACTCCGACAGTGTGTGTACAAAGCCAATTGGTTTAGAGACTTAATTCGTACCTGACACCCCCGTTTTCCGATGCCATTGCTGATGCACCGTCGTTTGCTTGCCATCGCATGTTCTCAATCGGAATTGCAAGCAAGTGGAGGATTTCAATAAGTTTATCAGCAATCGCTTCCCCAGTAGTTCGGCCTTTATTTGCAAAGTCATATGGAACGCCAAATTAACATATATTCAAATATTTGTACCTATCTTCAAATAATTGTACCTATCTTCAAATGAATTGTACCTATCTTCAAATGAATTGTACCTATCTTTAAATCAATTGTACCTATCTTCAAATGAATTAGAGATAGGTATAATTCAATTATACCTATCTTTAATTCATTTGAAGATAGGTACAATTGATTTGAAGATGGGTACAAATGCAATGAATTGAAGATAGGTATAATTGATTTAAAGATAGGTACAATTGAATTGAACCTATCTTTAATTACTAAGATATTGGCAATAATAACTACTCCCTTCATTATACGTCATTTCCGTTACGTCTACCGATCTCCGACATCTCTCGAGTATATATATTTTTCAGCTCACTTATTGACATACATGTGTATTTTAATAAGTATGTAATGCTTTTTGCACATTTTAACATATCTTTATTTCTCCTTTCATCCTCGTTGTCGTCGCTCTGTGTGTTCTGTGCGTTTCCCTCCATGTTCAATATTGTCTCCTAGGGAGCGTTCATTATTTTCAATAACACAAAATGAATTGAACCTAGGTATAATTGAATTGTACCTATCTTCAAATCCTTTCTTGATATGTTCTAATTGTACCTATCTTCAAATCAATTGTACCTATCTTCAAATCAATTGTACCTATCTTCAAATCAATTGTACCTATCTTTAAATCAATTATACCTATCTTCAAATGAATTAGAGATAGGTATAATTGAATTGAACCTATCTTTAATTGAATTGAAGATAGGTGTAATTCCGTTAAAGATAGGTATAATTTATTTGTACCTAGGTATAATTATTTAGATATAGGTAAAACTATTTACACCTATCTTCAATTCAATTGTACCTATCTTTAATTCAATTGTACCTATCTTCAATTCATTTGAAGATAGGTACAATTATTTGAAGATAGGTACAATTATTTGAAGATAGGTACAAATATTTGAATATATGTTAATTTGGCGTTCCATAAAGTCAAGAAATTCCTCCTTAACGATGGCAGGATGTTCTCTACCACCTAGAAATCTGAGATACAAGACTAAAACTTCTTTGTTTGCGTACTTGTCAGTTATTCCTCATCGGCTATGATGGAATAAAACCCCTTCCCTTGTAAACCCTTCAATATTTTACCTGTGATGTGATTTTCTATGATTTGGATAACCTCATTCTGAATGGTTTTGCTGGTATATAAGGCATTCTTGTTTGCTGTTTGTAGATGAGACCAGAGTTGCTCATCATGCTTTGCCAACAACTGTAATATTGCCAAGAAATTACCTTTATTTGGAATCACGTGGTATCATCTCTGTGTCCTCGGAGAGGAATATTTTGTTTCTCACAAACTATTTTCTCAAACAACTTTATGTTGCGCTGATACTGTGCCTGATTTTGCTGATTGAGTTTATATGGAAGAGACGAAGACGGCACCTCGGATGTCATCTTGGTTGTGTGATAAACAGATTTGACATTCCTGTGGTATTCTGAATTTTGATGCTTTAGAAGGGCAGATGTTTTTCCAAGGACTTTCTTATAAGCGGTAAAAGGTTGCGTAACAAATGTATTTTGATGTTGGACATCTGACTGAGGAAACATGACACAAAACTTGCACAGACCGCCATTTAACAGTTTGCTGAAGCTCAACCATGAAAACTGATTCATCCAAGAAGATTGAAATGATAAAGTCTTTTTGTTTTCACCCGTATTCGTTGCTTGAGCACGACCTGTTTTTAACTTTGCGACATCGTCTGGCAATGGTTGATTCTGATTAAAACTTGTCTTTTCATCTGAGGACATTGTGTTCAACTTTATTGCACCTCTTACAATTTTACCAAGATCAGAAAAATCCGAGTCATCAAAAGATTTTCCATCTTTATCATATTTTGTTGTCTTAATACATTCATTGTCACCAGATTGAATATCTGTCTTTTCTTTCTGCGGGCCCATGGTGATTTCCGGGGTATCATCTAAATCAGTACAATGTTTTGACGTTTTATGGGCAGGTCCCTTCATTTCATTGGATTCAGTAGGTAAAATTGGGAAACAAACGACAAAATGATTTGTTGTTCAATTGTACTATTTCCAGTGTGTGAACACATGATGTAGATAGGCGAACCTGGACGTACCTTTTCATCTGAAAATGGCTTTATTTCTCAATGAAGAAAATGTCTGTTCATTGCAACATTTTGTATTCTTGGGTAAATGCTATATATTGAATGATTCGGTGCATTTGCGGCTGCGAGAAAATGGGTCAAAGAACAATATTTCCCTGATTTGATTGAATTTAGAGTTTCATTTTGAATCAACTTGATAAAAATTCCCCGGTACTAGTGATCTGTCCGACACTGACGTCTCCACAACATATTGTACATTGGTGGGATGAGAAGACATCTGGTCGCAAGTTGCCTGTGACGCATACTGTCTGGAATTTTTTACAGGTTCTAATACGGTCATGACACGAAGTTCGATATGTCCTACTTCTTGACCAAAAATGGCTTTAGAGAGGGCCCTATAGAAGCAATTGCCATCTCCTAACACTTTCACAGCGAAAATATCTACTGGACCATCTTCTGGGTAAAGTACCTCAGAAATTTTGTCTACATTAGCGTCTCGGGGCAATATATCGGACCTCATTACACTAAGATAAGTGTAGTCTTTCTTGCAACTTGTGTATCTTAAAGATACATGCATATAATTTTATCTTTCTAGTATTTCGAATAATCCAATCCACACTTTGTAAAAGTTGTGTCCATTTGTAGGGTCAACCAATAGGTCAAATGGGAAAGAAACGAATTTTCTCCTCTTTGTGCTACCAAACACTTGGGCTTGCTCCGATAAATCCACTGTGTTTATTTATTTTTTTTTTTTTCAATGTGTGGTTAGCCCCAACTTTGGGCAATCGATATACAGTTCAAAGATTTTTTTTCCAATCAAATGACAAAGTTACAGTCCAGAAAATTACCAATTTAAGGCTACTGTGAGGTTTCTATGCGTTTTTCCCCAAAGATGGCGGCCATAACTTTTGAAAAGTGTAGAGTCAACTATATATTTAGTTGTAACAGGAAATTTAGGAGAAAATACTAGTATATGGCTGAACCGAGAATCGAACCCATAACCCCTGTATTACTAGTCATGCGCTCTAACCACTGAGCTTCTAAGGCCAATATCCACGGTCCAAACCATTACATTCCTCCTTCTTGAAATTGTCTTAGCCCTCGAAGTCACAACCTGGTGTCATTTTGCCCCTGGCAAGACTCCAGGGTGTCAACGGCACCAACATTATGTAACGACTAGAAATATGTCCATAGGACATGAATGCCCCGCCGAGGGTATATTTGTAATGCAATATGAAAATTTGTATTAGTGTGTGAAATTTGTTGGGAATATCTTGAATAGTTTCTTTAAAATTAAAATCTAAAAAGTTGGATAGAGGTGATAAATTCTCATCAAATTATGTATAAGTGCATAAGCTTACATAAATATGTCCTGAATGGTTTCTTTAAAACTAAGCAAAATGCAATTTTAAGAAAAGTGAGGTCAAGGTCACAGGAAAGTTCAAGGTCAAACATTTTGAGGCAGTTGAATAGTTCTCACAAATACGTATCAGCATATTAAGTTTGATAAAAATATTTTGAATGGTTTATTTAAAACTGAGCTAAACACTAATTTAAAATAAATGAAGTTAAGGTCAAAGGAAAGGTCAAGGTCAAAAAATGTTGATGCAGTTGTAAAGCTTATATCAGTATGTATCAGCATATGAAGTTTGATAAAAATATTATGAATGGTTTCTTTAAAACTGAGCTAATCACTAATTTAAGAAAAGTGAGGTCAAGGTAAAAGGAAAGGTCAAGGTCAAAAAATGTTGATGCAGTTGAATAGCTCTCATCAGTATGTAACAACATATGAAGTTTGATTACACTATATTGAATGGTTTCTTTAAAACTGAGCTAAACACTAATCTAGGAAAAGTAAGGTCAAGGTCAATAAAATGTTGATGCAGTTGCATAGCTCTCATCAATATCTATCAGAATATGAAGTTTGATGAAAATATCTTTTCTTTGAAAGTGAACTTTGAACTGAGCTATACGCAAAGCGCAACGGAAAGACAGACGGAAGGATGGAAGACGGACATGACAAACACTATATGCCCCGGTCATATTCAAGGAGAAAATATATGGCTGGACTGGTAATCGAACCCAGGACCCCTGCATCACTAATCAGGTGCTCTAGTTAAGGGGACGACCATTTGATTCTGAGGGGGAGGGGGGGGGGAATTCATCGAGTCAGATTATTTATTTTCATGCCAGTCCAAGAAAAAAAGCCCAAACTCCAAAAATCTATTTTGTTTTGGCGATGGTGGTGGTGGGGGGGGGGGGGGCTAGTCAAGGACAGCTAGATTATTTATTTCCTTGCCAGTCGACTATCGGTTATTTATTTTCAACTTTTTCGAAGACAGATTATTTATTTCCAAAACCTGCCCCCCCCCCCCCCAAGAATCAAATGGTCGTTCCCTAACCACTGAGCTACCCAGACCGATATCCATGATACACCATTACATAGTTTTTGAAGTTTTTTTTTAAAGAACAAAAAAGACTTGTCTGCAGAGCTGTCGTTTGTTCTAAAGCCAAATTATTGCACTAAAAGGTTAAGCTGTGCAGTTCTAGAGCAAAATACCCCTATAAGTACTTTTTTCTAGGTCAATTTATATAGGAATGATTTTCTCCATGCAGCTTGGTATTCATCAGTATGCAAATTCAGTTGAAGAGTTTCATGAATTGATTTGTTGCCCTCAGTAATGTTAAATAATTGGCAGTAAATAGGTTTTCTGAACACTATCATTTAAAACTTAAAAAAAAAGTTACATCTGTGCATGCATTGCCTTGTATTTAATACCAAAAGTACATTACAGTTGTAATACAGCAATCAACGATCGAAAAGTGGTTATGGTGCTATATGTGCAACTCATATATGTAGTATATTTAAAGGTAACGCACAGGTCTCTATCATCTTCTCCTCAGAAGCGGACAAAGATTAAAAGTACATCAAGCAATCATTGGATCAGCATACCACAGGGTTTACAGCAAACAAAACTTCAAATGTTTGAATGACATCAAGAAATGGTGTTTATTTTGAAAATTTGTTGTTGCCCTTGGGTCTCGTTTACACGGTATCCTGAACAGTTTAAATGTAGTGAACTGAATCTTCATGATATCGTTTAAAGTGGATAATTTTCCACTTAAAGATTATGTCACAAAAGATGTATAAATAAACTACCACTCAATAACCCAGAGTAGAAAATTCATGAAAAATTCGTTGTGTTTACTCCGCAATTTAGAATGGTATACTAGTATTTTATGAAAACATAGAAAGATCCAGGTCCCCTTTTTACAAAAGAACTTACGACTAAGATCAAAATGTTATTATGCAAATAACTTTCCTTTTTTTCATTCCTTTGAAAGTGGTTTTAATATTTTTGAAAAGAATTTAGACAGATATTTTTATGCAAATAATTTTTAACAGAAACATACGTTTTGTAAGATTTTACAATCAAAGTCTTAGTCGTAAGTTCTTTAGTAAAACGGGCCCCAGGTTTTCAGGTAGATGCTGTCGACATCTCTTTCGCAGCGCTCTTTTGATATTAAAAACTGTCAACAGGACTCATTGGGTAATAAGTAAAAGGTGTTGTGCGTAATGGTATATAGACAATATATTTATTTCCAATCAAGGGCCCCCAGAGAGGCATGAAAGATACATTAGCCTAGGAGACAAAGGCAGTAAATTATCAATAAGGAGATGAATTTAAAAAAAATGTCAAAGTAACCGTGTAGTGATCTGTTGGATGTTGTAGGCCTAGGAATCACTAGTAATCTGCTGTTAGTAAGTTTTATTGGGATACCTGTGAGCTTGATATTTGGCCTGCTTTTTGCTGTTTACTTCTTGAACCACAACAATTTTAGCATTAATATTATGTATACTTTTTTATGAAATACCAGACTTAGTGTGTATTTGAAATTAACCTTGGTTTTAAAATTGTCGGCGGAAAGGCTTGTACTATCTATATATTTTACCTACTTATCATTAATATAGTAATTTAAAAACAGATGTATTTTTAAATTTAAAAAAAAATGTCTTTCTTTTTGTATTTGGAGTATAACGGTTCAAATCATTTGAGAAAATATCTGAGCTATTGCAGCTGTTATCTCCCGTATACAAAATGTTTAAACTTTTTTGCGATTTTATGTGAATGAATATCTGTTCGCAACATATTCACTTTTCCCATTTCCTTTCTACAACTAGTGCTCATAACAACAACAAACTAAAAGGTGTCATCTTTAACTCATAGGACATTAATCTAAAAATTTCGTGGACGGCTAGCTGCCTGATTTCAAAAATGTAATATATTTTTATAAATATCCAACTAGGCTTTTAATTTCACAATTATGGAAATGGTCTTTCTGCTATCATGCAAGCGGTTGCATGCTTAATGTCAAAAAGTAATGAATAAGAATTTTGATGAATAATTTGCTAATTATCACCCAAACCTGAAGTTTCAGAGGCCGGGTGAGAACAATAATATTTACATTCCCCTTCAACCTAAAAAATACCTTATACCAAAATGGATTGGAATTTTAGAGGAAAAGCTAGGTTTATTGAAAAGGCTTACAAAATAAAAAAAATTACAGATGATGAATGGAAAAATATAACAATAGGAAACCTTAAAAAAAATCTTATTTGTAAGAAGTAGAAGGGTATAAATTAATGCAAGCATTACCTTGTAAATTCAAGTTTTTTAAGTCTTAGGGCTGGGATGGGGCCAGAAAGTCCAAAGATTAAGAGAAAAATAAAAGAACTATCTTTATAAATCCTCTTCACAAAAGCTTCATCACTAAAAATGTCATATATATGTGAATATGATATCCAATTATAGCGTAGATGTCCTCCCTTGAGATAAGCTTCTAGCAGAGGAAGATAATTGTTTGAAGTTGTTTTTTTTTTTAGGTGTTATCCTGACCATTTTGAAGAATTTACTTACACTTATTTATGCAATTTTTCCAGAATATGAAATAAGGCAGTTTTCCGAGAAGTACCAATTTTTGTTAAAAGAAATATCTACAGCAGTTTCTTTAGCGGATGTATTAAAAATTTGGCATTTTGCTTGCTCAAAGGTATGCCAATGATTTTGGTGAATTTTTTTTTTTTTTTTGGCGGACACCAACTTCCAAAAGGGAGGAAGTTCATTTTCTAGATAAGCTTTTTTCCCAGTACGTTTAGTACAACGTAAGAGTTTTAGTGAAGACCAACATCAGATGAAAGGTAATGTTTGACAACAGATTGATCATTGTTAATTTTCTTTTATTCCATACTGATACACAAGGGTGCAAATTTAGTGATTAAGGGCCCTCTATACACTAAAGGAAAAGGTTTTTTGGACATTGAGAAATTTATAGTGTGTAAATGTGTAAATATTAAGCTTATCTATAACATTTTCAACATATGGTACCTCGCATTTACCCAAAGGAAAAATATTCAAATAAAATGAAGTACTGATGAACAGAAATCACTGTTGCTTACTTAAATGGGCAAAATACCTGCAAATGAAGTGTTCATTCTGGAATGCTTGATTTGATCACAAATTAAGTAATAAACTGTACATTACAATTCAATTCTAGATCAAAGGGAAGATTACTCATCTGCATAAAAATACCATAAATTCAGAACTCTTAGTGTGGAGTGTATAGAGGGCTCTTAAAATGTTAGTGGGCTACTATAAACCGCTAAAAATAAGCCAAAGTTAGCATCCCGCTAAAAATTCCCACTATACGGTATAGTGTCGACACCAAGTCTTCAGTTTTGTTTTTGTTTGTTTGTTTGTTTTTTTTTGGGGGGGGGGGGGGTGTTATTGTTTTGATCTACATGTATTTGGAATATTTAATTACAAACATTGGATGGCTAAAAATACTTTTCTATGCAGTGTTCTATAATTAATGAGAAATAGATGCAGAAGCACAATTTATTTGTAAATTCTTTGTACAGGAAGTAAACAACATGGTTTTTATTGTACCACAGGTCTGTCTCTATCTCTGATCAGAATTTTATCCCATTCTCTTAAATTCAACTTCATAGCATCACGATTTGGAAAAGGATCAGAAAATGTGATTGGGTACTGGTTTCCTGCTCTCCATACAGCTACTGGTTTGAAAACTTTATCCAAAACTCGAACCTGAAATGTAGGTTTGATAACTTTATTGTTGTTCCTTCAAATTTAGAGGTTAATGTAGATTACTTGTATTCATTTTTTTTGGGGGGGGGGGGGCTGTATGTATTGTATACCTGGGATTGACAATCCTCTAGCAAAACTGGACCCTCATTTAATTTCAGAACTGTGATATCTGCCTCTTTTCCAGGTGTCAAACTGCCTATTCTATCTCCCCATCCTACTGCCTTTGCTGGAGATGAGGTCACAGCACGAATTACCTCAACAAGAGGCATGCCAAGATGCAAAAATTTAGACATTACTGTTGGAAGATCATATGCAGGCCCCATTTGATTGCCAGTGTGAAGGTCAGTACTAATGGTGTCTGGATAAAAGCCCAAGGCTGCACAGAGTTCTGCCACAGTCCAGCTGAACGAGCCTTGTCCGTGCCCAACATCATACAACACGCCCTTTTCTCTGGCATTTATGACATCTTGATAGATAGTTAGGGTACTTGGGTCCACAATGCTGGACCTATAAGGATGATACGTGTGGGTGTATAAATCTCCAGCCTTAAGATCACGCGGACATCCTAGTTCTGGGGACGTATCTAAATGAAACAAAGAAACATTGTAAATGAAGTATGCTGTCTAGAGGAAACTGAATACATTACATAAAATAGTTCAAATAAGTCAACACAGTATACAGTATGCTATGTTCAAAACTTTTCTAAGTGCATGGCTCCAAACAAGAAAAAAAACAGTATGAATTCAAAAAATTTAAATCTACAATCTCTCAATATTTGTATATAAATCTTACAAAATATAGATTTTCTTGTTACTTGGATAATAATCAAAATTTTGTAAATTCCTTTGGTGGAGTATTTTCATTTGATAACACTTTCAAAATTCTACCATGATTAAAAATATGGGACCGTTCATTTATTAGGAACAAAATATGATCATTATACATTGAATACCTTAAAGGAAAACCTGGACATGACAGCTTGCAAGAATCTCTGATTTTGAAGTTTATTAAAAGGGAATGCATCCCATTGAAATGAAATTTGAAAATATTCTCAGTTCCTCAGACTGAAAGTTCTCTTTCTACCCAAATTCTTTTCTTTCCAAAAAAGGAAGAAAGGTAGCCTGGGAAATATCAAATATTCCCCAAATAAAAAGAGAATTTTTTTGCAGTGCAAGTGAATTAAAATGAAGCCAGACTGGAGTAAATTTTGCCCAATATAAATCAAATTGAACTGTTACTTTTGTGAACTTTCAATGCTCTCTTCTAGACTATATTTGTGCCAATTTTGTGAAGAGTTTTATATATGGTAAAAAGCAGGTGAGACAAATGGAAGCTGAAACACTGTAAATCACATTTTATTTGCAAGAACTTTATTTTCACATTATTACGCGAGACAGAGTGCTCGCGAAAATTTCATTCTTGCATATATTAGTATTCCTAAAGATTATATTGAGCAATAACCACAATTCATGAATATTCTGTCTCGCTAATAAAGAGTTAATACCTATCTCGTGAAAATAAGGTGTCGCGAAAATTTGGTGATATACAGTAGGCTATTATGTATAAATTCGTGCTCTGAAAATAGTGCAGACTGGAAGTGTTAAAATTTGCATTGTATTATATTACTCTACCATGAATTCAGTCCAGAACTATATTATCAAATGAGTAATCAGTTAGTAGCTTCATTGCGTGTGTGTGCATTCTAAACAAGAGAGAAATGAGGATTGACAATGCTTATTATAGAATGAAAGAATTATTTCATATGCATACAATGTACATGTACATGCATGTGTCAAAACAAATTACATTAATAAAACTGCTTTGTATTTAACTGAAGTGTTGTGTACAAACCATCATCAGCTTGTGTTGGCACAGCTGACATAGAGTGATGAACCATTAAGGGAACTCCTGCTCTTTCGGAGGCACGCAGTGCTCGCCTGATGATTAAGAAATATCAAAGATATTCACAAATTACAAAGATAACATTGAGGAATGTCATTCATTAGTGAAGCAGAGTCTGACAGGCACAGCAGATGAATGTTCTGTAACAAGAGAGGAGAAAAATGTGACATATCAGACTGGGATTTGAACCCGGTTCAATATATCACGGTATCAAACTATTATGCTACACTGGGCCCCCTGAACCTCCAGTAAGGTGCTCTACCAACTGAGCTATCTGGCCACCAGTGATCAAACCTGTCTGATGGCCACATTCCTTCCTCCTTAAATGTCTCCCCCCCCATCCCCCCCAAAGACACCAACCTATGCTCTTCCCTGGCAGGTCTATAACCTATCACTTCCAGGGCATGGTACAGCACCAAATGTAACAGGAGAAGAGAAAAATGCAACAACCAGACCCGAAATCAAATCCAGGCCCTCTGAATATCCAGTTAGGTGCTCTACACACTGAGCTATCTGGCCATCAGTGATCAAACCCGTCTGACCGCCTCATTCCTCCCTCCTTACAGGTCCCCCCCCTCTCCCCTGAAGACTTTAACCCAACCCAGGCTCTTCTCTGGCAGGTCTTTCACCTGTCACTTCCAGGGCATGGCACAGCACCAAATGTAAAAGGAGAGGAGAAAATTGCAATGGACCAGACCAGAATTTTAACCCAGGCCCCCTGAATCTCCAGTTAAGACTAGTGCTCTACCAACTGAGCTATCTGGCCACCAGCAATGAAACCCGTCTGACCAGCACAGTTCAATAATTTCATTCTGAAACAGCTTTAGTTGCACATGATGTAAATCTTTTAACATCAGGAATATCTGGTAATGTTTCATTATAAATTAATCACATTTGCCAATCAGTTTGTCCATTGCGGAGACCAGGAATGAGCTTACAGTTACCCAATCAAATCACAGTTATTCTGAAAATGTTTTACATGTAACATACTGTTGTTAGTTTGTGCATGATTATTAATGTTCCTCGTACACATATGAAAATTCTCATAAGGCCATTTTTAAAAAAAATGTTTGCTTGCCCTCTCCCAACTGACTGGCTAACAAAGGCCCAACTCAAAACTTTTTTTAACCTCCAGGAAACATTTTTTTTTTATGCATTCCAGAAAATAGATTTTGAAAATTCAGCATTGATGCTGAAATTTTCTGTGAAAAAAATAATTTCCTACCTACATCCTGACCCAATTTTTCTTCTTGAGTCAGGAGAGGGCAAACAAACATTATTTTAAAGTTGGCCTTACTGCTAAAGTTGGAAGAATTAATTCCTCAACTTACAACAACATCATATGTCAATGTTCATACATACTGTATGTGAAATTAAATCATTGTACTCAAAGTGCAATTTCAAAGTCCATTAAGTGGTAATCAGCCCAATCGTGAATTTATGGTACTGATGTATTATTCATCCCCTACTTAGTCTTAGTCTGCAAGTATTTTATGAGTGAACATAGAACATAGTAAGGACACTGCATTTTAATTGCTCATACAATGATGAATATAACCTGCTTATGTTTTTCATTAAATGCTTTGAAATTTGATGTGAATATAAAATGCATATTATAAACCCTACACAGCTGATGTTGATGCACCCATCTGGAAGTATTTGACTATGTATTGTAATAAAATTCGAAAATGACACCACTGAGATCTACTTTTAGGTTGTCATACCCCCCCCCCCCCCCCCCCCAGTAGTCATGGTAGCCTCACTTTGTGATTGTGAGGTCTGGGTTCTCATTCCCGGTGTTGTGTCAAACCTACAGGGCTCTCACACCACTTTGGGAATGGGGCCAGGGCTGTAAAAATTGGGTAAATTAGCACATTTTTGAGGATTATATGAAAATCATTATACATTAAAATCAATATATATTGGGTTTCTGGTGTCTGTTATCAACTAAATGTCTGTTTTACAATATGAAGAAATATGAAGAACAAAATAAGTAAATGGACAATTTGTGCATCATTATATGTAATTCGTTATATCCATTAAATTCACAAGTATAATGTTTCAAAGCCACAGGGAATGAAAATCACTTTGCTATAAATCGCTGTAACATCTACATATAGTCCTTGATCTTCGTGTGGAATGGTGTCTTAATTAATTATACTTTACATCTTTCTCTCTTTAATTACTTCTTTCTGGTGGTTTGGTCCTTTTTTGCTCTTGCTTTCACACTATATATATTTGTGTCCACGTTGTTCTCAAGCAAATCTTCATTTATGGTAATTACAGATGTGCAAGCACATATTCCAATACTGACAACTGCCTTTATTCTCTGAATCACGCATTTGTGTTGAAATTTACATGTGTATTGATTCTTTACGAAAATTAGTCAGAAAGTACATTAACCTAGCTTATTATCAATTAAATTGAAACCAGTCACTTACCTATATGCTTCCATTTCATTTTTACCCCCATCTGCAATGGAGTCTGATAGGCGAAGTTTGATTCCAACAACAATATCTCGATTTTCGACCACACATTTCACACATTCATCAACTGATACAACATTCAGTGAATCCAACTCTCCACCAGGTGCTAAAAGTTAAAAGCATATATTATTTGTGCAAATTGATCTATACATGCATCCTAAATTGTTCAAAATCCAAAACATGTTTAATTGTATGTACAGGTTTTCTATAGGAAAGGTCCCCCCTTGCAAAAATTCCCAGTTGAAGATATGTCCTACAGCAAAACTCCTCATAGATTCAGCATTGTCCCTAAGAATTTAAATAGCAGGGGACATTGAAAAAGTAGAAGGGGGTCTTGGGTTCCTCCTTTTAAAGGGGGATGAGAGGGAATACCAGAGTAACCGTGGGATTATGTCATTATAGACAGGGAAATTCTAGGCCCCCAGGTCTTAGGGACAATCCTGTAGATTATTTGCAATACATTTGTATAACAAATCTTCCCCCTATGGAAGAAATGCAATATTACAAACATTTTTGCTAGGAATAATTTCTATACAACAGTAGCAAATCTTCCCCTCTCTATAGCATCCTCCCCCAAGTAGATTTTTTTCCCAAATTATAATTGTATCAGGATTATGTTTTTTCCGCTTTTACACAGTCTTCACTGATGTGCACTGAAGTGGTAAATTTTTTTGTTTGAAATTGGAACATTTTGGTCTTCCTTAATCCTTATTGAGCACCGATTGTTACCTAATGACATGCCCATTTCTTTAGAAATAAAAAAGCAATATTTGTCGCAAAGTTTTTAGACACCTCACTCTCTGAGACTAGAAACGCAAGTTTTGCTGAAAATTGGATTTTAGGAAGTTGGGAAAGTTATTGTTAGATACTCCCCGCTTCTGTAAAACTCGACATGTAAATGCACTGAATATGTACATAATTATGTATTTGTCACATTTATTGAAGTTATCTCAATATGAGTTTTGATCAAATTAATATCAAAACTTACAAAAAGTTCTGATGACAAACTTAAAATTCATAAGGAACCATGTCTTCTGAAGCAAGCTCTGGAAAAAGATCAATTTAAGATTCCACAACCTTATTGCACATTTACATGGCATGGCCATGCATGCAATATCTTACTCATGCAAAAAGAATTTTTGATTCCCTCTAGGAGGAGAATCTGTATTACAAGAAAGAGTGACATTTGGACAAAGTGAAACAGAGCCTGGACAGGGATATCAACTTTCTTGAACTTTTTTTAAAGACCTATTAATATTACCGGTATGTCTCAATTGATTATTTCTGGGATTCTCTAAAATTCCTTAGGTAACCCAATCTGTTTTGCAGGACCTTAACCCCCCCCCTTCCCCTTCCAACTTATTCTTGCCCCCTCACTTTGAAAATCAATATATAGGCCTGAAATAGTACTCAAACCTCCAGAGGCACATCCTGCTGCTGCCAAACCATGCTGTGCTATGTGTACAAATGACAGCACTCGTGCTTTACATTTCTCTGCTACATATCTCCGCAACCCTTGAAAAGTAGAAGCACCTGAGAGGAAAAAAATTAAAGCAAACTTTGATGACTTGTTAAATGGGGGACTGAAAATATAATGATATGATTTTAAAGTAACTATAGATAAATTATTTAGGCACTTAACCAATAAGACTCAACTATTATTTGTAGTATATAAAGAAAGGTAAATCTTGCTATTCTTGATTTACAACATATGTTGTATTCCATAATTTTTTAAACCATGCAGGGCATATTTTTTTTCTGAACTGTACAAAGTATTTTCATATTACTTGCAAATTAGTACATGTATTTTAAATAAGAGGCTTTAGACTGTGAAGGTCACCTATAAATAATATGCAACAATTTTAAATTCTCTCTCTGTCTCTCTCTCTATTATATATATATATATATATATATATATATATATATATATATATATATATATATATATATATATATATATATATATATATATATATATATATAAATTTAATTTTAGTTGTAACACGTCATTTGATTGGATAAAGGATTTAGTTTATATTGTATAACATAAGTTGCCTACGTCACAATGAGTTACGTCAAAAACGTATTACTCCGCTTGTCGTTACTTTTAAAATATGCTCAATTTGAAGCCATTTTTGGAGGAAAAATAGTCTTATTGTCTACACTGAAATTAAATTATAAGGAATGAAGCTTATTTTAACCTATATTATACGATATAACATAACTTGGGGCAGTTAACACTTTTTAAACCGCTGCTTTTTCAATAAAAATGGAACTCATAAATTTACTTACCTTGTCATTGGTCATTTGCAAAATTATTTTGTTAAAAAACATTCTGATTGTACACACAAGTACTCTGAAGTTGACATTAAAAAGATGCTTGAGTTTCTGATTGACAATATCTATGTGGTTTTTGGAGACCAGGTCTTCCAACAATCTATCGGAATTCCCATGGGTACCAATTGCACCCCGTTATTAGCAGACCTTTTTTTGTATTCATATGAAGCAGAATTTGTCCAAAATCTTATACGTGAAAAGAAGAAAACACTTGCTGTGGCCTTCAACTCGACATTTAGATATATCGACGACGTATTGTCAATTAACAATCATGGTTATTTCCATTCTTATGTCGATACGATATATCCCGGTGAGCTTGAAATAAAAATTCTAGAGTCTGACACATCTGTTTCATATTTGGATATTTTACTTGAAAAAGAGACGTTAATGGTAATCTAACAACCAAGCTTTATGATAAACGTGATGACTTTAACTTTTCAATCGTCAACTTCCCTTACTTATGCAGCAATATACCTTCATCACCTGCATACGGGGTTTATATCTCTCAGTTGATTCGATATGCAAGAGCATGCTCTACGTATGTATAATTTCTAAAACGAGGTAAATTATTGACAAACAAGTTGATGAAACAAGAATATCAGCAGTCTTGTTTAAAGTCATCATTTTGTAGGTTCTACGGTCGATACAATGACCTTGTCAGCAAATACAATGTATCATTGAGTCAAATGCTGACTGATGTTTTTCATACTAATTGTTAGGCCATTATTTACACACTGAATTGTCGACGGATTTTTCCGTTATTCCTGATCATGACAAGGAGCACACGGCGGGTGTGATGGGTGGGCAGGGGATGCTCACTCCTCCATGGCACCTGATCCCACCTCTGATGTTTTGGAGGTCCGTGTTTGCTCTGCACCTATTTTGTAATGTTTAATGGACCTTTGAGCTTGAATACTGTTCGTTATCTCCATACATTTCTCCACTCACATGTTCGTAGGGTTTGATCTGTTCCTCTTTAAATGCTTGACAAAAATATTGAAAGAGGTACTGTAATAAAAATGGTAAACAAGAGTTTGAAATAATTATCACTTTGCCTATGTATTCTTGTGTTGTTGGTTTATTACACTGCAGCATTGTTTTTTGCAGTTTGTTTTAGTGGGAAAGTTCATTATATAAATCACAACGAACTTATATAGTGATAAACATTAATTGAAATCCCGTGCAAAAAACAGGCATTTGAATAGGGAAAATAAAACTACGCACTTCTATAATAAACATCACATCTTGTTTATGATTACTTATGGATTCATAACCCTCTGGCTGCGACAGCTGTGAACAAACAACGTTGCGTCACTGCAACAATAGTTGATGTCATGACGCTTGCCTTGCATATGAGGTGTCGTTTGGTATTTATTGCCATTTAGTGATACCAGTTCATATCACCTATTCGAATCTGAATTTGAATAGGTGATATCACCTATTTGCATTTCTTACAACATTAAATAATGAATGGTTCCTTCTTCAAGACTATCTAGATTTCCATTGACCCCAAGCAAATTTGGGATGCCTAGTTTTCCCCTGTGTTTTAGTCCAAGACATTTTAAATACCCTTTGTTATCAATCCCTGTAAAGTTATATAAATTTTATAAATTTTACTTGCAGTATAAGTTTTGCTATATTTATTGACAGTTTCTCTCTCTCATAATTATTTATGTTCAAAGAGACTGAACTTTGTATTAGTCTTGTTACGTGACTCACAAGATTTTTCAAAAACATTAATTTCCCGGTACTTACATACCATAGAGTCTTGGGAGCAGTGATTATTTAATATCACCTATTTGAATTTTAAATTATTAAAAAATGAATCTTAAAGGAAATCTTTAAGTATATATAACTGATGCAAATATTATTATGGTATATAATTAAATCCTTTATGAGAACAATTTGCATTTTTGTTACTGGTAATTGGTTTGTGCCAAGTTTTGTGGAAAATGGTCTGGATATTCTAATGATGAATTTGAAAAAAAACAAAGTGAGAGAGATTTAAAGACAGACAAACACAAAGGCAGACAACTTGAAAACTTTCTTTTCCTCTACTTCACTTTTCATCTTCATTTGTTTAAATGACAAAATGAGTTACCAGGTTATCGTCTGAGCCAGACCTTAGTTGAGGCCAAGCCATGCGAGTCTAGTCCAAAACGAGGCAATTTAAGTCAGACCACATTCTACATTATGCCACAAAACTGGCGGCCATCTTGCATTTCACGCACATAAAGTGTGTGCAGGCGAATTGATTTGGAAATATATAGAATACGATAACCAGCGACCTTTTTGACCAAAAACATATCAGTCCTATTTTGTTGTGTACTTTATCCTGGCTGTGTTTTATTTTTTAAAAAGTACAGATTGAGAAACTCCAGTAAACTTCAATGTAGGGCAAATCCAAGGTCGTAGGATGAGAACAAAAGAAATGGATGTACACACCAACTTCTGTAAATTTGAGCTCTTGTCTACGGGATTACACGTAATTTATAAGTGATATAATTTTTACATTTGGAGTCATTACTTGATCAAATTTTTAATGAACCGGAGTTATTACAAAGTGTGATATATGCTGGAATATTGATCATACACCAATAATCAAAACGAGGCTTCATTGTTGTGGAAGTATTTAATAAAATAAACCCCTTTTCCACCAAGTGTTACGAAGTTAACGCCCCTAGCTTAAACTTTTAAACTAAATTAAACGAAAAAAAATCCTATTGGATGTTTTGCTTTACAATTACAGATACATTACATGCAACACACGTACACTTAGTACAATTCATGTAAAAAGATTTCTTGTGGAGAAAAAAAAAACAGCAAAAAAGGCGAGATTTTCTTAAGCATATATTTCTTAAACAAGAATTTCCGGAATTCTGACGGCTCATATATAGACGGTATCGTGTACATCTATATCATATTAAAACACAATTTAATGATCTGACTGTTTGGATGGTCTGTCTATATCAATTGTCCATATCCGTCCACATGTTCTCTCCTTATTGATCATGTTGATATCCGTCAGGACTTGCCTGTTAAAAATGTTGAAAAAAAGGGCGGTCAAGTTTATCTCGAATGTTGCCTTAGTGTTATTTAATCATATTCGTTCTGGGCGGTTAAGTAGGATTTAGACAGCAATTTGTAAATTTTAGTCTTAATAGTCTAACATGGACTGTACACTGAAAATGTTATGCTTGAATGCGTAGTCCATATAATTTTCACATGTGTAGACAGACTTTAAAACAGCGAACAATAGATTGCAAATTTAGAAACGAGAAGTATTTTGAAATAAGTTTTTAATGATTTTGTATATATTTCTGTATACTGAACATGCTAACAATTAATCGATAGTCAGAAATAGACCGTCATGACAACGGAACGCACCAAAATCGATAACATTAACAAGGAAATATCTATGTACCATGGCAACGAAAATATTTGTTATTGATTGTCTGCCTGCGTTTTTCTTTACCCTAAACATAAAGTTGAGGAAGAGCTGGTTGTGTTAAAGTCTGAGATTGGAAATCATTATATCGTTACCATTAGGCTTATACATTAATCATTATACATATAGTATTATGTGTACATAAACTTTAATTTTCATTCGGGCCCAACATTCTACAACTATTCAAAGGATTAATTGTTGTAATCTCCCTACTTCGTCGATCAATCTTTGTACATGTAATAAAACTGTTGTCGACGTGGTGTGCTTAACATACACCGATGACTCACACTCTACACAAAAGTTGAGGCCTGTAAGGGGGTATCAAATGTCTGAAGTCTGAACTTAGCCTTTACATGTGTAATTATTCACTTTTAGGCTAACAGAAGCAGCGTTATCTAATATATTGATGTCATATATACACGAATAATGCAGCATCAGCATGTACTTATTAATAAGTACTATATATAAGCCAATGGAAACTGTCCATAACGGTCATAATTCTATAAAATATTTCGTTCTTGTGTATCTGTCTGCTTTGATATTAATACCTACCTGCACTCCCTGCGTCAACTACAGTAGTAACACCACGCGAAAGACAATGTTCATCTGGGTTAATCCCCAGTGGTGTAGCATACTGGTAACAGTGAACATGGCAATCAATCAGACCAGGCGTTACTAAGCAACCGCCAGCATCGAACGTCTTTTTTGCCTGAAACTGTGCATTATTGCCAATCGACAGAATTGTTCCATTATTGACAGCTATATCAGCCACTGTGTCCACTTGATTCACAGGATCGATTATTCTCCCGTTTTTGAGCACCAAGTCTATATGCGACATGGTGTGTGTTATCTATGTAGGTCTTCTGAAAATTCTGTTAGATTTATCACTATAACAATTTGTGACTATATATCCAGGTCATTGAATAAAAATTTATTAGTGCTTGGGAGAATTTAGTAAAAAAAAGGGGTTTTTACCCAACTCTTTTTATTACAAATTTGACTTACATCTCCGAAATCACACATGGTTGGTCTGGCTTGACACTGATTGAAATCTGTCAGTATGTTAAAACATATTAAGCAAACATTTTGTTTAAAGATTCAGGACATCATCGCACGTTACATCTTGTCCAATACATCAAGTAAAGAGTGGTTAACACAAGTTTGGATATTATAATATTAAAATTAATACTTTGAGATAGTCCCTGATCAATAATATATGGGATACCATGTGACTGCATGGGGGTCGAAGGTCACGTGTGCAGAGTGACGTCAGGGTAGGCCATGAATTTTTACTACATTGTGTAGAGGATATAGCAACTGTATTTGCTATGACTGGAATTGTGTTGTATTTTGTGTATTAATGCATAAAATCAAACGTTATGTAGCATAGCAAGAAATGGTACGAGAAACAAGGTACCTTCTTGTTGGGAATTTACCCGAGAAAACCACAGAAGATGCAGTAGCAGAGCATTTTAAGCGGTGAGTATGGGCACAACACTTTGACCAGAAATTCAGGTCAGCCATTTTCGCAGTGAGGATTACATTGGATTTCAGAGTCTGTCCTTTGTTCTGTTTTATGAGTTAGAGCAAGAGAAAGTATTTGAATGTTTTGGAGCGGGACAACGGTTTACATTATATAATTACAAGGAAATATGTCCACTGGCAACTGATAAAGAAAATGAAGGCGGAAAAGCTGATATCTTAAGGGAGCGTATAGAAATTCAAACCATGGGAAACAAAATTTGCGCTTGGTATATATACGTGGACGTGTCACATTAAACGACACTTATTTCATTGTTTTAGTAAATTTAAAGTATTGTTTCAATGATGAACTTTCTTTAGTAAACAGATGGGCCTGGTAATGCCACACAACACTATAAATTATGTGTCCATGTTTATGTTCAATGCATTTAATGATTGATCCAGAAAATTGAGGATTGTGCGTTTCGGAAAATCTATGTTCATTTTTATTTAAAACATACTGAAGGATTCTGCATATACCAAATCCTTGTTTCTTGAAACTCGAAAACACTGAATCTACTTTTTTCCCTTTCCTTCAGGGCATTTTATATTCATATTAGACTGCGGGTCATTTAAGTTTTGTTAAATGATCTTGAAGGCTGTACAACCATTTTCCTTATTTCTTTCTGGAAATATTAGATAAAGTTAGTATTTTACATGAAATGTGGTGGTAAGCAAGTTTGTTTATATCAGGGGTTTGGAATTTGGACACTAACTTCCCTCAGGATTTTGCTTGAAAAACAATAAAACAAATTTTTATTTTGCTTCATTAGAATGCACTGGTTTTTCCTGTAAGTCTGCTTGAGAAAAATCTGTTTGATAGACCATTGTCTTTACTTCTCAGACCCATCTATTTGTACACATACTGTCACTATGTGTAGAACTGCTGTTTAATAAAATGGAATACTGTCCCTAGAAGCAGCTTAAATTTAATAGCTAAAATTGTGTACACATACTGTCACTATGTGTAGAACTGCTGTTTAATAAAATGGAATACTGTCCCTAGAAGCAGCTTAAATTTAATAGCTAAAATTGTGTATACTGGAAAACAAATGAAGGCACACAGTCTTTTATATTGGATTTTGAATACTGTTCGTTATCTCCATACATTTCATTTGAACACCCCCCCCCCCCCCAAAAAAAAGAAACAAAACATAACGAAGATCTACATACAGAATTTTGAGAGATTTCAATACATATTCACATGAGATCATTGAAAATTTGGGACAATGACACTCTTGCTGTTTTTGACACTTATATTCATCTTTTTAAGACTTCAGACAAGGTTTGGTAGCCATGAAGGAGTCATCCAACCTTACTGCCACTGGAAATGTTGTGATAGCTAAAATTACTAAATAAAGCAATGCTTTGATACTGATTAACAGAATACTAAATGTAACTAAATCCTCAGTTTTTCAACTGACAAATAAATTAAAAAGAGATGCCCAAGGTTTTCAACAACATTGTCAATATTTGTTTGCTTTTGAAATTAACAGCTTTTCTATGTGGCATGATGGAAAGATGAGTTGTGAGGTATTTTGTTAAGTGTGTGTTTGTGAGAATGCATCAATGGTTTGCCAATTTCAAATGCCACACATTTGAAACCAAGCATGCACCCATTGCACATGATGGAACAGTCTAGGCTTATATAAAAAAAAGAAAAGAAAATGCATCCATATGTATGAAGTATGCTTCATGGTACCAACTTCTTTGGTTGAAAACCACAGACACATTTCTGTCTGCCATTTCAATCTGCAGGAAGTATGCATCTGAATCAGAATGTAAAAAAAAAGGAATGATTAAGAAAAAGGTGTCAAGAGAAGACTGTAATCCTACTCCTTTGTTATTTTTTTTTCCAAAATTGATGCTTTTGAGCTAGAAATGGACACCAAATTGGATGATAAATATTTTAATATTAATAAGTATTGGTTTATGATTGTATGGTAATGGTACTAGGGGACACTGTGAATTAAATGACCTATTGCTCCAGAGGATATACCGTAATTACTCGATCAGCAATTGACTATTGAGGGTATCCTTCATTTGCTTATGAGAAAAACGAATGGTAGTGCAGCCATATTGAAACTGACAATCGATTCTGAAAGAGAAAATCAAAGTAAATGTAATAAACATAAAATTCAATAGTTGAATATGCAATTTATTTCACTCTTGAGACTGGATTTTTTTTTATATTTTCACTTGTGCTTCACACTTGTAAAAATATCAAAAAATCCTGTCCCACTCGTGAAATTCCATATCCAACTACTGGGTATAAAACATTGAATGTCTTTTATATATAGTGTTTACATAATTTTCTGCATTTTTTGCACTGTAAATTTGTATCCCATCTGGGATAATATATCCCAAACTGGTTATTACAACCCATGAATGAGCTCGAGTATTGCATTCTCCTCTTCACTTTGTTTCATATATTTCATCACTGAACTCACAAAATGTGATTAATCGCACTAGTTCTCTCTCTCTCTTGCATTATTAGGGTTCCTCTCTAAAATTTTGTTCTAACCCTCCTTTACCCTCGACTGCTCTGTGACACTGATTCCCTTCTGTTGGGCACAAGTTTCAGATTTTGATGACTCAGGTTCTCCAATACAAAGAAATACTTGCATGTATTAATGATGCCTCTTGCTCCACAGTTCCATAAAATCTGTTACAAAAAGTAAATCAATCACCATGGAAAATGAAAAAAAAAAAAAAAGAGTAAAACTAAATGAAAATGATTCAATGTGTAAAATGACGAGCTCAAAGTTCTGCTGAAAAAAAGAACAGTAGCAGAACAACAGAGAAAAAAAAGGTGTCAAGTCAGACATGTATTTTTTGTATTAAGGCTACCAATCAACATTCATCAAAACATGAACCTCTAAGTTGGAATACTTTTATTTTTAGTTGTAGTAATTTTCTTTATTCTTCAGTTGTGTACTAGCTATTGAAAGTCCCAGCAACATCAGCCAAGACACCATCTTGGAAACATGGCAAAAAAAACATGCTTTATTCAGAATCTCAATACCCACTTCTTAAATGGTGAAAAGATCAGTCATAACTTCACAAAAGTCTGCCTGTAGACACGAAACTAGACAAAGAGGATGCTGAGATTGAAGATTTAGACCATAGTTGTTGACCTTAAGTCTAGAATCTTTTTTATGTGACATTTTTGTGACATGGGGTTTCAATTTAATAAGGTCTTTTCTGAAAAACCTTTGATTTTTCACTTTCTAATACTGAGTGAAGGAAGTTGCTGGCTTGCTGCAACTTGTAACTAGAAAAATTTTATGAATCCAATAAGTTTTTTTCTAAGAAATTTGTACAGCTCTAGTTGTACCAGATCTGGTCAAATTTAAAACAAGGCAATTAACCCAAGTCATATTATACTCTATTCCCAGCCTTCTTCTTCCATTCCTGTGCCCTATTCCTCTGGAGCAGTGTTACACAATGGGGTTAAAATCAGAATTGTGAGACATGGTAAAAAGCTGGATAAAAACAAGTTACAGCTTATAGCAACCAAGTGTGCTGATTTTTCCTTAATTAATTAACACAGAAAATCAGTGATGAGCAGGGACTGAGGCAGCGTTCCAGAGAACAATGCAGGATGGGAAAAAGCATAACTGGGCTAATGCTGAAAATTTTTTGGCACACTGCTGTAGCTTAGATACACAAGTTCTGTTTTAATCAGTTTGCAGCAAGGATCTAGATATGTTTGCCAAAGTATCCTCTTTGATTCCTTAATAACCAAAAAAAAAAATCATATGGACAGATTTTTTAAAGAAAAATTTAACACACACACACAAATACAATGTAGATTGATGTTGACAATATTTAGATGATGCAGTGACCAATGAAACGGATTACTAATTGTTATTGTGTATCACAGATTGCTTGCTTCACTTAGCACATGGTTGTGCAAAAACACAGTCAACATTGATTAGGAATAAATTACTATAGGAAATTTGCTTCCAATTTTGTTGCACTTTCTTCTTTTTTTCCAAAAGTGAAAAGGTTTGTGTACTGAAACAGAAAGTGAAAAAAAAATTAACATGGATAATGCAGAAGAGGTCTTTCCCCAACAGCATGGATCAAACCTATGATGATACCGAGTAATATGCCACAAATGCATCTTTTATCATGATATTCATCATCATCAGAATGATGATACAACATCAAATAATGTAAGCCTAGATCTGCCTTAACACACTTTTTTACTAGTTTGTTTCAGTTCCATGTATATATATTGAAAATTTGCTAGAAAAGGGTTTGTCGGTAATATGGAGAATGTTTTTAAAAAGTAATTTTGGACATTTAATTGATCTTTAACACATGACTGTCAGACTGTGTTGCTTTATCATTTCACAGGTCATTTTGCAACACTTATCACCTCCATTTAAAAGATACATGATGAAGAGGTATTCCATAAGTAAACTACATTGTAGATATTGGACTTGTTGGGTATATTAAGTAGAGGCGATTTAGAAACTTAAAAAAACTGTTTTAAATATGAAAATATAATCCATTCAAATAGTCTCCATTGTATAATGTTTTACATGGTACAGTTCCTCTCTTGTTGGCTGGTTAATACTGTATCCTTTATTCCCAAGAAAAGCTGTAAGGGCTTAGCAGGGACGGCCAATTGATCACCTGAGCATGAGTCATTTTGGAAGAGTCTATCTTTAAGGGGAAATAGGGTTTACACAATGTAGCGTTATTCATCGGACATAATTTATGAACAAGGAAAAACCCCTAATGCATAAATGGAATCAACTTGTTATTGCCAAGTCAGCACAGAAAGCAGACAGCCCTTGATAAACATGATAATGACACCAGCTTTTGTGTAGATTGGAGCAAATAAATGCCCTTGGTCTATTTACAGCTATAATGGTAATAAAACCTGTTCTGGTAACCATTATAATGACTGGCAAATATCCAAATAAAAAATTCTTATCTGTAAATGTGGATTAAAAATTGTATTTGGTAGGCAAAGTGATTGCCTAGTAGTGTAATACAGTGATCTCTTGATCAATAGAGCCATAATGAATTCATTGGAACTGCTCAAATCAATATAGAAGGGCGCAATTTCAAGTCTGCAGTATTAATTTGTGCTTGGGAGAACATATAAGACTTTTTAAAACATGTGAAACAATGGGGGATGTACATTGTAATTTCAAAACGGTATTTTTTGTATATAATAAAGGGACATAGTTTGTGTAATATTTTGCTTTACATGAAAGTTTGTTCATGCTAATAAAAACATGGTTGCAGGGCACATAAGAACATGAATAATTTATCAGGTAGGTGATCTAGTCAGACAAGAGGGTCGTCTCCAAATGATATAGCAGTGCATGTTTCATCAGAGAAAGCCTGGATGTGTCCTGGCGAATTGCCAAGCTTTGTATAATAACTTTTGGAAAGCTGCCAGTTCTGCTCTTTCGCCTAAACATCAACCAAGTTTGAGAATTCATTAAAAAAAGAAGAGATGGGGCAAAATAGGAAACATGATAATTTCAAAGGTTTGAGGAAAACCCATCAAGTCATAACTATTCAAAGCTCTATTGTCCAGAACAATATTCAGTCAAGGAAAAATTAATGAATAAATACACATATGCAAGACATCAGAATTATTTAGTACACCAACTGGGATATGACTTCCTCATTCATTTCATATAAATCATGTTATCAAGAACAGCAAAGCCATGATTAATCATATTTATATGGAAGCATCCACATGTACATGTATGTAGCTACAAGTTTGTTCAAATCATGACCCTGGGGGTAGGGTGGGGCCACTTTAGGAGATCAAAGTTTTATAAAGCAATATATGAGAAGGGATCATTAAAATTCTTCCTCTTTTGAACAGCAAAGCCATTATTATTCATATTAATATGAAAGCATCCTCAGGTACTTTAGATTCAAGTTTGTTCAGATCAGGGAATAAGTTGAGGAATAAATAAACTCTTTATACATGATCTTGAAGTGTCCCATTATGTTGTGTGCAGGGTTCAACTTTGATTAAATCATAGCTCTCTTAGGGCTAGATTTTGGTCCACAATATGAAATTAAAATTTTTCATAAAATTAAAATTAAAGAGGGAAATTAAAAACAAAAATCAGCTGATGAAGAACAGCAGGGTCAATGTGGCTCATGACCTATGGACCTCTTGTTAAATTTAAAATCAACTGTTTATTGGCACCAGTAAAGAAGTACTATATATCTATTGTTTTACCTGTTGCATCTTCACCCACTTTCAAAAGGATTTGGAGAAAAAAAACCAGCTTCAGGTTTTTCGTTAGATGTTCAAGTAGAGCCTTGGAAAGACAGCAGAAAAGCCACTCTATAAAGGAAAATCCGCTAGGAATAACCCCATGAAAATTTAATTTTAGCTAAAAATGCCCTCGCTTACATTATTTGTTGAGCCATTTTAAGATTTTTCTTTAAGTAACACATTGTCAACTGTTAAACTCCATTTTATTTGACTTTTTCAACCCAATGATTTGAAAAATGATTGTTTTTTTCTCTTTTTTTTTGATAGATATGGTAAAATTCAGAGTGTAAAATTGCATCACAGGGAAAATGAAGAAGGGTCCTCAGCGATTGTTGCATTTGGAGACATTAAATCGGCTTCCAAAGCTCATGGTGCTGAAAATAAAATAGACGGAAATGTTTTATCTACGGAATACAGTGAAGGGTCTGCTACCGGAAGTGCTGTAACAAGAACTGTCGAGCAAAGACCAGGCTACAGTAGACCATATAGTAGAAGCAAAGGGTAAGATATGTCAATGTTTTACTTTATTTCTGTTGTTTGTGTTGTCATGTTTGTCGCTGTCTTTCAGTGATCTAATATGAACTTTTTTTTCCAGAATAGTGTGTGCATTTAGTACACTAGTAAATTCAATTTTGTACAGGCTGGTAGTTATTTCATGTTTTCAGACCTGCAACTAGAAGATTTATATTTGTTTTTTTTTTTTTTTTTTTTTTTTTTTTTTTTTTTTTTTTTGCATTTATTTGAGGATTAATTAATACATAGTTTAAAAGGGAATTTATGAAATTGATTTGTTTTGTGTTGTGTTTCTATATCTATACTGGATTATTATGTGACATTCTGAGGAGGATGCTATTATTATGTGAAGGATTAGTCTCTTGAGCTTTCCAAATAGTCAAAGGTTTTACCATAGTGCCAACTGTTGGATGTGCTTTTGTTGGAATTAGCAATGGTATATACTTAAAAAATCAGTGGAATATCACACAAATGGTGCAATCAATTCAATCTGGATGTAACCATTTATACAAAACAGGATGGATTTTTATGTCATTTGGTTTTATTATTATGAGGGATATTAACACAGGATTAAGCTTTTATATGTATGTGTTTACTAATTTTTCTTGAGCAAGGTTTTAAAAACTTATGACAACTGATTGTGAGAAGAAACAATGGTATTTCTTCCTCAAGATATCTAAACCTAAGGAATTTATGTATTACAGGTATTATTTATTTTGTTTGTTTTTTTAAAACAAAATATCAATTGTTATAAGCTTTATGTTTTCTCTTTATGCCTTTGAAGCATCATCTAAGTGATGCAGTAGACATATGTTCTTTCAACTGCATACTTTCAAGCTCCTCAAAGGTTGCCAAATTTTACCACAGAGAATCTCTTCATTAAGTCTATCTCTCTTCCCAGTTACCATGGAGATAAAAGAAGAAATTCCAAATTGTTTAGAATTTCTGTATGTCTGGGCATCTGTTGAAAGCATTATTGGGTTGGCTGAAGTATATATTCAGAGCTTTTTATTAGATAATGGATCAGTGTAGGCTTAAAATCTACACTCAGGTGAAATTTTTAAGACAGATCTCATTGAAATCAGAAAATGTACACACACGCACAAAACTCGAAGTCCTCTTTTAGTACAGTCATAGTGAACATAGTTTCCTGATATGTAGAATAAGTAACTTAATTTACAAAGTATTTTAAACATCTGAGATGTGACCTTTTGTGACCTTTGGGATTGTTTTATTGCTGCATCTGTACATGATATAATAGCATTACACAATTTCCCTGCAGGCAGAATGATATGTGCTGTGCAACACTGTTGAACAGGTTTAGGTTTATGGCTGTTGAATAGAGGGTTGGATAAACAGAGGTAATTGCGAAACCACAGGACAAGGGACTATCTCAAAACTTACTGTGCAAAGGATAAGCTTATTTTGACACAGGATTGGGGTTCACTATAGCAAATTAGCAATATCTTTATCTCAGAACAATATGTATCACCAAATATTATACCATTTCTTAACTTTGAGGTTCAGTTTACTTTCTTAACTATTTCTCAGAGATAAATGGAAGAAGAATTTAGAACAAAAATTGACTTGGGCAGAAATTAACATTCCTATCCATAAATTTCTCTTAGGAAGTCATTATTTTAAATTAATTAATTTATTTATTAAGCTATTCTTATTAGTGTGCTTGTGTATTCAGAATCATTTTTTTGTGTGAATATAATCAGTCTTAAAATCAACAACACTGATGGTGCTGCATTATCGATACCAATTACATAATACTGTAAATGTATTTTATGTATAGCATATACAATATTTGGCGGAAATTGATTTTTGAACAAGTAAGCGTGGGTTTGATTCAGTGCATTTCTTAATGTTCTTATTTATGTGTATATCTCCAAGTCATTTAGCGTTGTACTTTAATTGGTGGAAATTGCTTTCCGCCAAAAGGCACTAAAAACAATACACAGCCAAATGTAATATGTTTACAGTATATACCTTTTTTTTTCTTTTAAAATACTTTTGCTTAATTTATTTTTTACTTTTGCTTAAACTTTTATATAAAGGTTCAGAAAAACTCATTTTCATTGGTTCAATTCATCATGTTCATAGTAATCCTCAACAACCAACATAGTTGACGAATCAGAGAATATTTTCAATCAGTATACCCGGTATATTAAACCTTTTTAAATGTGATTTTGTTTTTGTCCATGCAGAATCTAAACAATATTTTAAAATGACATGTACACAAGGAGAAGGCAGTATAGTCATGTATTTAGAGTTACTTTTGAATCAAAGAGTTCAGTATTGAAGACAAAGCATTAAACCTTTACATAATAGTGGCTCAATTTAAACTTTCAATAATTCAGCAATAAATAATATGCATTTCATATCAAATTGTCCATTAAATGTATTGCTTCTTTCAATTTGAGACTTGGTCTCTCAGTTTTTTATATGTATGATGTATTAATGACTAATGGGTAATGGATAAAGCTTATCATATTGGTAGTCTAGTGCCTTATTACTTTCTATATAAAAAGAAAAAAGATTTAGTATTCAGTTGATTGTCAAACTTTTGGTGGCGTTCAATTTGGTCAATCAGTCAATGGATGATGATGTCCCTTTTGACTACATTCAATTCTATCGAAGAATCGACAATGTCCCTTTTGGCTGCATTCAATATTCAATCAGTGGATAATGATGTCCCTTTTGATTACATAGGATTGATGATTTCAATTCACTCAATTGATTGATGGTGTCTCTCCATCTCTACTGCAGCAATTTAGTGAAGTCTGTTACAGTAGCTCTACTAGGGATGATGGATTCAAAGTATCTTATTGTATTTAAACTTTATTCAGTAGTAAATCAAGATGATGTGAAAAAAGGACACTTTCATTTTGACCAAATGTCCTTGACCTATGGCCTTGATTTATTAAACCTCCCCCCCCCCCCAAAAAAAAAACCCAAACATTCAGAAATTGATTTATGTTTTGTATGACCCATTCTGATCATTATCTAATATATTAATCATAAGTGTAAGTAAGGATGGCATTTTTTCAAATAACCAGTTGATTTTGCCTTGTCTTTCAACTTGAAAATTGGTAAATTAAAAAAAAAATTGTTAGATGATCCACTTTGCACATCATCCTCTAACCTCAAACATAGGCACAAGACATACATTTAGATGACATGTAAGATGCCACCACTGAAGACAAGTTCACCTTTGAATAGTTAAAAAAAAACCAAAAACCAAATCTCCATTATAATATATGTTCTATTTTCACATCATCTTCTAACTTCAAACATGATTACAAGATGTATATTAATTTAAGATGACATGTAAGATGCCACCACAGAAATTCACCTCTGAATGAACTGCCTTTAACTTCCTAAGGCCATCATTCTGAACTTGTGGCATAATGTGTTATTGATATATGTACATGAGACTTTGGAGTGGACTTATTAACTTCCTATATTTTTTTTTACATGTTTTAGTGAACTTGATCTTGGTTTAGTATTGTATAGTAGGCATTATAAATGAATGCATTTTCCTAAGATACATATTACACCGAGTATGTAGGTTTTGTGTGATTAGTATTTTGGTCATTAAATGGAGGCTGAATTTGTATGTACACTTGGAGTTTCAGTGTCCTAAAAGAATTGTTAAAAGATTATAAATATATACAAAAACAGAATTAACATACTTTCTAATAAATCATGGAATTGTGAAATATTTTTGTTTTCTGACATCATGTGAAATATTTTTGTTTTCTGACATCATGTGAAATATTTTTAATGTTTTCTCATTATCTCTACACTAAAAAAGGAAATATATGTCTTACTTTTGCATACAAATTTTAATGTCTCGGAATGTAAATTAAACATTAGTATGCGGATATAACACACCGCCCATGGTTGTACATGACCAAACTGTAAATATCTTGTGATGTAACTTTTTTCATAGCACATATTTACTAATAAAAATGAAAAGGACCCAAAAAGGTGACCATTTTGATGTCATCATATCAAATGACCAACCCATTTCATCATTTGAATCAGAATATTGTGCAATTCAAGTTTTAATATTATTGTTATGAGGATTTAAATAAAATGACATCTTCAGAGAGGACACAGATCTACAAAAACGTAAAAATTCCACTCAAAGAGACATCTAAGAACCTGCAGACTCTAAATTTAAGCAACAAAACATTTTCAAGAGATAGGATAGACATATAGTGCAACCTGTGGAGAGTTTCCATGTAATGAAAATTAACCAGATTTATAACCAAAACATTATCGTTGACACCTAAGCCAAAACCATTTTTGAGGTTTCTAAATGTTAAGGATGCTGCAGAGCAACTCCATGTACATTGGATAAGGACTTGGATGCAGTCATATAAGACTTTTGTTACTAGCTCAATCCTATACTTTCTTACATCATTTCTTTAATATAATGTTGTACACCATGTATTCTGTTTTCAACATAATTTCCAACAGTTTTTTTTTCTGTTTCCCTTGGCTTCTCCTGTGTATTTAACTTTTTTTTTTTAAATTTGTAGCTATACTTATTAAAATTTTATTATTTATGTGATATAAATGTCAAAGATATTTTTCTAAAGGTATATAGCAATGTCAAGTACAGTGTTGAATCAATGAGAAAGAATCATTGGAATATGTTATCAGTATCATAGTAAAATGGAGGACCACTCATTAGATCTTTTGATGTAAGGAAAGTGCATCAAACTCCTCCACATTCTTAAACTGGACATCATGATGAAGTGTACTGTCTTTGTGTCAAAGTTGTGTGCTGTTCTTAGTTTCTACAATGATGCACATTGCAGTGGTAAAATTTCCTTGAGCTTTTTTTGAACAATGGTTGTTACATAATGACACACCTGTTTCTTCAGAAGGGAAAAAAGCTGTTTATTCTTAGGGCTATAAATGGGCATGGAGACGCCAATCTGCATTGAGAGAGAGTGCACCTTACTCTCGTAAATTTTCTCACAAATGCAATATCATTCGAATATCTGTAGAACAGGTATTTTATAAATGCAATAACCAATCAGATTAAGAGTCTTCGTAAACACTGGGTAAACATTAGTCTTGTTCATTCAATAATTGTAATATACAATAAACATGACAAATACTGTAATTATGAACATATTTGTTGCAATATGCAAGTTTTAGAGAAGTGGGGGGTCTTTCACTCTCCAAACTTTCATAAAATCCGCATTTCAGCAAAATTTACGTGCTAGTCACAGTGAATGTGGTGTCTTAAAACATCGCAACGAATATATTTCTAAAGAAATGGGCGTGTCATGAGATGAGGTATACTGATATGCATATGTCAAAGTCTCCTGCCATCTTTCTGTCTGGCTGTTTTTGTAAACATTTTTTTTTTTTCAAAAAGTTACTCCCATACAGTTTTGATCTGATGTCAGTTTAACTTGGTACACAAATGGATTACTTCAAGTTACATATCAGTGGTTGATTTCAATGAACAGCGATGCCATTGTTACTTAAAACAGGAAAAACAAAGTGATATACAAGTAGACTTCACCAAGATACATGATTCTATATACTGTATGTGTACATAAATTGGCGTGTTCAAAATTTAGCGCAATCACTGGGTATGGAGTTGTTGGCGAAATCATGAATTAGTGCTATACATGTCCCTGTCGTATGTTGTACAATGTATTTATAAATGATTTCTTAGCGGTATTCATGATTAGCACATCAGTGTTTGCACCAAAGCTGATAAAATATGAAGCCCACTTTTTTAAGTACACATACAGTATCAGTTTTTTAGCTCACCTGAGCCGAAGGCTCAAGTGAGCTTTTCTGATCACATTTTGTCCGTCGTCCGTCCGTCCGCCTGTCCGTCCGTCTGTCTGTCTGTCCGTCCATCTGTAAACTTTTCACATTTTTGACTTCTTCTCAAGAACCACTGGGCCAATTTTGACCAAACTTGGTACAAAGCATCCTTGGGTGAAGGGGAATTTAAATTGTTAAAATGAAGGGCCAAGTCCCCTCACAAGGGGAGATAATCAAGAGAAGACAAAAATAGGGTGGGGTCATTAAAAAATCTTCTTCTCAAGAACCACAGGGCCAGTAAAGCTGAAACTTATATGGAAGCATCCTGGGGTAGTGTAGATTCTAAATTGTTCAAATCATGACCCCCGGGGGTAGGGCGGGGCCACAATGTGGAATCAATGTTTTACATAGAAATATATAGGAAAAATCTTTAAAAATCTTCTTCTCAAGAACCACTGAGCCAGAAAAGCTGAAACTTATGTGGAAGCATCCTGGGGTAGTGTAGATTTTAAATTGGTCAAATCATGGCCCCCGGGGGTAGGGCGGGGCCACAATAGGGAATCAAAGTTTTACGTTGAAATATATAGGCAAAATCTTTGAAAATCTTCTTTTTAAGAACCACTGGGCAAGAAAAGCTGAAACTTATGTGGAAGCATCCTTGGGTAGTGAAGATTCTAAATTGTTCAAATCATAGCCCCTGGGTGTAGGGCGGGGCCACAATAGGGAATCAAAGTTTTACATTGAAATATATAGGCAAAATCTTTGAAAATCTTCTTCTCAAGAACCACTGAGCCAGAAAAGCTGAAACTTATGTGGAAGCATCCTTGGGTAGTGTGTTCAAATCATGGCCCCTGGGGGTAGGGCGGGGCCACAATAGGGAATCAAAGTTTTACATTGAAATATATAGGCAAAAATCTTTGAAAATCTTCTTTTTAAGAACCACTGGGCCAGAAAAGCTGAAACTTATGTGGAAGCATCCTTTGGTAGTGAAGATTCTAAATTGTTCAAATCATAGCCCCTGGGTGTAGGGCGGGGCCACAATAGGGATCAAAGTTTTACATTGAAATATATAGGCAAAATCTTTGAAAATCTTCTTCTTAAGAACCACTGGGCCAGAAAAGCTGAAACTTATGTGGAAGCATCCTTGGGTATTGTTGATTCTAAATTGTTCAAATCATAGCCCCCAGGGGTAGGGCGGGGCCGCAATAAATATTACAAAGGGGAGGTCTTGTGAACAACAGCAGGGCAAAAGTAACTCAGGTGAGCGTTGTGGCCCATGGGCCTCTTGTGACATTGATGAACATTGTTGTCATGGATATTAAAAAATAAAAATTTCTGTGAAGTTCTTTCAAAATTTTACTCCTCCTGCTGTTTTGATTTCAATAAAACATGGTACACAGGTATACCACACCAAGGTTCACAATTTTCTTTATTGGCTTCTGATTTCAATGTCTATGAACAATGTTTTTGTGGTTACTAAAAACAGAATAATTATCCTTTCCAAATGATTCTCTTCCTAGTTTTTTTGTCTTATTTCAATACAACTTGGTAAAAAGGTAGACGACCTAGGTTCATAAATCAGATTTTTATAATTGGTGTTACATGTATTAAAAAAGAACATATGTAAAAATCCTTCAAAGTGGTACATACTCCTCTGAAAGTTTTGATTTTATTTCTTTAAAAAATTGGTACAACTTTAGAAAACATCAGGAAATAGAATTCTGTAGATAAATGTAAATGAAAGTTTTTCAAGTCAATTAAGGTTTAACTTTTCTTCTCCAAAATTTTCAGAGCCATTGAGCTACAATTTCGACCAAGATTTCTGATTCATGGATACATTATTGATCAGAAATGATTTCTCTTTTGCAACATTAATTTTAATGTATTTTTATTTGAATTTTACTGTTAAAACGGTAGTATAGCTCTATTAAAATCCAATCTTGGCAAAAAGACAAAGAGGGTAAAATGTGGAACAAATTGATCTCCTCTTTCCACCATCTGCATTGATGGGAATAGAACAAATTATAGTTACTATACATACATGGATAACACAAAAGCATGAATTCAAATCAAATAATGTGTTTCAGAAACTTGTAGCATTTAAACTGCCATTTGAAGTTGCTTTGAAAAGGAAAAATCATTTTTTCCCCCCAGTTTATTCATGTGTTAAAAAGTGTTGGAATATTTGATTTTCAAATTAGAAAATGGTCATTGTCTGCTAAGTTCTTTGCCTTGAACAATGTGTTTTAAATCAGTTTCTGAAGATGAATAAATTTACCCAGTTTATATGGGTCATGGTGAAAAGAGCAAACATATAAAGGTGGAATGCCTTGGTTGTTTTTTTTTTAATTTTTTTTTTCTCAGATGATCGTGATCAATCAGTAACATATACCTAAGTATGGTATTAAGATCATGTTCATGTCTTTTGTCACAGTAGTATTTCTATGTGTGGGTGATTTCAACTTTACAAAAGGTTTCTGTATGCTTTTCAAAAAAACACTTTAAAAAGTGAGAGAGGGACTGCTGAGGCCAGTAGACATCTTGTGGAAGATTTCTATTTGATAAAGTAATAAAATTAATAGGTAAATAGAGAACTTGAAAATGATGATGATTTATGATTTTGCAGGTCTGAAGAGGGTGAATCTTTTGATTCATACTATGGCAGCAGTAGATACTCGGGCAGTTACGGAGAGGAAATATACAATAGAGGCAGACCAAGAGAAAGATTTTCTGGAAGAGGAACATTCAAATCTTATGATACTAGGTATAAAATACACTCTCAAACATCAATATTCTGAATACCATGATTATGAGGAGCTGGAAATCTCAACCACTTTTTCTTTATGTATTTTAACTTTGTTATCTCGAATTTTTGGATATCTAGAACTTTCTTTCATGGTCCAATCAATGTCAAGATAACAATACAGTGGCGCCTCGTTAATCCGGACGCCTCCGTCCCCAACGAAATCGTCCGGATAAATGAATCGTCCGGATAAGTGAATCACTTCTTAAAAGACGTACGTACCCTCTCAAAGCATGTACATATGAACACAGTGGTATCAAATGTGAAGGCAAAGAAAATTTTACCTTGACTTATTGATTTTATTTTTATAGTTTTAAAAGAAATAATTAATATTTAAAAAAGAAAAAAATATTAAAAAGTAATTTACACGATTAAAAATGGGTAGGCAATTTTATGTTGAGACTTCCTTTTCTAACACAGGAAAGTTTACTCGCCTTCTACTTGACGTGTAGTTACATGAGCTGACCAAATTTTGATCTGCTACTGTTTTATTTCGGCACATTTTTTATTTATTTATTCAAGCTCATATTGAGCAGAACTGTTCATTATCACCATTGAGAATGTTCAAATGACTAACCGCGTAGATTCACTACATAGGGAAGTAAGTAACTAAACACTGTAATCAGTGTACGTATTGCAAACATTCAATGTAAACACAAGCCATATTCAGGATTTTCAATATTTTTCTATAAACTCTAAGTTATATACCTTGAAAAAACGTGATCGACATTTATAACTAACGCCAGTTACGTATTTCTTAGTGCATTAAATAGAAATATATTTTCTTGAATTATGTATATTAATGAATCGTCTCATGAAAAGAAAAAAAAACGTTTCAAATAATGTACGTTTTGAGAATTGGAAAATCGTATTTTGATAAACTTACGCAACTCAATACCACAACGAAATCTTGTGATTTATTATTCAGTAAAAAAAATTATGTAACAACTCTCAAAATTCTCATAAATTTATATACCGTTATCAATTTATTCTATTCTGAACGGATTTATTTTTAATTAATGCACAGTATAAGCTAAATTCTTTATAATATAAAAGACGTGTGTTTTATCTGAGGTAAACACACGCTAATTATAGACGCTATTGTTTAGAGGTCACAGGTAACCGCCTTCAAACTGACTCCACGGACAATGTTTTTACAATAATTATCACTACTGCAAGAAAGGTGTGAAAAGTCGTTCCTCGAAAAATTACCGTCCGTATAAACGAATCATTTTTCAATGAAATATTACGTTTTGTAGTAGAAATTGACCGTCCGGATCCGGAACGCGAATTTCCGGATTAATGAGACAGAATAACGTGGAAAAAATCGGTTCCCAGAAAATATCGTCCGGAAGGTGAAGCGTCCGGATTATTGGCGTCCGGATTACCGCGGCGCCACTGTATCTGACTCTATACTACTGTAAAAGTGGAACACATTGCGATGCTTTTAATTCCACTATGTTTGCGATCAATAAATTTTCAACGAACAAACACTCGGCAATCTTGAATTTTGTTCACAAATCAGTGTTGTATTTATGTATCAAATACAAGTAGGTTCCATACACCAAAAAACTGTATTCATTTTCCATATTGGTAAAATTGTTAACCATTGATAGTCATTTGGAAATGCCAGGTTAATAAAATGGCTGAGTTAGTTTCTTAAAATAATTCACCATAACTTTGTTTTCAACGAATATTTTTTGAATTATAAATATCTATAAATGAGACAATCAGTGTCCGCAAAATTAAAACCACATGAAATGTTCAAACATAGAAAATCATGAAATATTACACATGTGGAATTAAAGACATTTACAGTATATTTTTTCATCTTAATTGCATTTGATATTCTTTTCAATGTAAACTATTGGAAATATTTGAAAGATGGTATTTTTTTTTATCAGTACAAGAGGTTTGAATGTTTGTTTCTAGGGGTGGATTTCATGGACGAGTCAAGTCAGTAGATCAGTCATCTCAAGATGGGTTTGAGAAACCGAAGGTCCCTCAATCCCCTGCCCATTCTACATCACACAGCGGCAGCCGACACAGTAGTAAATATAAGAAGAAAAAGCAGGTGTCAAGATCAGGCAGTCAGAGCAGCAGCAGTAGTAGTTCTAGTAACTCCACATCAAGCAGTGCTTCACGGTCTAGGTTAGGATTATTAATTAATATTAAGATATTAATAATTCTCCAGTTACTGTGATTGAGATTTAATTTTTACCCATTTTCCTTGTGGCTTGTGAAGATCTAGATTCAAGGGCACAAAGCACTGACGTCATGTCTGAACTCTGATATGCAACTCTCTGTAATTGAAGAATGTTTTGGGCAGACTCTTTATCTCGCTATTTGTGTGTGTGGGTGGTACAAAACCAAGTCAATGCTACAGGAAAATTAACATTGTTCAACAAGGCAGATTGCAGTGTAGAATAAAATTCTATTAGTTTAATATAATTAGTTTAATATTGAATTAAATTGGTAATCAAAGAGAAATTGATATTAGTATTCAGAATTTTTCTTTTATGTGCTAGGGTTAAGGGCACAAACATTATGTCTCAGAAAGGATTAAAAAGAATTTGAAAACCATAGGTGCATCACAGTATCTCACACAGAATTTGTTTTATTTTTTTTAGCAGTAGAAGTTCTAGTCGATGTAGTGCTTCTCGAGCCAATGCTTTGCCCGCAGTGGTGAAAACCAGCTACCGGACAGAATCCCAAGAGTCCAACAACAGTGACAAGACAGGAGCAAATGACGATGACAAGCGTCCTAGAGGAATCATCATTCATCATTTACCAATGAGATCTACAGGTCTGTAGCTCTGAACTTTAATGCTTCAGATACTTTTTAGCTCACCCAAGATAAAGGGTAAAGCAACCTTTTCTGATTAAGGCGTGTTGGGCATCAGTGTGTGTGGTGCAGTCTACAAACTTGTACATTTTCATTTTCTCCAGATCCACAGGTCAGTTTGAACCATATTTGCCAAAAAAAAACATCTTTAGGTGTAGCAATAAAAAATAATGTGGAATCATTTAATGTACAAGGATAAACAAGTTGTCCAATTGCCTGGAACAAGTAAAATCAATGTGTGGGCTATTTCCTTTTTACAATTTCGTGCCGTTTTGCTTGTATGAAAATAAAGAAATTATCAAATTACAAAAAATAAATGTCAGCAATTTTTCTTTCCTCGCAAAAGTGTTTACGGTAATTAAATTGATGAAAGCATGGTCATTGGTTTTTTTTTTAAGGGGAGGGACCACAAGAAAGGTTTTCATTCATCTACATATTGTCAGAAAGAGACTATGATTCAGGTGATCAGTGAGGCCCATGAGCCTTAAGTCATTCTGAAAGGTTATAAACTGTGTTTTTTCGGGGGTTTATTTTTTTTCATGGGATGCCCATTCAAGAGGTGCAATTATAAGTATTGATTATCAATGGTATAGTGTAGTTTGTTAGTATTTCCTTGTAAAATCACTTGAGATAATGATCTAGGGACGTATTACCATCTTTTTTGCATGTTATTATACTTTGTCAGTTCATGCACATTTAACACATTTTGGTCTTTTTGTACCCAGAATTGTAAAGCAAAATCAACTTAAGTTGGCACAAGTGCATAAAGGAAATTTTGTCCCAATGAGGGATTATTTTCTCTCAAAGGGTTGTATTTTAAAATATTATTGAAGGTGAGGTGGTTCATTTAAACTTTCTGTCTGTTGTTGAACTAAGCAAGAAATGACAAAGCTACATAGAAATCTCCTTATCTTCTATAGATTTACCAGTGTATTCAAACCATGGCCTTTATGGGCATGATAAGAAGTTCAAACTTTAAAGTAGAAGTATGCAATGGAAATCCTTTTAAATTCAAATTCAAATTTTGCATTATTGTGCAGGTATTAAAATGAAGTGTTGATCTTCGTTTCAGGCCAGTTTGGGGGCAACAGAAGGGGTCAAAACATTGTCATTTATCTCTTAAATCTTTCTTCCCAATAGTCAGTTTTAATATACAAGGTTTTTGGAATAGAATCAAGTTTGTTTAAGCCATACCAATAGTCCTTTGAATAAACCACAATAGGAGATACCTGAATTTTAAAATCAGTCTTCTTTGTAAGATGTAGATGTAGGTCATAAATCATACAGTTTGTTGGACTTATATGCAAGCAATTATGTGTATCATGTATATTCAACTATTTGGTTATTTGAATGTTTAAAGGGAAGGGGTTGGGGTGGGTGCTATCTGTAAACTGTAATATACTGTACCAATAATGCTTTATTGCCAGGAAGATTTTCTCCCTCTCAACTTCAAACTTATTATTTTAGTAGTAGAACAAAATTTATATTACATAGAGACAAGTTTTCCTATCATATTGTATCTTAGCTATACTATTGTTTGGTATACAAATAAATATTGGAAATCTGTACAGTTTGATAATTGAGGAAATTCATAGGAATGATATTCATATCATGTGGCTTGCAAAGAAAGTCCATAGAAGGATGGTGCACAGTGATACTACAATAAAATACTGTAATAACAACTTAAAATCATGTTTTTGCACTTCCAGATACAAGTTTGAGAGATGGACTATTTCATGAATACAAGAAATATGGAAAAGTCAATGCTGTCCTAGTTGCAGGAGTGGGAGATGACAGATATGCAGTTGTCAGTTTTAGAAAGTAAGAGAATTGTCAGTGACAGTGGGTTTTAGCTTTAGTGGCAGGTACCGAAGCTGCAGAATCAATATTGATGTAAGTTCTGCCATAAGGTAGGGAATTATTGGACTCGATCTCGACACCGGTTATAGTAGGTGTTTCAGAAAGGGATTGGTTAGATGTATAGAAAATTGGTGTATTGCAGAAAAGAATGAAATATTCTGTAAGACTGTGTTAATGTTACATGGATCTTGCCAGTAGATATGAGGAATTGGATGTGTATTGACAAGCTTTAGATGGATGGAGTAATCCGATATCTGTGACAGTAGCCATATTGACGGTGTTTCTCGTTGTAGGCCTGAGGATGCAATCAAGGCATTATCAGCATCACAGGATAAAGTCTTCTTTGGGTCCAAAATAAAAGTGGCACAGCATGAGGGGATAGGTAAGTTTCATATCCCAGGAAACTAAAAAAGAGAAATGTATCAAGTATTGTAAATCAAAATGACATCATAGACTGAACATGGATTTTCTTGTGTAATGCACCACTATGATTCATTGTGATGCAGTGCTGAGCCACAGATTTCAATATTGTGTATATTAGTGCAAAATCGAAGTTGTAAAAATAGCTGTTTATTACTAGGCCACCTGAACCAGACGTGTTTTTGGATTAAATTTATTGTCTGTCTTTTATGTTGTTTTCACATTTTGGTCATTTTCTTAAAGAAATACTACTGGTAATCCAATCCAGTCTGAATTTGTGCAAAATGTTTCTGGATACCATTAACTTGTGGTATACCTGAGATACTGTTTCATAATTAAACAGGGTAGCTTTTTAGGTATTGATACCTGTGAGGTGTTAATTTATTCATTTTCTAAGATTCATTGCAGAGGGACTTCATCATTGGAACTATGTCTGTTCTTGCATTAAAAATTAATGTGTATTTTTTTAATATTACAGAAGTAGATGACAATGAGTTTCGTCCTCCTGAGGCTGAGCTGGATGAACATCATCCCAAAGCCACTCGCACTTTGTTTGTGGGCAACTTGGAAAAAGATATATCAAACCAGGAACTTAGAGAAAGGTTTCTGAAATATGGAGACATACTTGTGAGTATGAATTGAAGTTGATATTTCAGATACAGCACATACAATACTTGGAAATCTATTCTTTCTTCTTAGATACTTCCTTGCTTGTGCAGTCACTGTCCAATTGGGCACATTGCAAACACCAGCTTTATTCCTCCAATTTACTTGAATATTTATGGATTAAGATAATGTTGTGGTTGACTCACTGTGTTTTCTTTTACCATAACAAAGTTTTATGTACACAACTTTACAGTGTATCATAATAAGGACTAAATAATCTTACATAATGGAATAGCTGTATTAAACTATTCATTCTATTTATCACCAGCTTCAAATCTTGTTCATTTGAAAAGTGGAAGACACCTTTATTTAATAGTGTGTATGTATACACACTTTGGTTTGTCAACAACATTACAGGACTGGCACATTTAGTCACACACAGCTCAGGTTCTTTATATACATGTCTGTAGAATTAAATACTGATAAGAATGAAACAATGCAGTATTGTTTAAATGTTGTTACCAGATTACTTAAAGTGTGAAGTAAAGTTGTGAATAATCAGGCAGCCTTTATGTTTATGAATATGAGGCTTTATCTGTAATCTCTACTTCTTTAGCTGATTTCCTACTTTTGCATCATTTTCCAATTTGGTTATATTGATCCCTATTGAATGTTGAATGCCAATTATATTGATATTTTGAAATGTGAATAAAATATTCTGGATTACAGTGAATTATTCAGAACAATAAGTGCTATAACCACTGTTAGGATTTTGACCGTGAAAAAAAAATTGTAAATATGAATTTAAACATGAAAGTAATTCATTTCTTCATAATCTCATTAATGCGTATTATTTAATATGTTACACCTGTGTGATTTATGACACCATGGAAGGCAAAAAGTAATCATTCTACATTAAAATATTACATTACACAGCTGTTTTCCTTTTATAACTCCATATAAATAACTCACATTTCTTCAGTCATTGCAAAAATTATGTCTCAATGATAGATTGTTTGAGAAAATAGAATTTAAAAAACCAAGTTTTAATACATCAAAATGGTGAAAATATATACATATAGACATTTAGTGATCAGTCTTTGGAAGTGTGTTTTACAATTTCCAAAATGGTAGTTTTTTTTTTTCTTTTTTTTTTTTTTACTTTGTATGCACATCTTTGTAATTTATGATAATGTACAATTCAAAAATCTTATGCTTAATTGTGCAATGGTTATGGTAAAAGAGCTGAGAATGACTGAATCTGTTCAACTGAAATACTATTTACTCTGAATTAGCACTCTGTCAATGTTAGGTTAGAGAGGTTTGATTGTAATATCTGTTATAGGTAGAGCTTGAACAATAAGTATCCAGTTGTGCATTTTACTCTTTCATGTTATGTTTGTGCCTTTAAACTTGGATGATCCATTTCTTCCGTTGATCTTTGCAGGACATTGATGTGAAGAGACAAGGGGCTGTATCAGCATATGCCTTTGTACAGTTCACTGACATCCGTAGTGTTGTTAAAGTTCTTAGGGAGATGGAAGGAGAAGTATGGGGCTCCATGAAACTCAAGGTATGAACTTTTAGAAAGTACTTTAATTCATTTTAGTTTTAAGCTGCTGATAGAAATTATGTGTTTAAAAAAAATCGCATTTTATTTTACACAGCTGGGATTTGGAAAAAGTATGCCAACAAACTGTGTATGGCTTGATAATGTGGATCAAACAGTCCAGGAAAACTTTTTAAGCCGACAGTTTGGTCGTTATGGACAGGTTACTCATGGAATTATTGACAGAATAAAAGGAAAAGCTCTGGTCTACTTTACCAATGCTGAACAAGCACAGTATGCACTTGTGGAGATGAGGAACAGAATACTTAATAACAAGAAAATAATGGTGAGATTCTTAGTTATACATCTGTCTTTAGATGAATGTTTTATTATATGGCTCTGTGTGCTTGTGTATTCGTCCATCTGTGGACAATTTAGGGTTTTTTAGCTCACCTGATCAAAGGCTCAAGTGAGCTTTTCTGAGTGAAATATTTCCATTGTCTGTCATTGTTTTTGTTGTCATAAACTTTTAACAATTTCGTCTCCTCCTCCAGAAACATTGGGCCATTTTCAATCAAAACTGGCACAGAGTATCTTTAGGTGAAGGGGATACAAAAAGGGGCACACCTTTTTGGAGGCCAAAAAACATTGGGGCCAAAATAGAGAATCAAAGAAAAAATCTTATAAAGAACAGCATGGTTATGATTATTAGCCATTGCATTTATTAGTTATTGCAAAATATGCAAGCATTTTTCAGGCAGTTTAGATTCAAGTTTGTTCAATCATGGCCCCTAGGAGTAGGGTGGGGGAAATGTTCTGATGAACAGCAGGGCAAAGGTTACTTGGATGAGTGTTATGGCCCATGGGCCTCTTATTTTGTATGCTGTGAGGTATCATCTGAAGACATGAAATTTTACTCCAGAAGGATGTGGTATAGTTTACAATGGATTAAATCTGAAGACACAAAATTCTACATAAATATTTTTAGTTTCCATGAAAAAAATAATATATGAAATTCTTTTTAAATGCAATTCCCTCACAATTTTTGCATGATTTCTGAGAATCTTGGTTCACAAGTGCTAAGTAGATAGACAAAATACATTATTAAGCTTTTTCCTGGATGAGAGATTTCTTTTTTTATCTTCTCACATTCTGTGTTTACCCAGTTCAGTATACAGCTTGGACATTTGGCAGTAGATATACAGAGGCAGATGTTTGTGCAGATTAGTTGATAATCAGTCAGATGTATACCACAGCCTTTTTAGGGCCATACCAATGTGACTAATTTATACACTTTTTTGTGAAAAGAAGAAATATGTTTGAACTCGGAACACATATTAAATCTTTCTATTCAACCCTATGTAGTGTAGATATTTTCAGCTTGAAAAAAAAACATTGTTGATCTCAGTTGGTCTGATATGTTGAAGACCTCTGATATGATAGTTTAGTACCAGTTAATATTGGTGTAATTAAATAATACATTTCTATCACATTGTTTTTCCTTTTCAATCAGCAAATCAAATTGATTCAGAAATTGGAAATGACATAAAAGAATAAATTTTTAGATGCAGATATGGTTTTTAATTTCATGATATTAAGAGTCTAATGATGTATCTTTAATGTATATGAAGTTCATCGGAAAGCCATTGGACAAAAGGTGCTAATGAAATGAACATGACTGATCTTAAGTCATTATCACCTTGAGTTGCAGGGCTTAGTCTCTGGTAAAATTTTTATTGATCTGTTTTCAGATTGACTTTGCCAGCAGAGACTGCCAGGCAGAATTTTATGAACAGATGGAGAAGAATGGACAACTAAAGGCTGGTCTTCGTCCTGATGAAAGGAGGGGATGGATGTACAATCGACAGACAGCAGAAGGCCAGTGGGAAGCAAGGTAGATTAAAAACTGAAGTTTGACTTTGACAATTTTTTTTTTCATAGTCGCTGGTGCTTTTTTTTTTCATTGTGGAGAAATTTATTAGTTTCAGTTGTTGATTTATAAATGATGAGGATTCCATGTTGATATCTAATTTGATGTGATTTAAATACCGTCCTAAACTTTTTAAAAAACTTGAAAATTTAGTTCAAATAAGTTGAAAATTTTGCATTTTGTTTTAGCCTTATGGTTTAAAAGGATCTTTTTATAGATTGAAATTTTCAAATTTCCTAATTGATGTTGTACATCTCCTCTATAAAAGACTATATTAAATACTGGTAGCTAACTTGGCAATTTTGTAAAGTGATATGGTCCGTATATTTTATGTAATTTTAGTTGAAAACATAGTTGACTTATTAAAAAGAATGACTTCATTGGGAAATTACCTTGAATAACTTTATGTAACATCCCTTCAACAGCTAGAGGAAAATTCAATGAAAACACTTTAGTGTAACAGCAAGGAAACCTGTTTTAAATTCCACTGATGCTGGAATTTATGTACATTAAAGTACTCTACCCATTTAGATCATATATTAAAACAGTTGTAGTTGTAGTAAATCACATTTTAGTAAAACTTGATTTATGATTAAAATACTTTCAGTGACATAGCTCTATGAATCACTTGAAATGGATAAACAATGCTGCTATGGTTACATGTACAAGAAAAAGAAATATCTGATAAATTCTTCATTCTACTCCCACAGTTTTGGCCTGATTCCTATGAAACTTGATATACACATAAATACTTATTCTTTGTATTGATTCTTAATAAGGCTCCCACAAAGAATTGAGGAGGCAAAATGTAATGACGTTTCTATCTGTCCATCCACAAGATTTGCTATGTTTCAGTGACAGTTTAAGACATACTTGTTTCTGTGTCATTTGGATGGGAGTTGGGGTGGTGGGATAGATTCCTTACTTCATAAGAATCAAAATCAACAAAAAGAAAGGGGACTTCCGAAAATTGTCCTATTACAAATTTGGTAAAAAAGATGATAATAAGTTGTGGTGAATTTCATGGGATTAAATCATCTTGCTTACTGCAGAAGACAAGGAGCAAAATTATTATCTGTCTTATTAAGATTAATTAACACATGTCTGACTGCTGTTGAATCTCCTTCAAACCCAATGTAATATTAAAATGAGACATTGCGTAATATGTAATCTTTCAAGTTGTTTGTATTGATTTTGTTTTTAAATATCATATTCTAATCTTTAACAACTTTCTTTTGATTGTTGCTTTTTAAAATCTTAATCCAATATGCTTTACAGTTATGACAACAGACCTGCAAACTTCTTCAAATTCAGTCCTGGGTTCAGAGGTAGAGGTTCAAGGACAGCTGGTCGTGGAGGAAGTCGGGGATACAAAGAAGAATTCTCAGATGAGTACAGGAGAACGAGGTAACCCATACACTACCATACTGGTATTCTTTCTCATCACATTGATAGATGTATTAGTTTATGTAGGAAATATTATGAAAGAATCTTAGAATTTTTAAGAATGGTATTGTTTTTAAAGCATCTACATGTACTTGTTATATAAATTCATTCACTCAGATTTTTTTTTTTTTTTTTTTTTAGATCATATGAAGATTATAGATATCCAGGGGACTCTGATGATTTTGAGCAGGATTTGAGAGCATATCAGAGAGAAAGGCAGCATGGAAGCCAAAGCCCACCTCCCTACATAGAAGAAGTGTATGAAGACCCAGCATACCGCAGATCTAAGGATTACTATAAGTATGCCGAGTCTTACCGAAGTGGAAGTCCACACAGTGACAGAGCATTTGAAGGATATGATTATGACAAAATTCGTTTGGAGGAAAAATATTACGGAAAGGAGAGATATGTTGTTCGTGAAAGAAGTCCAGATGTGGAATATAGTAGAAGAAGCTGGAGTCGATCACCATCTCATGGAGCTCCGGGACAGATAAAAGAAAACGTGGGTCGTAATACTCCTCCTACACCAATGGATGACGAAGCTCGAGACTTTTCTTCTCGAGATGTCAGCCCTATGGAAGAGGGTCAGACAAAGTTCGGTGATTCAAAAAATAAAAGACGAAGTGAGGATGACTTCAATATTAATGAAGCAGACATAGCCGAGTTAACAGGACGACCCAAGTACCCAGGCATGTATCGGACAGATAGTTCGCCATGGACGGAGGATAAGTTTGAAAGAAAACGTTCATATGATGAAACTTTTGGTCAAGATTACATTAAATCTCCAAGGAAACTTGACAGACAATTAAGTAACAAGTCAGCTTTGGAGAGAATTGAATTTTCAAAACGGGATTTATATCAAAAGTATCAAATCATTCAGTCACGTATCACTGAAAAGTTGAAAGGTCGTAATGAAAGCAGTCCAAGCTCAGCAAGTAGTGGGTCAGAACCGGGACAATTAAATGAAGGTGAACTCTCTAAACTTCAACATGAAAAAGCTCTCTTACTTGAAAAATTGAAGCAATTGGACAAGGAATCTAGTACAAGTGATATAGAAGAGGCTTTTGATAGTGAGGATCCGAGGAAAGTTCTATCAAAGCGTGCTAGAATGGATCCAGTGGGACCCTGGGGAGATTCTGTTCACCATCTACAAATGGAGTCGGGCACAAGTGTTCCAAACATAAAATCCTATGACTATAAAGGATTAGATTCAACCTCTAGTGTACGAAAACAACCAGACAATTTGCATGAGAAAGAAAGGAACAAATCTTGTACAAGATCAAGTGTTGAAGGAAGTGATCATGAGGAATTTACTTCAGTAGTTTCTCCAAAAGATGTTCAAATTGGATTTCGTAAGAAGAGGAGAAAAGGTGAACATTCAGATGAGAGGAGCTTATCGTTCAGATCAAAGCATAGTGAAGAGGAAGATCATGTTAGTAGTGACAATGATGAAGTGAAAAACATTTCTAGATTTGATCAATTATCATCAAATCCTGTCTTCAGAAGATTGTCAAGTAATCATTCATCACCTCGCACTCCTCATTTTTCTCATGAATCTTCAAATGCATTGCATAAACAACATAAAGAGACTGATGTATCAGGAAGTGAAGGGATACCTAGTTCACATTCTGAGGAAATGAAACATCATAAAAAGACTGAATCATTCAACAAATCTCATAGCCATAGATCTAAACATAGGCATAAAGAAGATCATCAACCCCCCATAATCCCTCTGGGTGATGATTTCCCCAACCCAGAGTTACTGGATCCCAGGAATCCAGACAGAATACACAAGTCCCTGTCTCTACCTCTGCCAAAATTTGCAGAATTAGATGCAAATGTGATGACTTCACCAGATGTGAATATATCCCCTGATATTTCTAAAAGTGAATCCCCAAGGTTTTCTTCTCCAAGTAGTGGAAGTAAAAACACTTCGTCACCCCAGAGATCTCCAAGTGAATCCGCCTCAACAAATTCACAGGAAAATCCTCCACAGGAATATATTCCAGAGGAAAATCCATCAGACATGAATAATGATGGTGCACCAGTGGAACCTATGGAAGGGAAAGGTGAATTTGATTCTGATGGGAGTTCTGATCATAGTGACCATAATGACAATTTTGAGATGGATAAAATCTCACTGGAGGAGCGAATTAGAAGACTTGATGAGAAACTGAATGCAGTACCTTTACCTCAAAGTAGTACTAAATTGGCAAGTGAAATGAGTTCTTTGTCATCCAACTCTACCGTAGTGTCAAAGTCAGATACTCAGGTTTCATCACTTTCTAGGACAGCTTTGTACTCCAAGTTTAAAATCAATAAGAAAGAAGTGACTCCAGGGACAGGAACGGATGTTAAAACAGGAGAGAGCACAGACATTGCAAAGAAAGTCACCTCACGATTTAGTATTATAGACCAGGATACAAAGCGATTACAAGACAAAATATATGAAAACTACTCCCCAAAACCTACATCAAATTTAGAGGATACCCAAATTACTATGTCTCCTATGACACCACTTCGCACAAAGGGAGCTGTGAAGGAGATGCCTGCACAGATGCCGAATCTCTCTACATTGCCAGGGTCCTTAGCAGGAAGGCTAGGAAATGGAGCTGCTCCATTTCCAACTTTGACAGTAACAACTACGACTTCTAATAATGGCAAACCTGAAGAAATAAATGCTGTAGATGTTTCTACAGTCAATTCTGCACTAGCACCAGCAATACCAGAGAAGCAATGGCCAGTAGAGGGATGCTTATCATCAAAGTCATTATTGAAGCCATGGCAAATAGAGTCTGCATCAGTGCCAAAAAATAGTTCCAATGATCAAAGTAATGTGAAAGACTTTGCTTTAGGCCAATACCTTTCTGAAGAATCTGCACAGAGACCATTAATTACACCAGCATTTAAAAAGCAAATGAGTGATAATTTTTCCAGGACAGATGAAAAATCATCTCCAAAAATTTCTCCAAAATTTCTTAATAAATCGCCATCACCATCAATGGAAAAGAAGGCTGGTTCTCCAACTGTTGAAGTATCTCTGTCTCCAAAATCAGACAACAAATTGTCACCAGATATCAGTGAACAGAGATCAAATCTACCATCAGAAAGTGTCCAGTGTGGCTCAGAAATGCCAAAAATGGAGACTGAGAAGAACTCTGTGTGTAATGAGGAGGTAAAAACAAATTCTGACTTTACACATGATTCATCATCTGGTATTTCACCTCCAAAAAGTGAGGAAGAATCAATGGATGTGTCAGCAGAAAATTCCTCAGAGCTGAGAGAAGATGAAGGGAAAAGAAATAATGAAAGGGATGATGACACCAAGCCAAAAAGTACACCACCTGTTGTGTTAACAAAAGCAGAAGTGAAAGATATGTCACCTCTAAAGTTAACCAAGCAGAGTAGTGGCAGTAAAGAAAAGTCATCAAATTCTTCAAAAGAGTCTCAAAAGAAACAAAACCAAGAATCTTTCGAGGAGCTTTTAGGTTTAAATTCTCCAGTGGTGTTTGGAAAACGAAAAGCAGAAACAGAGGAAGTGAACAAATCCCAAAATGAGAGAGACAAAAAAGATGTAGTTAGAGAGCAAAAATCTGAATGTAATGGTTCAGATTCAGACTCCAAGGAGGTGGAAAAGTTACCACAGTCAAAGAAACCGAAAATCTCGGAAACGGAATCTCAGAGCTCGGACACTTCACCAGAAAAGATGGATAAATCGAACAGCAGTGCTAAAAGTAAAGATTCTCAAAAGAAAGAAAAAAGCAAGGACTCCAAAAAGAAAGAAAAATGTGAGGGAGACTCTGTTAAAAAGGATAAAAACAATCATGAAAGAAAGGATAAAGACAAAGATGGAGGCAGAGACAAAGGGACCAATTCAAGTTCTACAAAGTCACAGTCACTCTCCTCAAGCAGTAGTAGTAAACCTGAAAACAACAAGAATGGCAAGACAGACGAAAAAATAATTAAATCCAGTAAAACAGAGCAAAAGAAGCCTGAGAAATCTTCAAAAGTGACCGGATCTACCAAGTCATTAGATGATAAATCCAAAGGCAGCGAGACAAGCTCAAAATCTGATGATAAAAATTCTAAGTTAAACAAAGAGAAAAATAAGGTTTCCTCATCTGAGCATAAAAAAGATACTGAAAAGGAGAAGAAAGCATCTGATCATTCAGTACACCGGAAAGACAGCAAATCCAATACAACAAAGTCATCAAGTGAGAGCAAGTCCAAGGAAAAATCCAAAAACAGCAAAGAGAAAGTGAGTGTCAAGTCAAAAGATACAAGTAAAACTGACAAAAATACAAAAGAGGGAACTAATGACAAAAATGGCACAAAAGAGGGTACTAATGACAAAAATGGCAGCAAAGTAAAGAAAGAAGAAAAACATGCTGACAAAAATGTTAAACCAAGTGGTGAAAAATCCAACACTGAGAAAGCTAAAGAAGTCTCCGAGGGAAAGGAAAAGAATGCTGTTCCCAATGAAAAACAGGCGAAACCCAGCAAAGCAACAGATTCTGAGAACAAGGGGAAAAACTCTTCAAATTTAGAGAGTACTGAAAGAAACAAAGAAAAGTCTCCAAGTACTAATACAGGAAATGATACTGTAGCTCCTACTGATCAGCTGAAAGACAAAGTGAAAGGAAAACATGAGAAATCTGGGAAATCAAAGCATAAGGATGAAACCAAGTCAAAGTCGAAGGAGAAACACTTAGTTTCGGAAAAAACTAAAGACAAAGTTTCAAAAGATGGGAAAAGTTCACACAAAAAGGAGGAAAATAGAACGGAGTCGAGGAAAGACAGCTCAGAAAAGAAGACAGAAGCCAAAACTGAACAAACGGAATCATCAAAGTCGAACAGTTCTGGATCAAATGAGAAAAATGATGACAAGAAATCAGAAAATACAGATGGAAAGATGGAAACCAAAAATCATCAAGCAGATTCTAATAAAAAGAAACTGCATGAAAGTGACAAAATTCACAAAGTGCACAGGGATAAACCAAAGTCGAGCAGTTCTAGTGTTTCTGAGGACATCTTGAAAGGAGAACAAAATAAGTACTTAAAGGAGGCCGAGAAATCCAAACCCAGTAAACCTTACAATAAAAGTAAGCAAGATGTAGAAAAGACAATAAAAACAGAGGGTAAACTGAGCAAATCAGAGGGGGAGAAGAAAAAATCTCCCAAAGTAATAGCTGAAAAGAAGAAGTCCAATAAAGAAAACAAGTCTGACAAATCTGGGACATCAAAGAAGAAAGATAAAAAAGAGGAAACTGAAGAACACACATCGAGTGAAGCAGCGAAAAAGGCTGATGATGATTTTGATTGGGATGCTTGGCAAGAACCATATGTATCTATGTATGATAAGGTGAAACGTAGATCAACTATTAAAGACAAAGAGAGGGAGATGGAACAAAACAGACAAAAACAACTAGACAAACTGCAAGAACGACGGCAGAAGAAATCCAAAAGTAATTCCATACTGCAGAGTGATATCAGTTCCACCAATTACACAGATTCTGACGAGAGGGAAAGTACCAAAAAGCCTTTCAACAAACGTAGATCAAAGTCAAAAAAGATTTACAGTTCATCCGATTCAGACTCGGATTTTACATCCAGTATCTTTCCATCAGAGAAAAAGCTACAACCACAGAAACCCACAATGGATCCATCCAAAAAATCCAAAAAGACACCGTTTTTGGATATTTACTCATCTGATTCTGATGAATCAACAGACAGCAGTTTTAGTGCTTTACCTGTGACAAAGAAGAAAGTAAAGCCTGTTAAAAGAGACACTAGCATTGATAGTGATGATATGTTTCCTTTGAAATCAAAGAACAGTAACAAAAAAGACCAACAAAAAAGTAAACCAAAAACATCATACAAATCCACTTCGGGGAAGAAGCAAAGTATATGTAGTATATATTCTAGCTCAGATGAATCGGATGACAGTGATTCTGATCTGGACTTTGGAAAGAAGTTTAGCCGTGCCAAGGGAAATAATTTCAGAGCAGAAGAAAAGAAACCATTGCAAAAGTCAAATAAGATTTATTCCTCGTCAGACAGCGAGTCAGCTGAGGAGCCTGACATAATCCCTGCTCCTAAACCCATCTCTTTACCAAGTAAATCTCCAAAAGACAAGAAGAAAGGAAAACAGAAAATCCTTGATGATGAGTTGAAGAAACATGTGAATGAAACCAAGTTAGCTGATAGGAAGACTTCAAGTGACAGGGAGACATCTAAAAGCTCTGTTGTTTCCCAGACTGTGCATGAAAAAGACATCCGTGCAGACAGCTTACTTGACTCAATGGAAAAGGTAACGGAGAGAAACAAAAAAGAGAAATTGGCCAAGAAAAACAAAAAGAAGGAAAAGGAAAACATATTAGTTGGGGAAGGTAAACTGGAAATAGGAAAGAATTCTCAGTTTGGTTTGTTTGAGAAAATGGAGACATTCATGATTCAGAGTGATGCAAAGGATAGAAGTTCATCCAAAGATCAAAAAGCTGCAACAGAAGAGGCTTTCAAAAATAAGGTCAAAGATTTGCAATCTCCACCTGCACAAGATCAAGTTAAAAAGCAAAAGGACAACAAGAAAAAGAAAACAGAAAGCAAAAAGGATAGGGAAGTTATAAATAAGAAGCAGCCAGCATTAATATCACCCATCATGTCACCTGTTAATGAATTCTCCAGTGGAATTAATATCAATGATTGTAAGACTGATGTTGGAAATGTTATCGTTGACGAGATTCCCTTGGACGAAAATTCAGTATTAATGGATCATCCGTGCAGCATGGAGAATGACAATGCAAGAAGTATGTGGGACTCTAGTGATGAAACCTTTGCTGAACATCAGAGAAATGAAAGTTTAGAGAAGGAAAAAATGAGCAGTCTTTCATCTGCAACAGATGATCTCCAGATTTTACCAGAGAAAACCTCATCGGATGCTGAAGATTCTAAAACGAAGAAAATGAAGAAGAAGAAAGTTGTGAAGGATGGTGAAGTACCCAAGAAAAACAAGAAGATGGACAAGTTAGTCAAAGATGGTAGTAAACAAAAGAAAAAGAAGAACAAAAATAAAACTTGTTCGGAGGTGGATAAAACCATTGATGATGTTTCAAAGGGTAAAGACATTCTTCAGTCACATATAGCAGGGACCGAAGAGCCAGAAAATCAGAAAATTGAAAACACGCACACTGATCTTTCTGACGTTGACTTGGACTTTAGCACACCATTATTTGGAAACTTTGTTCCTGAGAAAATAAAGCCAAACAGACCATCTGCAAAGGAAAAAGTAGGAGATGAGGATACAATTGAAAATGAAGTTTCTGGTGAAGGTGAGAGAGTAAATGAACCCACAGAATCTGAAATGGATTCAAAAGCTTGTCTGCAAGAACCATCTCTCATTGAGAGTACAGCTGAAAAGACTGCAAACCTCAAAGATGTAGAAAATAAAACATCTGTTAAGAAAGACAGTAGTTTGGTACTCTCTCCTGCTTTACATGTGGCATTGTCCCCTGACATTGTGTCTCCATTACAAGATGTGGACAAAGGTCTTGGCAAAGAGTTGAATAGTGCTAAACCAGCTGACAATTTATGGAAAGAAGTGAAGGGATCCTCAGCCCTAAATGTGTCCACAAGTAAAGTTCCAGAAAGTAGTCCATCTCAAAAGAAAAAGTTTTCAAAGAATGAGTCATCTGGCAGGTCGGATATCTTTGATTTTAATGATGATGAGGAAGAGGTATTTGACAAACTAAAACCTCGTCACAATGCTGAGAGAGACAACGGTCTGAAGTCAAAAACTACAGATTCAAACAAAACTCCGTTCAAATGGGACATTGGTGACATAACCTCCAAAGATACTAAAACTTCCTTTGAACCAAAGCTTACCAACAAATTGGTTAATCACAAGCAAGAGAGCTTGTTTGCAAGCTGGGCTAAATCACTTGCTGAGAGTCATGAGAAAGATCAAAATATAAACAAATTAGCAGAAAGTAACTTTATCAATAAATTACCTAAGAAGCATACCAGTATTAAAAAGCAACCAAAGGCTCAGCAGAAGCATGAAAGAGCAGACACAAACAAAGATTCAATATCACAGGAGGTTGCTGATGTTGCATCTCGTGACAATGTTAGTTGTGATACTCATGCTACTGAGAAGAGTGTGATTTGTAAAAATTCAGAAGTAGACAAATCTGAGAAAGAAGAAAAAGAGGATGTTGCTAAGAAATTGGAAGAAGAGAACAGTAAAATTGCAGAGACTCTAGAGGCTGTGTCAACTATAGAACAGCTTCAAAATGAGGAAAAAAGAGAAAGAGAAAATGATATCTTTGCAGATGAAGGAAGCCTTGTCATCGACGAGACAAATGCCTGCCTGCCTGAGAACATTGAACAACCAGCAGATCAGGAACCTCCACAGGCAGACAGTGAAACAGCTCTGGCTATTCAGTCTATACTGGGATTAGGAGAAGAGGACACTGGTAGTAAATTACATGATTACTCTGAACCAGAGCCAGTGGTGGAAACTCCATTATCTAGTCATCAGACTGAAGAGATTCCAGTCGCACAAGATTTGCTAGAAGAAACACCGAGAGATGAAAATCAACTTCGATCTTCTCTGGTTCAGGAACCTATGCAAGATCAGGTCATTCTACCTCCTACAGACTTTACTCTTAAAACTCTAGAACATGTTCCTGCTCCTAAGCCTTTAGAGCAGGTGGCTCCTACAAGTGTTTCACTGACGCCACAGAAAACCCTTCAAACAATGGCAGGTCTTCATGATCTGAAGCCAAAAACTCCGAGAGGAAAGAAACAAGCAGATATAAAAGAGGCTCAGCAGAGGAGCTATCAACAACTTGTTATTGAAGACCCACTGCAGGATACACAAAATAAAGACGATTCTGATGATGGAGCTCTTCATATTGCTACTGATTTGCCTCCTTTGCCTCATAAAGAAGAGCAAAGTAGAAAAATGCATCAACCATTGGAAAATGTGGAGCAAATACAAAATACACCTCAAGAATTCGAAATTCCAACTCCAAAGAAAACCAAGACCAGAAGAAAGAAGTCAGGAAAAGGCACTGATGAACCTAACTCTATACCAGTATCTGATTTAAAACCTAATTCAGTGTTTGAACCTAGTTATGGTTTACCGGTATCGATAAGATCTGAACCAGAAACGGAGGTGAACACTGTTCAAGACGTGAGTGGTTTTGCTTCTCCACCTTTTGCTGGGGACAAAGTTATGGATGATAAGGAAATATCCATGTCTGACTACACTGACTCAGAGAGGAATGATGATGGTGATTTAGGATGCGAAGAACCAAAGAGACCACAAAGGGGAGCCAGCAGAAGAAAGAATTACAAGAAAATGTCGGGCATTTCACCCAGAAATAATTCACCACGATCAAGAACATCACCTAGGTCACCAAGAATTGCATCACCCAAACAACTGTCACCGAAGTCAGATATTGCCACACCTGTTGTGAAGATCGAGCGACTGCCCATGACAAACAAAAATCTGAAACTAGATGAAGAGCAAGCTTCCAAAGACATCCAGTTGTCTATAACACCTGTCAAAGAGACTGTTCCTGGGAAGGATTCAGGTGTTCGACGTGGCAGGTCTGCTGGATCTGCTATTGAGACACCTCAAAAGACTTTGAATGTTTACGATTTCGATGAAGTTGAATCTGAGGAACAGAATGCACCAATACCAAAGAGACGTTCTTCAAGCAGAAAGAAGAAGTGCAATGAAGAGGCATTCGACACTAAAGATTCTGGCAAAGTTTTAAAATCTGAAATAATGGACACTGGCATAAAAATGACTATCCGACCAACGGTAAGACCTAGTAAGGATATTTCTAAAGAAAAGGGAACTGATTTGCAAAGACTGAATGAGACAAGGATGGCACCTTCCCATGAAAATATTCCAAAAGATCCAGTGCCCTCTCATCCAATAGATGAAAAGAGGGCCATGAAACCCAGAGAAATCATGAGTGCAGAACACAGAGCAAGAGCCCATTCATTTGCTAATGAAATTGTAAAGCCCTCTGCTGATACTGAACATTTTTTAGCAGTTGCTCCACAACCTACTACATCTTCTCCAATGAGTAATATTGATAGAATTATCGATAACGTCTCTAAAGGAATCTTTGATGCTGCTGATGGGGGAGAAATAATTTCACCTCAACAACTCAACAAGTTCACCACACCTCTAACGGTGGACATTGGAGCTTATGAAAGAAAGCGAACTGCAAGTCGAGGCAGTTTTACTGAGGAATTTTCTCTGAAGTCACCATCTGTAAAGTCCCCTTCACTGAGATCACCACAAATATCTGGAACGAGTCCGGCCTTCCAGTTACCCACAGGCCTTGTCAAGACTCCACCAAGTTCTATCTCAGCAGTCAATCCATTGTATCAGAGCAAGATCAATGCTATAATACCTAACTCTCTGTATCCAGGTACGATTTCAATTTTTTTTTTCATGTTCAAGCTGTAACAAGTTGCTTTTAAAGATAAACCCTTTTTCATAATACTTGAACTGGAAATGGTTTTCATTTTGAGATAAATGAGATTATTGAGTTGATATTAATGCAGTTTGTATGTGATACACGCATTAAGTTTGGTTTGTTACATCTGTATTTAGCATATTCTTAATCTGTGCATTTCCCTTTTTAGGACACATGGCAGAGCTACAAAACAGAGAACCAGTGGGTCATCATCTAATGCCATCCACTCCCACAGCAACTTCTTCTCCCATTTCTACCCAGTCTTCAGTCATAGGGACAATGGCAAATAAACTGGATATACATGTGACGATGACAATGCCACACTTGGCAAACAATGCTGGCAGAGTTCCTGCACATATGTCAGGTTCTCTTGGAAAACCAGTTACTACCCAGAAAGAGATTGGCATGAACTTAACAAAGAGTGCATTTGAATCTGCTCCTACCTCTGTGTTGAGCACAGTATCCTCCTCAAGTATTGGGAGGTCTGTTATTGCTAGTGCTCACTCCCAACTGGCTCAGAATTCCACTGTTGCTGGAATAAGGACACAACGTACTCAACCAAACAGTGCTGCAGTTGAAAGTGGGCAGAGAATTCAGCATATCTCCCCACATCTCCCAAATCAAAATGCACACAGTGAAGAGAAACCTGGCATTGTTGCATCTGTTTCAATTGGAGAGCGTCAACAACAGAGTGTGACTTCTGCTCCGACATGTGTAGTACATCCTATAACAACAACTTCACTCAGCAAGCAACCACATAACATGCCTACTATGATTCAGCCCCCAGCTGCAGGTGAGCGCTTCTTCTCTGATCCCAAGCTAAGAGAGGGCTTGACCAAAGAACAGTTACAACGTTTACCATACCATCAGATAATGCAAGAGATGCAGCAGCACCAAGCTCAAAAACCAAATAAAACGTGTCAGAAACAGCTGGAAATAGGTAAAGAGAGTCCTCAAAGACCTCCAAGTGCTCACAGCAACCAGCATAAACAGATGCTGCCTGGAGAAGCACATGCTAGAATTGCTCAAGAGCAGGCAGCATATTTAGCCATGCAAGACCAATTACGTACCCAGATGTTACACAAACAGGGATTTTTTACTCAAGGATTATGGCCTCATCCACACCTTGCCTCTGCAAGTGTTAAAAGTGATGATAAAAAGCAGGAGGTGAAAACAACATCTCCTAATATGCACCAACAGAGTAACATAATAGCTGCTAGCTCTCAGCATCCTCAGATTAAGTCTCCAGCCTTAGCACAAACTGCCCCCAGTATTCATCAGATGGGCCATCAGCCAGTTACAAATACCAGTCTCGCAAACATCAGCAAGAAGGTGAGAGAAATTTGTCTAATATCGCTACATTGTACTGCTTATGGGTTATGATTTCATGTTTTTATTATTTAGGTAGTATTTCTGTATCAAATAAGATTTCTTTTTATGTTTCAAGACTGCTGACAAGACAAATGCTGCTGCAATGAGGTGGGGCAATGAAATGGTAATATCAGCTCATGAGGGACCCAAATCTAGACCTCCTTCTCATGAAACACCAAGAGCCTCTCCACGCGAGCATTGGAGTAAGTACTGTGATAGAAAAGTTTTCTCAAGAATTCAGATATTTGATTGGTAGGAATAGTTCATAAATTGTGTGTTTGTTGTTGTAGCTCAACCAAGTAACATACCCTCTCAGATGGGCCTCAAACCAGCTCACCAACCCCTGGAGCATAATGCTCCTATGTCACAGAAAGAACATATCAAAAAGAAGAGAGCAGAGGAGCGCAAACAGCAGGAACTGGAGGAGATACATGTCAGTATACATGTTATACCGTCAGAGTTAATTCTATGCTTATACTGTTACTTAAGGAATCACTAATTATAATCCTTACATTTTTTTTAATGACCTTTTGTAGTATCAGAGACAGAGAGAGCTACAATTTATAGAGAAACAAATCCAAATGGAGCAGGCTAATGCACTACACAAACCTAGCAGTTCTACTTCCAACCAGCCCACTGACATGCGACAGACGGCTCATGTTCCTGGACAGCAAAGGCCAGACGGACAGGTGGATAGTAAGAACTTGATAGATCCACGTTTTGTTCAACATCCACTATATCCTGGGATGCCGGATATGCGACGGCCTTCCTCTCAAAATCCAAGTGCATTTACACCACCAATTTCAGGATCTGACATTTCACCTGGTAATCATTTAAGTTTAGTTGTATCAAGAGGTCTGTTGGGATAAGGAAAAAAAAATAATGTACTTTTAAAAAGAATGGTTTGTTTTAGTGTAGTATTTAGTCTTCCAAATGCTGATTCATATAATATTCTTGTGCTTTTCCTTTTGTAACTGAGGGGTTTTTACAAGCAATGATTTGTTCTTATTAAGAAATGTGTAATAATTAAATTGTAGCAATTCCTGCACACAAGAATTATGCTGAAATTCAACAACAGTTGTACCAGCAGCATCCTCACCTGTACAATGTAGCTTTGGACCCACAGTTTCACCTCCTTACATCAGGTCTGCCATCTCACTACCTGCCACGCCCTGGGGGTCTGTCTATCCAGGACTTGACCGACCCTGCTCAGTCTGGTAGGAGCAGGTCACCCCCTCGAGTTCAGAATGTCCCAGTCAGTAGTCAGACTTCATCCAAACACAGGGAACAGGAGGAACGTATGGTTCCCATGCATGAAACACCAATGCACATGCAGCCCCGAGTTATACAGGAGGCCCCAGCACCAGGAGGGGAGGGAAGTCTACTCAGTCTTCTACAGGTATGTTCATTTTGTGAACTATTAGTGGACAATGTAAATATTAATGTGTAGTCTATGTGCAAGAATCTATTAGCTCTAACTTTTGTGAAACTATAGTCATAGGATCATTTGCCAATCTCTCCCTGTTTGATTCTGACCTTTAATTCTAGAGAGTTTTTGAAATTTAGATTTTTTCTCAATGTACCAAAATATTTTTATGCATTCTTTGCTGTATGAAGAGTTTGATTAAAAGAGTAATACCATCTTTATTTTTGTTCTTAGCGTTACCCAGTTATGTGGCAAGGTGTGCTTGCTTTGAAGAATGACCAGTGTGTTGTCCAGTTACATATGATCAATGGATACGAACAGTTGGTCAAGCTGTCTCTCCCACCACAAGGCCCTGATGGGTCAGTGCAGCCTCTCCGTATCGCCCAGAGAATGAGACTGGAAGCAGCACAGTTAGATGGTGTCATCAAGCGCATGAAGGTATGATAATTTATTTGAACTTCATTATCCCCCTCACAATGAAATTGGAGGGGATATACATGTCGTAATGCACTTTTGAGTGTGTGAGTGGGTTGCTGGCTTAAAAGGAATATGATGTCATTCGAGGGGATGCTCTGCTTAGTGGTGCTCTTGTTAGAGCAGATATGTGTGAAATCCTTGTCCAGGATAAAATTTTTTAATCAGGGGAATAGTTGTTCATCATCATGACCAGGAATGTTACTTTGTTAGGGAAAAGAGTGGAAATAATAAATTTTTATCCAAATTGAACTACAAGCCTTGTTAACAATATGAGTAGGAAGAAACTGCCAAACAATAAAGTAGATGTTAAGCCTTAGGAATACTGTTCTGTTCATCAATTCAATGTTTTTGAGAAGTAACATACATTTCACTCAGCTGTTGTATTTTTTTTTATCAGTTTGACAATGACTATTGCATGCTATTGGCCCTACCCTGTGGGAGAGACCATGATCATATCATAGAGCAGACCAGAGCAATGACCACAGGCTTTATTCAGTATCTACAACAGAAGCAAGCTGCTGGAATCGTTAATGTAGCTGAACCAGAGACACAGCAGGTAAATACAGGACACCTTGACTAAATCATGACAAGTATTAACTGGATTAGTATTGCATTGTTAATGCATCAAATGCTGTATACTATTGCTCTTGCGTTCAATACTGTATGTGACAAGTACTTTTTTTTTTGATGAGTGACAAGGTTAAATGTTTTTGGAGAGGGATCATTGTTTACAAGGTTTACCTTATCAAACAAGTGAAAAAAGGAATATGGGGTGGCTAATTTTAAACTTAATGTACTATCTTTTCAACATTTGTAATTAAAATGATAAAATTAACTTTAAAGGTATCTGAATGTGTGTTATGAGACTGTGTTGATTGAAGATGTCTATTTGTCTTTATTTCAAGATCACTATAGCTGTTTGTGAAACCGTGTACACTAACTCATTGTTTTATTTACTCCATTTCAGCCAGCCTATGTGGTTCATATTTTCCCACCGTGTGACTTTTCTCGGAATACATTGGAGCGCCTCGGATTTGACTTGATGCAGCCACTGAGAGATTTAGCCCATCTCCTTGTGATTATAACAACAGTGGCTTAAGATTTGGAGTATAACATGTGAATTAAGTGTACTGAACATGGAATTTATTAAACTGTGAATTTAATTCAAATATGGTACCAACAACAGAATCCAAATTCAGTTGGATTAACTAGTGATTTATATTGCCTGTGGAGTTGTGTTTTGTGTACAACTATATCCACAAGTATGACATCTATTTAGTGAAATCACTGGCTTGGAAATCATACATTTGTGATTTATATAGGGCATTTGTCTCAGTCTGTGAGAACAGTGAATTGCACTTGTGTAGACTTCTGATGGTGCATTCCCACAAACTCTGTGTTATTTGTGATCCCTTAAAAACAACAAACTTTCTATTAGTGCTGAATTCTAATGTAATATATTTGTACATACTGGATAATTAATATGTTTATGTATTGTGACAACATACACTCTTAAAGTAGTGTTGTTGTCCCTGTATTTATTTCTGGCTCCATTGTAGCTTTGTATTCACTAGTGCTGATGTAAATAGTAACTTTGTCTATACCCGTCCCTGTTAACCCACTTGTCTAAGGTCACAAGGACAAGGTGCAGATACGTGAGCATTTCAATTTGCTATACTCATGAAATGTAATGGACATAGAATTAAATTGCTTTTTTGTAAATTAAGACATAATACTGTAAAAAAAAAATTCTGTACATACTATGTAAATAGCCTTGATTGTATTTACTTGCGTACTTCACAGTGTTACAAATAGTTTTAGGTGTTGATGTATACTTTTAGTGTCTGTGATAAGTCATTTGATATGAATTCTTAGGTGGTATATTTTGTTATCAGCTATGATGTGGAGTTCCACCATCAGGTTCTATGTTGACCTTTCATCCTTGTTAACAGTGAGTGTGCGAGAATGCTTCTGTGACTGCGTTGAGTGTTGAAGTTTAGTGTGAACAAGGTGTGAATTACTGTAGTTCTAAGAATTACTCAGTTTCAAGACATGATTGTTCTAATTACAATTTTTTAAAAAAGTCAAGTGAACAAACTATTTAGAGAACTCAACAAAATATAAAATAAAATAAGTAAATATGATTGGATGTACAGTGTTGTATCACATATAATTGAACAAGATTATGTATTTTAGAATCTTTGCATTAAGTGTGACATGTATACATGTAAGTTCATCAATTCTGAGATCTCATTAAGGCAGCTATTCATCACAGAATGACATACAGAATGAATGAAAAATCCCTGTCCTAAAATACAGGAAGAAAAAGAGATGAGTGTGTATTTGTGTGCGAGGTTTATATGTGTGTTTTGTAATTTGTATGTGTAGTAATTGACAAATATCTAGACAATGCTGGTCATTAAATCTATTATAACACAGATACAGATATACTTCTTTGACAATGTAAGAACATGTATTTGGTTGTTAAAAATTAAGCGTTTTTGGAGAAAATTGGTAAAGTTAACAAAAGATACCCTTCATTTAAAGAGATTCAAATTTTTTTTTTTATTATACAAAATTGAGGGTTTTTGGGTTTCTTTTTTTTTTTTTTGGAAAAGTTTGGTGCTACATTGTGATACCTTGTTTGTTTCTCTGTAAGTTAATAGCTGGGTGTTAGAATTATCTTCCATGCAGATCAGAGTTTTATTTTTGTAAACCTGTGTTAGTTTTACAATATTATGTGGCTCAATTGTATATATATAAGTCATTGTCACCTAATTGTCAAACATTTCATCAGAGGACGCTTTAAGAGAATAAAGTACAAGCCAATGAAATGAAATCAGTTTTTGTGTTCATTTATAATGCCAAAGAAGGAAACTTGCATATTATGGTCGGTCTCTATCCTTGACTGAACTACTGTTCATAGAAATACTGTATAGGGGAATTTTTGCCCCTTTTTTTTTTGTCCCTTTCATCCTTGTTGCAGGTAGACAAATTTAAAATGGAGTGAATTTAAAGAAGACAGCATTATCTCGATACAACTATGCCTGGGTAAATTTAAAACGGGGCAAAACTCTCTACGGTCGAAGCTAAAATGGGGGAAAAAATAACCCTGTATCTAGTCATAATCACCACCAGAATACAATTCTACACAGGAACATGCACTACTACTATGAAGTTTTAAGCTTTCATATATGAACAGCAATGTTAACAAATCAAGTAACTGCACTTGAAGATACTAAAAGACTTTTGGAAACAGAATTTTAATTTCTTACAAGTCGAGGATAAGCTTATATCAAACAACTTGCGCTTACATTTATCTCAATGTGCAACTGTCTTGTGCACAGCAGTGCGTCATGTCTAATAAGGATTAACTCAGCTGTTTATCACATCATAATTAGATGTCCCCTGTAGTTTAATCCCAAATCTCCTGACAAGCAGAAATTTTATCTGAGTCAACAAAGTGCATAATTCAATAATAAAAAAAAAAAATGAAAATCAAATAAAACTTTATTTGATGTAATACACAACAGCATATTATATTTTAATCAATATCTCCAATTCCATAGAATAAATAAATCTCTGGAAAACTGTGGTAGACTTTAATTATGGGAAGTCCATAATTTCATAGAAAGGTCTGAGTGAGTGCCACAAAATTGGTTTTTCATCTGCTACTTTACTATGCATAGTAATTTATACGAATTTTAACATCTTACTGGAACTTTATTCCAAACAAAAAAAATTCAGGAGAAAGAGTGATGAGTCAAGTCCCTCTGGTTTCTAATGCTCTACTATGTGGTCAAACATATACACATCGTCATTACATATGGCCTTAACATTAAACTAAGTATAATGACTTTCTCATGCTGACCAACTCAGCCCCTCATGAGATTGTAACTCTAGACTCATGTGACATGAATTTTATCACTTGAATAGGACTATGTTCATAATCACATTGCATGATGCTTTTCTCCTGGAAGTTGAGAGAAATTTATACAATGCATTTTCAATACAGTCAAACCTTGTTAATCAGGATGCTAGTTGTCAGGATAAATGAAGTGTCCAGATTACTGAAACATATTTAGTTCTAATCAAAATTCAACTCCATCTTCCTCATCAACTGATTAGCATAACAATGAATAAGCATATTTGGAGACAAGTCTGCATTTGTTTTTTTCATATATTTGCATACATGTATTTAAATTAGTAGACAGGAAGTAGTGAGAAAGGGGCTAAAATATGAGTACAGTCATAATATTTTTTTCAATTGATGAGTAACTTATCCCCACTCTGAAGTCAGGGGACATGAATTTTAATAATTTGATGAAGGGTTAATGGCTCATCATCAAAATGCAAATAATTAGCCTGCAAGAAGTCCATAAGAAAGAAGTGTGGTGGTCAGGCAGGTTCGATCGACAGTATCCAGATAGCTCAGATGGTAGAGCACCTGACTAGAGATTTAGGGGCCCTGGGTTCAAATCCTGGTCTGGTCCATCACACTTTTCTTCCCCTTCAGTTATATTTGGTGCCGTGCAATGCCCTGGAAGTGAGAGGTGAAAGACCTGCCAGGGAAGAGCCTGAGTTGGTTGTCTTTGGGAGCAAAGACCTTTATGGAGGAAAGAATGTGACAGTAAGACAGGTCCAATCTCCATTGGCCAGATAGGTCAGTTGTTAATACAACTAACTAGTGATTCATATTCTGATCTGGTCTGTGGCACTTTTTTCCCTCTCCAGTTACAGAACTGTACAGCTACAGTTTTTTTTAAAACTATATAATGGATTGGTCTACACCCTGGACCAAGGGGACATGAATTTTACAATTTCATTTAATTATCATTAAAATCAATCAAACTGTTTGTCAGCAAGTTCTGCAAGCATAAAAAGACTTTTAAAGGTGTAATTTATTCTTATTTTTTCCGTTTTTTCCCCGATATGACAAGGGTGACCAGTCGGCAGGGGATGCTCACTCCTCCATGGCACCTGATCCCACCCTCTAAATTTTGAGGTCTGTGTTTGCTCTGCTCCAAATTTGTATTGTTTCATTGGACTTTCGAGATTGAATACTGTTCGTTATCTTCATATTTCATCTTAATAAAATACAAATTTAGCCCCATCACGGGGCCTGAACCCTGGACACAGGGTCAAGAATTTCACATTTATGAAAGAGGAGTAACTGTAGAATCATACAAACACTCTATCTGCTAGAGGCTGGATTATCTGACAGAATAAGGAAGATTTTTGAGGATTATATGAATTTTGATAGTTTTAGACCCCAGGTCATGATGATTGTTAATATGAAATTAACAACTTTTGGTTTCCCTCATCCTCAGATGCAGGTATATGTATACCAAAATTGGTTGAAATTGGCTCAGTTATTTCAGAGAAAAAGCTATCTATGTTCAAATTATGAACTATGCACATCAGTGATCACATGCTGACATATAGGAAATGATAGCAATACATCCAATGAATGATACAGGTGACCTTATACAAATCAGGAGACATGAAACTTTTAAATCATATTGCAGAGAATTCTGAATATTTCCCTCTTTTTGAAAACTGACAATAAAGAGGACTTTATAAAAAGAAAACATTTTGTTGGCAAACATTTTTATTTTTGAAGTGCATTATGCATTATAATATATAAAGACAAATACATCAAATCAAAATGTACTTTTAATGAACACCAGTATGTAATTATCAAGAAGCCTTATAAACTCAAAGGCATATATAAACTCATTATAAAAAAATACACATATCAAAATCCTTTTTTTTTTTTTTTTAATTTCTGTATGACTTATCAAACACATTATAATATTTATTATACTTAAGTATTAGATAACGATTTTTTTTGCATTTCATGGTTCTATAAATTAATTATGGCTCTGCATACTTAATGATGTTACCAAGTTTTTGTACAAAATATAACCTTTATCTCTTAATATTTTGTTGGTATCCATTTTTTAGGGAGTTTCATCAACATCAAATGAATATACCAGTAGTTCATAATGAGTTTACGAGGAAATTAACTGTAGAATGTAAATAAACGAGATTCAATTTGTCTGACACGAGATTCCTTGGAGACAACATTAATTAATAAATTTAACTAGCTCTACCTGCAATTTAAAAAAAAAAAAAATTCTTTTTTTTCCACATGAAATTAAACTTGCTAGAATAACAGACTAAAATTACAGTGTTCCCCAAAAAGCAAAACATAAAGCAACTTTTACTTTAGCCAGCAAACGTCAGTCAACCAGAGACATTATGTTGATCTAACGTTAACTTTTGTATTAGAGTACTTATACGGTCAGAGTAAACCAGTTCATTAGTCAGCAAGATTCTAGTTCTTTCATCAGACTCAACTTCACCTCAGGAAATAAATCTGATCTTGGGAAACCAAAATCTTGCTAACTCCTTCATTGGTATACTTGACATTACAACATGAACCAAAGAGGATTCTGTTAAGCTTTGTGTCAACAACTAATAAATGATATAAAATTAACAAATGATAATAAAAGATCAGTGGATGCATCCATTAAAACTGTATCAGGATCCATTAATAATTGTTTCAGGATCCATTAAAATTTGTATCATTAGCCATTTAAAACAATTATATAAACATCCATTGTTAATTGTATTATATATCAACCACCACATTTTAACTACAAGTACTACTGATATAAAGTTCAAATTCTGTGGAATCATCATTGTTCATGGGGGACTAATGTTTTGAGGATTTCAAGGTTCACCCTTAGGCTTGAATTTACATCTCCACTAACAATAACTTCATTAAATCTTATATACCGGTACAAATTACCCACGAAATAACATTCCCTTGTACATCAGCCCCATGAATTAAAATGATTCCACAGTATATGATAAAAATTATATCATTAAAATATCACCTGCTAATGCGCATATGAGTTAAGGCTAGGTGTAGGCATTTCTATGTAAATGAGCTTATAAAAATCATAAAAGGTATTATATCTACCGTAAATCTGAAAATTTTTGCTGTAGATAAATTTTTAGCAAATTTGCGTGTGCATTGCATTCGCAAAAATATATTTCTTAAAAATAAATCAACAACAAAAAATGAAAACAATTTTTTTTGCTACTTTTCAAGATGAACAAGTTTCGTAAGCAGTGGTCATTTTAAGAAATCTGTTTATACTATAAGCTAATTACCCGTACAATCCGTGCGTAAGACTGCCTTTACTACATTCAACATCGTCCGATGGTTTGATAGGCAGTATATCTCTTTTAAATTATTTCTCTAAGAGAGGCCAGTTGTTTTATCTAAGAACAAATGTTTTTATCTGAAGGTTAGTTAAAGCTGACACGGTTTTATATATTTTTTGTACATGCGTGATTTATTAAAATGTTATGAAAATTTTAAATAGTTTAGATGTTTTATCTCTAAAATTGTTATGAAAATTTTAAATAGTTTAGATGTTTTATCTCTTAAATTCTAATTTGTTTATGTGATTATTGAACATTGGCATTGTTTATTATTGTACGTACATATGTAATTTATTGTAAGTACATGCATAATTTATAATCCGATTATTAAATGTTGGGATCGTTCAATATTGCATGTACATGCGTAATTTATTGTATGTACTACATGCGTAACTTATAAACTGCTATGAAAATTTTAAGCGCTTTTTAATTTTAGCACCAATGTCAATTCGCAAAATTTTGAAACGTAAAAGTTAATCAACAGCGTTTTGAACCAGATTCGCAAAGAAAATCAACGCAAAAATTTCCAGATTTACGGTATTACACAGAGAGAGTTTAAAGTCATTTTCCTACACATTCTTAGTACCCACGACATGTTATAGCCAGTACACATTGTAACGTCATATTATGATGTCACTGTTCTTTACTACTTGAGGTTATAAAACACATCAACAAAATAGCTTTTTTGGTGATGTTCTTTATAACCTTGTGTAGTAAAGAATGATGATATCATAATATGACGTCATAATGTGCACTTGCTTTAACATGTTGTGGATATCGATTGTTTTAGCCTTTTCTGTGTGATAGGTATAGCCCTTATGCATTCTATTTTTTTTATTTGCATAGAAACACCTATACCTAGTCTTAACTGACTTGCTTGATATAAAGTTTGTTTAAAATAAGTAAAAATGATTAAAAAAAATATACAAATTTATAATAATATATGCAAAGTCATCCATTTTAAAATAACTGGTATTTGATTTCTATCATTCATAAGTAGTTACTAGTATTCATAAATAAACATACTGAAGCACAGTGATGTAATTCTATCAATACCAGACATTGCAGATCACAAAACAGAGACAATTTGAGTTGTACACCTGATAGAAAACCTCATAATTTGTTTCTACTGTAAAACCTTTATCACACTTGTTTATGTTCATCAGATGGCCTGTGTTCAAACTCATAATCCAAATGTACAAAAGCCCTCTCTACTTCTGGTAAGCATTCTAGTTTATGTTGTAGTGGTTCACCAATGTCATGAGCTTCCTTCAGCGTCATGTCCTCTGGTAAAACAATGTCTACCTCTACAAGAAAGTTTATTCCAAAGTGAAATGCCCGCACCGTGTCCACATATAGCAGTTTTGGGTGATGATTGACACAGATCCAGGTTAATTTCTTCAGAAAATCTGGTTTTGCTGTGTGTCCTGTTAACAATTTGATTTGTCCTAAAAAACAAATACAACAAAATACCATTATTGAATTTCACATTCCTAGGATGCAATTACATGTATTTTCACTTCAAATCAAATATTTTGCAATTTTGTTAATGTGGTAAGAGTTGCACAAATTTTGATGATGGTTAGGACTGCTAATTGCTTACCAACCTCTTTTTTGAGATTGTTGTGTTACCTAAGTACGGTAATTACCCTTTGGCTCATGAAAAAACTTTCTGGGAAAACTTTTCAACAGCACAGAATGACTGATTACAAAACCATCATTTTTTTCCACCTTGAAAGTTACTAACCATAACCAGTGGACCACCACCCGACCAGTATGTACAGGGATATCAGGATCGCTCCGATTGGATCCAGGTATACTAACTCCGATACCTTGTACTGGTCATACATGCTTTTGGATCCTGAAGAATATAATTTGTATTAGAATAAAAACATGGCAAGGGACAGGAGCTCAAAGATAACAGTGCACGACAGAAAGTCTCTGATGAGACTGTAGCTCTACTGGTTTGTATCATCATGTTATCTAAGCTTATATCTTGTTTCTTTTTTTTCTTTTGTCAAATTTGATTCAAAATGATCAAAGGCATGTGTTCTATTTTATCATTAAAAAATCATTTCATTTAGAAAATGGGTCATCAGATTGTAAAATGGTAGAAAGCACTATTAATGCAAAAGCTTCTGCAGTGTAATGCGATAAAGCAAATCTTTCACAAGTGAGTTACAGCGAATTATAGATGATTCTATGCAAAAAAACAAATTAAAACACATAAAGGCTATACCTATCGTACAGAAAAAGTTAAAACTTGTTTTCTAATACAAACTTGGTACTCACAACATGTGAAGGCTGATGCACATTACGACATCATATTATGACGTCATTGTTCTCTACTATACAACTTTATAAGGAACATCACATCAAAGCTTCAGCACAAGGGCATACCTCATTTTGTTTTTCAGAAACAAGGTATAAATAAAAGCAGGATATTCCAAGGATTTATGATATTGCTGTACAAATTTCAAGAGTGCAATTGTTTAGTTCCTATTCGTAAAGTTTCGAGTTGAAACTGGGTAAAAATTCATAGTCCGGTGTATCCTCAATTTTTTATCAAATGAGAAAGTACATAATATTTGTGCAGCAATTTTAATAATTTTTAGAATATTCTTAATTATTCATTTAAAATTAAATAGGATATGCCTTTGCGCCGATGCTGTTTTTGTTGATGTGTTTTATTACCTTGAGTGGTAAAGAACAATGATTTCATAATGTGCACTAGCTCTAACATGTTGTGGGTACTAAGCATGTATAAGAAAATAAATTTAAACTTTCTCTGTATCAAACCTATACATCTTATGCATTTTTATTAGCTTTTGCACAGAAATGCCTATATCTAGCCTTAACTTAATTGTCTTTAGAGGTTCTACAGATACTTTTAATTCAATAGCTACTGTGATCTTGACCTTTAAGATATGACCTTGACAAAACAGGTCACACCAAGGCTGCATTCAAGATCTTAATGGTACGTAGTTCTACTTAACCACTACAATCTTGAACAATACGCTAGTTTAGCAATAACAAGCATTAATTCATACAGTGCATTCAATAAAGCCTAGATAGTAAGCACCTAAACTAGCTGCTACAATCTTGAATGCAGCTCAGCTATTCAAATACAGTTCATTATTATGAAGTGTCAGGTAATTTTCACATGAGGAACAACAAATATGGGTCAGTCATCATGAGCAGAGCGGACCGAAAACCCTTGGCTAGCGAAGATGGTCAGTCATTAGCTACATTGACCTCAACCTTTAGGATATGGGCCATGACACACCAAAAAGGCGATGTACATTTAATGTTGAAGTATGAAGGTCATTCTCACCTACTTCAATTAGATAGATATAAATTGTATAAAAGTTCTAACTCAGTAGCTACTGCAACCTTGAGCCATGAGATGTGAAGTTGACTATAAAATAAACCTTGAGCTATGAGATATGAAATGACTATGTACTCCAGTACATTGTACAACTTACATGAGAAATATGATGCTTTTCTTTTTTTGCAAGCATAAATAAATTACAGATTAAATGAATTCAATGAATGCACAACATACCCAGGCAGACCAACAAAAGGAACCTTGGTCTATTTTTTAATGCAGGAATATAGTAATCAGTCCTAAAATATCAATTTTCTCCATTTACAAATGTATTTTTTTATCATTTAAAGAAAATAAAGATTACTGTAATCCTACCTATGTATCCAAACACAATAGCCACAATGTTGGAGAGTACATCATTTCTGTGGTCCTTAGTCATGGCATCCACTGAGGGAGTCTTCACTCTTCTACACACCAGAAAAAGAATGATCTTCAGAACTGCAAAAAGAAAAAAAAAAGACATAGTGGTGGATTGAGTTTTCTTGCTTTACCAAGTAGAATCCATTTAAATAATAGTCTGGCCTCACACTAAATTTATACATGTTAAACAAAAGGTCCATGGTCACTATCTCAAACCACAGCCTTTGTTATTGTGTGTTTTTCCTCCTTTGTAAAATTTAACAATCCCAATTTATCTCCTCCAATCCCTAAGACTTCCAAAAAATTAATTATTCATTGATGAAGAGAATTGAAGATGGTTGTTATAAGACAATTAAGAATTTATCATCATCCTGCAGTATCATTAAACCTTCTCCAGAGCAGAAACAGACAGACAGACTATTTAAAATTTAAAGGTTTCTTTCTCTAATGATCAAATCCCTCTGTATAAAATTTGAAATTGCTATGATGAAAACTGTTCCAGTTATCGTGTCACAAAAGATATATATGTAGGACTCCAAAGTGCGATGGGACTCCAAAGTCCTATGGTCACGCCAAAGTCCGATGGTCTGCACCAAACCCTGATGGTTTGACACACCAAAGTCTGATGGTGCGGAAAAACGATTAACGTTTGTGACGTCATAGTACTACTGCACCAAATTAAGATCTTAAATTAACACAACTTAATATTATATGCGAGGACTAACCCTAATCTCTCGGATAGGTGCGAGACTAACCCTTATAGGTCAAAAAGTGTGTAAGAACTTTAACCTTGATATCTTGGGTGGATGCGAGGCTATCCCTAATCAGTTGAATAGTGTGCGAGGACTAACACTAAATCTCTCGGATTGCTGGGAAGCTATTCCATAATTAGTCCAAAGTTAGTTAGGACTAACCCTGATCAGTCGAGTGGTGTGTGAGGACTAACCCTAATATCTCTGGTGGAAGCAAGCAATAAGCAAAATCAGTAAAATTGTATGCGAGGACGAATAATGAACTGATGGCTTTTGAATGCAGGACAACGGATTGATGTCGGAATATTGTGACGTCATAAATATTGATTGTTTCTCCGCACCATTGGACTTTGGCGTATCGGACCATCACACTTTAGCGCAGTGCGTCTCATAGGAAACGAACCATCGGACTATGGCGTGACCATCAGAGTTTGGAGCAGACCATCGGACTTTGGCGAGACCATTGGACTTTGGCGTGATCATCGGACTTTGGAGTCTTACATATATACAGCATACAAACAGACAGACAAAGTGATAGGATCTCCAATTATATGTGTCTTTCTCTTATTGTAAAATATCCCTGTACAAAAATTTGAAAACATTATAGTGAAAGCTGTTTGAGTTTCACAAAAAAAAGTGTTGAAGGACAGAGAGATAGACAATGCGATTCATAAGGGTTTTTTTCATTTAAGAGATTTCATGCAGGGCTCTAATAAGCTATATCTCATCCAATAATATATTTAACAAGATTGCAGACATTATGATAACTTACCAATAGTAGAACACACAATAACAATGGTGATGATACCAACATCAGGCCATTCTCCCTTTCCTGTTGCTATTCCAACGATCTTCTCTGCACTTTCAACAATCAGTTGAATGGAGGCTAGACTCATAATCACCGACAGTATAACAATGGATATTGGCTCCAACTTTGTACGTCCTGTTCAGAAACAATTTAAATAATCAAGTCTACATTATCACACTGAATATATTAATTTTTCTTAATGAAATACATTTATACAACTCAACTTCATTATTCAAACAAAACTATATTATGAATCAACACAACTACCGGTCGAAATGTCAGTTTTATATTATTCATCCTCTTATAACTGTAGTTAAGAACTTCTGTCCAGCAGGTATTTTATATTGCTTTAAGTGTTTTTATGCAAACATTTATTTTTTTTCACAAAAACATATATGTGTGTTAAGTGTCATTAAGTTCATTATGAAAGACCATGTGAGTAGATCCACTAATCTCTAATCCTGTCAATTAAGATCCACAATATTAACATTACCCACAAAGCGGTTTATAAAAAACATAAATTGGTCCAACCGATGTTATACAGTATAACTTGGGTAGCTATTATATCCATTCCTTATCATTTAATTTACTTTCATTCTGTGTCCAAAAAAAGACAATTACCCTTGAAAAATGACTTCAAATTGTACAAAACTTAAAGGTAACATCAGGCTGATAGATACATTTTGACAAGTCATTGTGATGTAGGCAACACAGCTGACTGTGATTTACTATAAACTAAATTTTCTTGCCAATCAAATGGCACATTACAACCAGAATTAAAAATTATTCAAGAATTATAAGAAGAAAACCTTGAGGATATTCATATAAATTCCTCTTTTTCATGGCTCTCTCTGTGACTGCTATGACGATTCCAGATGAGAGATCCACACAACTGTCCACTAAACTGGAGATTATGGAAATAGATCCCGACAAAATTGCTGCTGCCAGTTTGGCTCCCAAAAGACACTGTAAAATACACATAAAACAGAAGACTTTATTAAGTCTTCTGTTGTCAGTACACTATAGTACTGTAATAAAAATATTCATAGGAATGGGATTAAATTTCATGAATAATACTGTTCAATGAAATTGAATCATTGATGAAATTTTATGAAGACTTAATAAGAAACCACAAAATTTAATTTTGTATCTAATATTTCCTTTGACATAATCTGGTGTTTTAAAACATATTTGGCGAATTCAAGTGTTCCACAATTATTTATGGTACTATTGGGAAAGCCTGACCACAAAAATCACTCAACTGTAACAAATGCATCTGGGTTTAAATATAGGGTAGAAAAAGACAATATGTTGATGGTGCGACCGTTGGGGCGAGTGCAGTTGTTCAATTAATTTTAAGATCTGCCTCTTCAAACCGCACGAGACATATGGAACGTCTAGACTGTGACGTCACATGATGTCATATGTTAGCTGCATTTCCATAAAAGAAGTTTGAAAAGTGCAAAATTTTAACAAAGAACGTTTAATCTACTCTCTGTATGCAATATCCATTAAATTTAGGTGAGTCTATTTTTTGTGAATTTTTAGCTGTTGTTACTGCAAGAACAAAGTTAGCAGTAAGAAAAACAACCATTGCATTGTGGGTCTTGAGGTAACTGTGGAAAAAATTAAATTGGATCAACGTGCAAATCCAAATTTTCTCTTTGCCCAGGCATTGCTTTAAGAGCTCGCAGTGACGAGCTGCATTTGTTATTGTAAAGAAATATGGTGGAATAAGTCAATCAGGGTTAAACATGCTGTTCAATGATGAAATATTGCAAATTCAAGAACTCATCTCAGCTTTAGAAGCATAGAAGCTTTAAAGTAAAATATGGAGAAATACACACCAAATTGACGACTAGAGTAGCCTTTGCGAGGATACTGGCTTTTTTCTGTTTCTCTGCGATCTCCTCAGCATGTTCCATTGCATCATCAACTCCAAAATGAAAATCCTCAAAAGCAGTGATTAATTCATCCTGGTTCTTGTAGAATGTTCTGGAATATTATTACTCATTACAAGACTTTCTAATATGCTTCATTCAGAAAAATAAGAAAAGATTGCAGAGATCCATGATGAAAGCCATGTCTCATACTGCTTAATGCTGTCACTTATTCTGAAAAAATAAGAATGACTGCAGCATCTGAAACATTGTGGATTATATTCAATTCAGATTAAGTTGATCTTGATTACACTTCACCCAGTTTGGACAGCCCTAAGAATAAATGCGCTAAAAAAATTGTAACCTGTTTACTCTCAGGAAAATATAGATCCTACACAGACTCTAGCAAATTTGGGAGTATGTGTTCACGGATGCATCGCCCTTCAAGCTTAGTCCTAGTAGTAGATACTTGCGAAAGGACCTGCTCCCAAAACTTTAATCTTGGCTGCTTATCCAGAAAATAAAGATCAGAAGCAGCATTCAACCACTCTTGTAGATTACATCCCTAATGCATCATCTCTGCAAGTTTGGTCCAGGTAGGCCAAATAGTTACTTGGTTAAGGAGAATCTTAAAAAAACAAATTAAAGCTATTGCGTTCATTACCTGATACGTTTTGGGACATCCCTTTTGCTTTTTCCTTGCTTCTTAGATGAAAACTCATTGATAGACATCTTCCAGTCATCTTTATTTTCTATAAAATCAAAGATAAAAATTACACATTTAGTTGTATTTTTGGACAGATAATATAAATACTCTTTTTCACAAATTCTCATAGACTTTTAGAAACATGCATTTACACTTTGAAATCATTAATTTTTGTGGAGATTAATATTTTTTAATGTAGTCTTTGTGGGATGGAGAGATCCACAAATTCATTTCCTCCATGAATTGTCAAAATTTCAAGTATATAACAACTTAACACTTCTTTATTCCCACAAACTAAATTTTTCCACCTCAAACCATGAAAATTTGACCCTACCAAAAATTTTCATTGTACAGTATGCATTTAGTATAAAATACCATTTCCAAAAAAGCTGCTATGTGACGGAGCCACCTCAGTGATGCAGATTCTGTGGGGACATTCCGTGTTGGAGGAGGTACCGTTCAGAGTCGTACTGCCATCAAAAATATTTGGAGCATCTGCTCTTCCAAGCAGAAACTTCACAATTGGTGTCTTCATGCATGAAATTTAAGGGGGAAAAATAACAAACACTATTAATTATATTAACTTCATTATAAATGTAATTTGTTATATCCATTAAGATGAAAATCACTTCATTGTAAGCATTAATTCATTATAAGCATGTTCACTATAAGCCTGTTTTACTGTATTCCTCTCTCCGAGTTTCACAGGGAACCAGGGTTTATTTTAAATACAAATATTACAATAATACATTATATTTCCAAGCATAAACTGCATCAATCTAGCAAGAATTTATTAAAATCAATTTCTAAAAACAATGAATTTTTTCCCCCCTGTGTTCCCCATGTGTTTGTTTCTGAGTTTAACACACAAACTGTCCTCAATAAAGACCTCTGGATCTCTGTCACTAAACCTGCTCCAGAACATCTATCTGATCACTCATCCACAAATTTAAACATGTGTTAAATAAAGCATCCAAAACATAATGGGCAGTATGCATCCCAGCATGCAACATTTATGAAAGATTTGGCAAGGAACGACTCCTAGTTCCTTAGGAATGGATGTGCTCCAAAAAACATCTTTTTGGTCACTAATCTGTAAAGTCTATTGGTCACATATGCAGAATCTCCTGACCTTGACTAAATTAATACATGAATATAATATTAATAGTTTCTTTAACCACTTTTTCCAGTTGTTGCCTAAATTTTATCAAAGTAGCCTTTCTTGCAGGATGATATTGTGTAGTTCAATGATTAAAACTCACATGTTCATTTCTTGGCATATCTCCAGATGATAATCTCCGTTTAAGGGGGATGTTTTCCTCCCTAACAGCCTGATTGAGGTCTTCCAGGGTAAGGGACTTCTTTGCCATGGTAGTACTTCACTCATCAATATTATCTGCTCAAAACAAATTGCCTTAAAATTAATGAATTTCTACCATTTTCAATTTTAATCTGTAATTGACAGTAAATTTCATGGGCAACAAACATCTTAGACCCTGCAGACCTTAAATCCATGATAAAGTGAGTTTATACTAGGTTTCATGTGCAAGATTATATCCCATAAAATTTATATGCATGTCCATTATCCATATATCTGTAGCGTTACATGTATTTATGTCTCTTGTATAATTCAAAGAATGAGGTAAACATGACTTATTTTTAGTTGACACAACCTCCTCATTACAAGGGTGTCAGAGCAGGTGGCAAGGCAGATGGTCATTGCCCCAGTAATTAAAAAAAAACTAGAAATATGTCCATAGGATATGAATGCCCCGTCCAAGGTATATTTGTATTGCAACATGAAGAGAAACCTACCCTCCTTTGGTTTGAGATTCATTCATCCCATCCATTATTTAACAGCTAAATAAAGAAAGCTCTTCTGAAGTAATCCTTTATGGAATTTAATAATTTTAACTAAGAGTGAAACAAGGAAAAAAAGTGATATTCAAGATCATTGGGAAGGTCAAGGTAAAATAAAAAAAAAATAATAATGAACACTTTAATTGCTCTCATCAATAATCAGTATACAAAGTTTGATGAAAGTATCTTGAACAAAATGAAGGAATAGTGAGGTCAGGGTTATTAGAAAGGTCAAGGTAAGAGTATAATGACAAGTTGAATTGATTTCACTAATGTGGATCATAGTAAATGAAGTTTGAAATCTTCAAAGTAAAGCTCAATGTCAGGGGAAGATCAAAGTCATAAGGAAGGTCAAGGTCAGAAAATTTTGACAAAATTTAATTGTTCCGACCAATGTACAACTTTGTATAAAGATTGATTAAAATATCTTAAAAAGTGAAGTATAGGTCAAAGGGAAAGTCAATGTCAGAAAATTATGACACAGGTGAGTAGTTCCCACTAACATGTATTAGTGTACGAGTTAATTGAGTTTTGATGAAAATGTTATGAACAATCTCTTCTACACTTTGCTCAACACAAAATAATAGTGAAATCAAGGTCATAGGGAAGATCAAGGTCAAGAAATTATAACATGGTTGAATAGCTCCCACCAATATGTAATCACTGTATGCAATTTAATAAAAATATCTTGAATAGTTAGTTCTTAACTGAACACAAGATATGTTTAAGTAATAGTGAGGTCAAGGTCACAGGAAAGGTCAAGGTCAGAAAATTATGACACATTTGAATAGCTCCATGTATCAGTGTATGAGTTCTGATTAATATCTTGAATAGTTATTTTGAAACAAAAAATAAACAAAAAATTAGGAATAGTGAGGTCAGTCACAGGAAGGTCAAGGTTAGAAAAATTTGCCGCAGTTGAATAGCTGCCCACCAAATGGCACCAATAAATATCAGTGTATGAATTTAATTTTTTTTCAGATAAAAAACTAAATTTGTAATGGTGATGTGTTCATTGGAGTGGCAAATAGTATGGTGATCTGCACAGTCAATAAAGTGGTGAAATTTGAAATCTTTTGCTAAAGACAAGCGCAAAGAGGGTGGTACCTTACCTACTCTGTGCTGACAATTAACAGGGTATCTTTGCCCCCCTTTTTGTGACCAAAAATATACATAACATTTATAAATCAATATTTGTTGTGGGATGTTGCATTAATTATACATAAAGAATAGCTAAAATAAGTTGAAAACTGTTCCATATGACTCCTAAAACCTGAGAGCTCCGGGGGCTTTGCCCCCTGGGCCTCTACACCAGACCTAGTCTGCATTATCTTCTGTTTTCCTGGCTTTTTTTATGATTTTAATATTTTACGTGCCAGGAAATGTCAGAACCAGCGCCATTACGAAAACTGGAAATTTCGCTGTCTCCAATCGGAGTTGATTTTCCATACCTGGGAACTGAATTAAATGCCGTTGTCACAATTTATCAATAGCTCAATGCTTCTAGTACTCAACAATATCGATGAAAAGAAAACATCACTCATCATTTCGATACAGGACTTGAACAGGTCCAGGAAAATCACTATATTTAGCTATATAGCTTAATTTACCTATATAGCTTTATTTACCTATATAATATAGCTTTATTTAGCTATTTTAGAATAAGTTTCTGTTTTATGAAAAGCAAACAAAAAGTCGCATGAAAATTATGGCTGATACTTTTTTAAAAAGGTTTGATAAAAACAACCTAGGGCATAGATAGTAAAAACATTGCCTCTTTTAAACACTTTTTAACCAAAAAATGCATCTCTATTGTTTGGATAGCTGTCCATTACTGGAAGTGCGATGAGGCATGACTAAGTGTGATTGCCTTGCATTGTGCTGAATTATTACCAATCAATTATCTTGTTGACCAAAACTACTTTTCTTTGTTAAAGTAGCTGCTTATTCACAGATTAACTGTTATACATAGCCCCAAAACTTTTAGATCTTTGACTGCAATTGCACAAAAGGAGAAACATTTTTAAAAGTGGGTTTTTGGTGAATTGTTTTCAGTCCATTTCAAAGTTGAAAACTAATACTGCCTCATTATGCGACTTTTTGTCTGCTTTTCATAAAACAGAAATTTACTCTGAAATAGCTAAATAAAGCTATATTATATAGGTAAATAAAGCTATATAGGTAGATTTAGCTATATAGCTAAATATAGTGATTTTCCTAGACCTGTTGAACAATTTTAAAATGCACAAAATGAAAACAAATCTTGACAGTCAGATAAAATGTTTTTATCAGATTGTATATTTTATAAACAAACCATAAAAACGACGTTGGTGAGTACTAGATGCATTATGCTATTGATAAATTGTGAGTTTGACATTTCATTCGCTTTGCAAGTATCGAAAAACAACCTGAGAATGCCGCCTCTGGTTGGAGGCGGCGAATTCCCAGGATTCGTAATGGCGCCGGTTCTGACGTTTTCCTGGTACGTAAAATATCAAAATCGTGAAAAAGCCAGGAAAACGTCAGATATTTCGGACTACCCCAGACCCCTAAATACCCCCCCCCTTTCAAGAATCTTGGATCTGCCATTGCACCTCTCCTAACCCAATGCTTAATACTTTCCAACGCCCATGCTCCAAGATGCCTTTATTAATTTGATGATTGTACTCACGTGAAGTTTGATACACGAGCAAAAATAAGAAAGACTACTTTGTTGTTCAACAACAATTCTAAACCGGAAGTCATTACATCGACATAAACTACGAAAGGTATCAAATCGACTGATGTCAACCCGTATCCAACAGGCGAACTCTGGTCAATATTGATATCTATATATATATATATTTTACAAGTATTTATATACTGAAAATTATATTCATTTTCTTAAATATCGAAGAAAAATTCAAAAAGCTCCTGTCTCGGGAGAGCTTGCTTTTTTGAACAGCAATTGAAAAGTTGAGCATTCCTATGAGGCGCCATTTCTATATTTTTGAGGTATTTTTTGATATCAAAAAAAGAAATCTTGATATCAATTATTCGAATTCTTGATATCAAAAAATAATTCTTGATATCAAAAAATAATTCTTGATATCAAGAATTTGAATTTTTGATATCAGAAAATGATTTTCTGATATCAAAAATTCGATTTTTTGATATCAAAAAATGATTTTCTGATATCAGGAAATCAATTTTTTGATATCAGAAATTAATGTAGATTTCTGATATCAGAAAATTATGAGGCGCCGTTTTAATATTTTTAAGGTATTTTCTGATATCAAAAAATGATTTTTTGATATCAGAAATTCGAATTTTTGATATCAAAAAATCATTTTCTGATATCAGAAAATATATTTTTTGATATCAAAAAATAAGCGAGATTTTTTTATATCAAAAATTCGAATTTCTGATATCAGAAAATCATTTTTTGATATCAAAAATTCGAATTTCTGATATCAAATAATCATTTTGTAATATCAGAAATTCAACTGGATTTTTTGATATCACAAAATCAATTTTTTGATATCAGAAATTCAACAAATATTAGTGTTTAGGCTCATACAGATAATCTATTCTCCCCAAGATTGTTTTCACAGAAGTAGGGCTCCTCTGTGTTTGGGTTTTATACTATTATCTATAGAATTAGTGGAAAGGCGAACTTGTATATGTTACAAAATGAGGGTTACAAGTTTCGGTGTTTATGATGTAAAGAGAACTTACTGAATGCATAAAGTGTTAATTACTCTATTCATTTTTACTGTCATTTCCTACGAATCTCTTGTCATTACAACTCAAGGAGGCTTTAAGACTTATTTGGAATTCGGACATTTCAAACTTATCAGCATTGTAAATGCATGTACGTATCAATTTATGTATATTCATTTATTTCCTTGCATTAATCTATACAAAAATTTTATTAAGAAAACACAAGGCTTTAGGCTAGACAATCAACTATGAATTGATAACACTAATCAAAGTTAACAGAACATGCAATGTTGCAGCGGGATCGGTATTCAGGATGACACTAATACCAGTAAACTAACCATTGATACGGAATAAGGGAGCATTCATTTATTTAAGTTCTATTTATTTCACTCATATTTTCTGATATCAAAAAATCGATTTTTTGATATCAAAAATTCGAAAGCATTTTTTGATATCAGAAATTTATTTTCTGATATCAAAAAATCGATTTTCTGATATCAGAAAATGATTTTTTGATATCAAGAATTCGATTTTCTGATATCAGAAATCTACATTAATTTCTGATATCAAAAAATTGATTTCCTGATATCAGAAAATCATTTTTTGATATCAAAAAATCGAATTTTTGATATCAGATAATGATTTTCTGATATCAAAAAATCGATTTTTTGATATCAAAAATTCGAAAGCATTTTTTGATATCAGAAATTTATTTTCTGATATCAAAAAATCGATTTTCTGATATCAGAAAATGATTTTTTGATATCAAGAATTCGATTTTCTGATATCAGAAATCTACATTAATTTCTGATATCAAAAAATTGATTTCCTGATATCAGAAAATCATTTTTTGATATCAAAAAATCGATTTTTTGATATCAGAAAATATGAGTGAAATAAATAGAACTTAAATAAATGAATGCTCCCTTATTCCGTATCAATGGTTAGTTTACTGGTATTAGTGTCATCCTGAATACCGATCCCGCTGCAACATTGCATGTTCTGTTAACTTTGATTAGTGTTATCAATTCATAGTTGATTGTCTAGCCTAAAGCCTTGTGTTTTCTTAATAAAATTTTTGTATAGATTAATGCAAGGAAATAAATGAATATACATAAATTGATACGTACATGCATTTACAATGCTGATAAGTTTGAAATGTCCGAATTCCAAATAAGTCTTGAAGCCTCCTTGAGTTGTAATGACAAGAGATTCGTAGGAAATGACAGTAAAAATGAATAGAGTAATTAACACTTTATGCATTCAGTAAGTTCTCTTTACATCATAAACACCGAAACTTGTAACCCTCATTTTGTAACATATACAAGTTCGCCTTTCCACTAATTCTATAGATAATAGTATAAAACCCAAACACAGAGGAGCCCTACTTCTGTGAAAACAATCTTGGGGAGAATAGATTATCTGTATGAGCCTAAACACTAATATTTGTTGAATTTCTGATATCAAAAAATTGATTTTGTGATATCAAAAAATCCAGTTGAATTTCTGATATCACAAAATGATTATTTGATATCAGAAATTCGAATTTTTGATATCAAAAAATGATTTTCTGATATCAGAAATTCGAATTTTTGATATAAAAAAATCTCGCTTATTTTTTGATATAAAAAAATCTCGCTTATTTTTTGATATCAAAAAATATATTTTCTGATATCAGAAAATGATTTTTTGATATCAAAAATTCGAATTTCTGATATCAAAAAATCATTTTTTGATATCAGAAAATACCTTAAAAATATTAAAACGGCGCCTCATACATTCCTTCCAAACCTTCTTTAAAGTTTTTAATATTTATGCTGCATTAAATTTTTAAATTTCAGACTGGCAGTGAATGAAATACTAACATAAGAAGCCCATATGATATGTGTCACATACTCACCTTTAACATGTTTAATGCCGGATTTGATAGCCTACATGTGTCACACAACACACACATCTTGGGATACTATTGTCTTCAAATTTGGGGTGGTCTGAACATATTGATAACATTGTAAAGAAGGCTTACAAAAAACTTGGTTTACTGAAAAAACTAAAATTCACTGTGTCAAGGGATATTTTATCCCAGATGTATATTTCTTTTATCAGACCACAACTGGAATATGCTGTTGAAGTTTGGTCTGGATGTACAAAGGCAGATATTGAAAAGCTTGAGAAAGTTCAATTATTTGCTGCTAGAATAGTAACAGGTCTTACACTTATTGCTTCCAAAAATTCACTTTATCTGGAAACTGGATGGGAACCTTTGGAAAATAGAAGAAATCGAACTAATCTAGTAACAATGTACAAAATACACAACAATTTAGTACCCACTTACATTCAAAATATAGTACCTGATATTAGAGGCAATATTTCACAATACTCTACTCGAAATTCTTCCAACTATTCCTTACCAAAATGCAGATTAGAATTATTCAATAAATCTTTTATTCCGGACACAGTTAGAAAGTGGAATGCAATTAAACTCGACATAAGGGAGGCAACTTCCATTAAATGTTTTAAAAAAAAATTGTCAAGCAATATTGTAAAACCTCCAAAGTATTTCTCTTTTGGAAAGAGATTTTGGAATATTATTCACACAATTGTATTTTAAATTCTGACCTATTTCGCTGTAATTTAATAGACAATCCAAATTGCTCATGTGGACAAATAGAGGATCCCTACCATTTGTTTTTTGTTTTGCACTTGGGTACATCAATTCGCCGTAATTGGAAACAATCGACCCCCTCCCCCACCATTTGAAAATTATAACAAAATGCAATGGATTAAATAAGAAAAGATATTTATACTAATATAAATAAAGTATCTTGTATCTAACGCCATGAATTACGAAAGATTCTTTTTATATCCATACCAGTAAACAGGGCATAAGTACACGTACCCTCGGAAAAGGCGAATATTTGGACACCATTGTTCGCCAGAAAAGTAAATAATATTCCGATCGTGGTAAATGCCCACACAATAAGTGGAATCTTTTAATTTCAATATTCACACTTAATATATATTTTATAATAATTTCTTTTATTGGCGATTAAAATATTGATTTGATTGCTTTATAGTTTTCGCCCGTTTTTTTTTTTTTTTTATTTTACGATTTTTAAAAAAGATGTCTTTTTAATTTTCTTTCTTCAAAAGATATATACGAAAACGCTAAGTCTACAAATTTTATATTTCAGTACATAGTTTATTTTAAATATTTTCACTCAAAACTATGCACAAAACGCGTAATGTTGACCCTGATTACTAAAAGCCGGACTTCCTGTGTAATGCAGCGTGTATAGGGATTTTTGACATCTTGAGTATTGGGGCTCTCCAGGTAAATAACACCAGTGCTACCAAGACCACTCCCCCTCCTCAGGTAACCGTACGGTAAAAAAATTGGGTCTTTAAGACATAATTGTATTTTAAATTCTGACCTATTTCGCTGTAAATTAATAGACAATCCAAATTGCTCATGTGGACAAATAGAGGATCCCTACCATTTGTTTTTTGTTTGTAAAAAATATATTGCAACAGCAAGACATTCTCTAATGAGTAATTTATTATCATTCAACAGTTTGTACATTATAGATGTGCATTTGATGTTATGGGGTGTAGATTCATTTTCTGATCAGCAAAATGTAGAAATTTTTAAAGTTATTCATACTTTTTTAAAAGAATGTGGTAGATTTTCTAAAAAATCTTAATTTTTGTATATAGAATTGTATTCTGGTATGAAGAGCTTACAGTCTTTGACACTACTAATTGTTACTGAGAATAATTGTACTTTATTATGGCAATATTATAAAATTTTGAATAAGGAGAAGACTATCTAAGTTGTAGAACTTGTGTCTTATCCTTTTGGCTTTGTCAATAAAATATGTTCAATTCAGCCTACATGTATATTATTTAAATTATAGAATAGTTATTGTGGCTTCTTAGCTAGTTACCCAGCCTGGTAGGTAAGAAGGAACGTAGAGTTCTGATGTGCGGATATTATTGTCCTATGACAGCATATAGTTTTAAAATTACCATCTATGAACAATCTCAGAAGCTCACGGAGTACCACCACATTCTTCCTCTTTTGTAGGTTGCATGACCCCCATACGTTTTAAAATCGCTGCTACATGTACAGGTTGGCATATGTTATTACATATTATTTCATAATAATAATGATTAATTAATATGATTAATATTATATATTAACTTGAAAATTTCGGCAAAAGAATCTCATGGAGTCGGTTAAAAAAATTGCGCGACTGGACTTGGTGTGAGATAAATTAATCAAAGTACTAAAAGTACTTAGAACCGACTTAAGATTATAAAACTACATGTATTGCATAGACACATAGTTCAAACACTCAGTTTACAGTAGCATATACATTCTTTAAATGTGTTTTTTTTTTGATTACAAAGGAATAAAATTTGTTTATTTCTGGTTCTATGCTTTGTCTTATTTGTATCATTGGGGGTATTTTCCCCTAATTCAATACCTGATATGCTTCAAAAATACAAATATCACTTTCATTTGCAGAAAACTGGTACATGCACTGATTGGAGTGCACTCATGGAAAAGCACTTCTAAAAATTCCACTAAGACAATGTGGACAAAAACACATATGAATTATGAATATAGACAGATATACTGTAAATCTGAAAGCCTCAGCAGGTATACTATAAAACTATAAGATGTTCTGAACTTTCTTTTTGCCAAGAAGACAAGCATAAAGGCCAGTGCAGGAATATGACAACAACAACAACAAAAAAACAATCGTAAACAAAAAATGCTTTATTTTCTTTAAAACATTGTTTAAAAGATTTTAAATCTAAAAAAAAAAGGCACACAAACTTTAAAATTTCACACACAATTACATAATTCACTTTTACACACAGTTACTAAAAAAACAGTTATTTCATTCACAGAATTGACGGTTAAACCATTTTTTAAAGAAATAAAAATGACCTCTAAATAAACCACTATAATATCATGAGTATCAAAATATTTGTGAATTATAAACAATACATCTAAAAGGAAATTTGACCGAGATTCTGTGAACCATATCAGCATAATAATAAATATTGTGATTTTATTCCCTTCATAGATTTTTTTTTCAATTCATCTATAGTAAAATTGTTTGATCTGGCTATTAGATATGAAAGACTGACACACCAACTTGAGATGACATACATTTTTAGATCACTATCGTTTACTTGGGCATGATTTCTTTCCAGTAAATTTGAATTGTTCCAGACACTCTGTCAGACCTTTATCACACCTGCAGATCTCAAGGCGACAGTAGTGATCGTCTTTTCCATTGAGCACAAAATTATTCTGCGAGTCCTTGGCAAAACGTTTATTGTTTTTGTCTGCAAAAAATCAAAAGTTTTACTTCCAGTGTGTCATTTAAAGACCTCATTATCAACAAAAAGTCCAAAAATAGACAAGGTTTGCTTATAGATACAGAACATTAATATATTCAAAATACCTGCATTCCATTTTTTAAAAAAATATTTTACTCATCCCCAAACTGAAATCAGCTTTTGCCTTAAGTACTGTTAAATAATTCTCAGTGATATAATTAAATGTACATGCATTTTAATAACAGATGTAAGTGTATCCATTTATTCTATATTATATGTGTTCAAGTAGTTGAATTTTTAACCAATAGTGATCATGCCATATCAACCCTCAACCAATATTTCCCTGAAGGTTATAGAAAGTGATACAGTTTTGCCAAGAATAAATTAACACTTAAATGTCATATCCAAGAGGTACCAGGAAGAGAAACTTGCAGTTAATACCAAAAAAGGGCACAAAAAATAATATTTTTGTATGTGATATATACATATATGATTGAGTTAATTATTTGTTAATTATTTGATCATACCTCCACAGTGAACCAAACGAGGTTGCAGTGCTTTAGAACCAGGCACCACTTGGTATGTATAACCATCCCATTTTGGAGAGCAGTCTTTGATTTTGGCTGTTATATTTCCATAGCAGTTATCATGGGTCTGACAGCATCTGTGACAGGAAAAAAAAAACAGGAATAATTCAAAGAAGAGCTAATGGTACATATTTGCAAAATCCCAACCTTTTCTTTTTTCCCTATTCCTCTTAATTTAAATTTCAAGTGTGTAATTTGACATATATACTAAATGTTCATTTGTTTCTGCTGAATCTGTATGGAGGATAACGTACGCATCAATGCCATCCACTGGCGTGCCATACCCACCCCACCCACAATAACAACCATAGTTATTATAGGCCGTTAGGGCATTGTGTTTGTCTACTTCCGAAATCATCTCTGCCAGCTCATATAAATTCCTCTTCTCCCTGGATCCTGTGAAAGACAAAAATATTGTTATCATATCTGTATATAGGTTGTTATTCCTGATTGGCTGAAATCCTATATTATGTAGTAATTTGTATGTATACATGTAATTATGAATCATATAGGTATCTGCTTGGATAGCTGAGTGGTTAAAGAACCTAATAATGCAGGGATTTCCTTTCCGGCTATATATTTTTCATTTATTTATCTATTTGTAAATTTTCAATGTATGTTTATTCATTCCTCCTTTCAGACTACAATAAGTTTGGAAGAACTCACCCTGCACTTGTGTAGAACACAGGAACACAGCCGCTAGGACTACAACTATGTATAGTGTTTCCTGAAAAAATATGAATGGTTCTTTAACTTAGCAGCTAATTCTGATTTGAATGAATACATAGAGTATAAAATGTATTAAGGTTTCTGGAAAGTGGGGGGGGGGGGGGGGGGAGGGAGGATGATGGTCTTGGAGGGTTGTTCCCTCTCCTAAGCCTGAATATTTTTAAAAATGGGTACAGTTCTGGTGGATTCTAGTATTTTCTCTCAGTCCTTTTTTTTTAATCAAGTAAACAAAATCAATCAATACCTTAAACAGATCAATAATGAATAAATTTTGTTTAAAAAATATTTTTTGAGATTCAATCTAACTTAAGTCCATCCTCTGTTTGCACTAACCCATAGAGATTAGCAATTAACAGTCAAGATGGAGGATACTTTGAAGTCTGAGTTTAATCAGATTGTTCAAGATTTTTTTTAACAAATGGGGAAGGAGGGTGGGGGAGGGGGAATCACACTCTCCTTTTGATGGCTTTGGTGAACATTTGAATATCTTTACTTGAATTGTATTAGTAACTAAAAATACTAAAAGAACTGATGTTGTAAGCCTATGTTTAATCTGATTTGAACAGGCTTATACCTGCCAAATATATTAATACATGTACTCTGATTTGAACAATGATGTTCATGGTCAAATGTCAGAGGCATATAGTACCTAGCCCATTGTCTAATTATACAGATATAAACGAATTCTATAAGCATAGTTTAAAAATGAGACTAGATATTGCATGGAAAGATTGTATGGGAAGAACAAAGAGGAACTTAGAAGACAAAGTCAGGGTAAATAAAATTAATTATTATACCTCTGTGAATTTTTTCTATATAAAAATATTACGAATAAACATGCTATTTTTTCCAAACAGCCCCTACCGTGGAATAGTTTTTGTGCTATTTGCCCATGGTGAAATAGTCATTAAACTATTCACCGGCAGCATTCTGTTTCCCTCGCTTTTCATCTCGGAACTCTTCTGGTTTTATACAGATTGTGATGTAACACAAGTAAAGACTGCTTCGGTATAATAAAACACTTATTTACTGACTATTCGGACAATAGCAAGTTTATCGTTCCCCTCGACAGCAACTATTTCCCTCGGCTGCGCCTCGGGAAATAGTTGCTGTCTTGGGGAACGATAAACTTGCTATTGTCCTCATAGCCAGTAAATAGGTGTATAATGTTTTTAGGTAGACACAAAACAACTTAATTCAGGTTTTAAAAAAAACTAATTGAAAGAGAGAAATAATTTTATCTATGTACTGAAAAATCTTCTTGCAAAGAACAACTATTAATAATCACTTGCATGATTCTTCAACACCACAGCTGAGAGAGTCTCTTTGTGCACCTATACCTTTATTGGATATTAACCTTTGAACAATTTTGCACAAAGTTCATTGTTAAATATTTGTGACCTATCAAGTAATATTTTCAGTTAAGATTGCTTAGTTGTTAAAGTATAATGCATTCAAAACCAAAATGCTTTGAATTCCATGAATTAAAATTTTTTTAAATTAAAAAATAAAAAAAGAAAAACTGTCAACACTTAAAAAAAAAAAACAGTCAGAAATAAAAAAAGAGTGAGGTGCTCGATACACACTTCACCAAATCAACATCCATAGAAGAAAACACATACATTTGATAGGTTCCTCGAGGTGGAAAAATGATAGGTGACTAGAGGTGCACTGAAAAGCGAGGAAGAGGGGTAACATTCTTCTTTTTAAATTTTAATTAATTTTATGAGAAGTAAGAAACCAGGTGATTGTCCAGTAACACAAATAGGAAAACAAAATAATTTCTCTACCACACCCAGTGTCATTCTATACAAATAAATACCCGCCACTCACTGTCAATTTCCTCCTCATTTAATATACAAATAAAATACATACAAATCATGCAAATGAAAGAACAACAAAACTGACCAATCCAAACAAACAACAACCAAAGAAGGAAATTATAGAAGCCAATGATGAAAACTGCATATAACATTTAATTCACTCCCATATAAATGAATACTGGCCCCAAGTAACATAATATATTTATGATTGATTAATACATTAATTATACAAATATTTATAGTCATGTACATGTAATCCTACAAGAAACAAAAATGCCCATCATACACTTCCAAACTTATTCTGTCCCCAGTCGTTGATGTATAGGTTATGATTTTACAAAATTATTATTCTCCAGGATGTTTTAAAATAAATTATAACGATGTGCTTTCAGGGTTATTTTTTTTTTACTTAACATTTTACCTGTCTATCCTTTTGCAAAATTACTGCCCTTCCTACCCAAAATTGCAAAGGTTTGAATATAAGTTATAGGAGTCTGCATGACCTTGCAGGAATTTATCTAGCTATTTGACTACTCTTTTTTTCAGGTAAAGAGGAAAAATGAAAATGATTGGTTGACATTATCACTGGAGGTGTAAATATACTGTGGGAGTCCGGGGCATGTCCCCTCGGAAATTTTCAAATAAATGTGGCAAAAATCTGCATTCTGAGAGCTTATTGCAGGGGGATGGGGGTAGGATTAATTTCTAGAACTATCATAAATAAAAACATATATATATATATATATATATATATATATATATATATATATATATATATATATATATATATATATATATACATGTATATCAAATATAAATTTGCTGTCATTAAAACAATATTGATCAGATAAATCACTGCATTGGGCCTTACCATTCTGGAGGAGTTCTTGAAATTTTTCTACATACTTCTTCTTGAAAATAATTGAACCTCTATTTGCCCCAAACAGTTAACTAGACAGTAAATCAGAAACAATCTTTGACAAAATCTGACTTTGATATAATAGAAATGATAGAGAAGAGGGATTTATAAACTTATAATCCTGTTAACCTTCACCACAGGAGTTTGCGTACCTATCAATTTTACCAAAATTTTCAGTAAATATAAAAATACGTAATACCTATATAATAACTTTGTGTTATTATTATAGGTATTAGGTATTTTTTTATTTACTAAAAATTTCAGTAAAATTGATAGGTATGCGAACTCCTGTGCCTTCACTAACCACATCCTAGAATGAAGCTCGATCCACACAAGATCCCTTCAACTGTTCAAGGAGGGGGGTATGGTTGTTAAAAAAATAATAACCTCTCGGGCATGGATGAATCCACTACAGCACAGTTGTGCTCACTTGAGCCCCCTCAGACTACGAATTTGGTGACCTCCGAAATCATAATTCAGGACAAGACGATTTGTCTATTCTTGTAATATATTGATCGAAAATTCATAATCAATAAGACAAAAACACTTACCATATTAATTATAAATTAATTGCCCTTCAAATAATAAATCACAGTCCTTAAACAGATCTACTATTTAACAACAATCATGGTGTGCAAACAAAATCGCTAAGAGGAAGTCGAATAAGATTGGGGCGCGGAGAGGGTTTCGTGACCTACATAAGCAGGAAGCGAGCCAAGAGAGAGAGAGAGAGAGAGAGGTTTCATGAATTAACACAATAAAGCTTATGCAGTATATTGTGCACTTGATGATATATCATGATATATATATGTATATATTTATTTATTTTTTTTTGAAAATTACACGTGGTGATTCATGACAGTATAAATTAAAATGTGTTTTATTATTGGGATCGATTTTTCTTTGTTCCAGCTATATAGCTAGTTAATCAACTCTATGATACCTGGGATCACAATCCTCCATGCACCTACCCACCCCTAGGACGTAATAAACAAGCTACAAAAAATACTTGGGAACCGGATTTTGGCAATGGTATTTCTTTTTTCAAATTTATAAATTTTATTCTATCATTTTGATCGAGGTATAACAGATGTATGAAAGCCCCACTGAGCTAATTTGGGAGGGAGAAAATATAACAGATTTTTTTGTGTTATAACGCGAAACGCGTCAAATCTTTTGATACAGCGCGAAACTATATATATTATTTTGTGAATAAATATTTCGTTAATGTAACGCAGAACTTTTGCGATATTACATATTATACAATTCATGGTACAATGCACCATATGTGAAAAGCTTCACTCAAATTATTATGAGCTATGTAAATTTTTTCATGGTGTGCATAAAAAAAAATCTAATTTATAGTTATTTTTTGTAAAAATTCCCGCTTTGATAAGGGGACGACTATTTATTTTTTGGGGTGGGGTGGGGGTGGGGTGGGGGTGGTTGTGTGTGCAGATTTTGGAAGTACATATAAATAATCTGTCCTCGAAAATGTTGGAAATAAATAATCCGGCCGTCATCGACTGGCAAGAAAATAAATAATCTGTCCTTGACTGGTGCTACCCCAGTAACCCCACCCCCACCTTCACCACCAGGAAATAACAGTTTAGAGTTTGACAATTTTCCTAATTTTAATTTTTAATTCTTTTTTTTTTTATTTTATTAGTATCATTATTATTTGCTTGTCAGACTTTTTTCAGTGAAGAAGAAAATAAATAATCTGTCCTCGATCACCTTGGAAATAAATCTATAACCTGTCCTTCATCGACTTTAAAACTGATGAATTCGCCAGTCCTCCCCCGCCCTCAGAATCAAATGGTCGTCCTCTAAAGCTTCATATGACTTCCTGGTGAAAGAAAGTTAATTCAAATATTATCGATCAACTCTACCTCACTTGGGTTACCAGTGCAGCAGTGCTGTATTATGTAGTTCAGAAAGCTTTAGTCCAGCTCGGCATTGCCTGTTCTGCAAAGTTAAAATGACAAAAGTCTCGGCAGAACACATCCTAAACTCATTCTTGGTCAAATATTCGACTCCCATTAAAAACATGCATAAGTGTATACATATGTATATATTTAAAATTGGGAAATGTTGAGAAGTTTATACTTCAGCATTGTTTAAAATTAGTTTCAATTTGCAAGTAAGCGACATTCTACGGGTCCTTTGAATATTTATTGTATTTCAAAAGAGGAAATTCTTTTTGTTTAAAGTCATATGGCGTATTTTTTTTTTTTTTTATAAGTTCAGACTTACTAAAATTAAAAAGATCTTTCTATTTGTTTTATTACTTTATATAAAGATAGGACTTTCCTGTAAATTACACAATTTAAATCAATCACGTTTGAAAGATATTAGAAAATTTAAACAATAACCGATTTATTTACCGACTCAGCATTTAAATAACAGACACAGTTTAAAGAGGCTGGGGGGTTGTGGCCATTTTTAGGCTATATTGATCTCCTTTAGAAGAAGAGCTCCATATGAAGATATAGAAAATGATCAAATTTTAAAACTAAAATTTTTGAAATTTTTCTTTGCCAAATGATAGTTGACAGCTTAAGATATCATATCTAAAAAATTAAGTTAAATCTGGTGGTTAATTTGTGGTTAATTTGTTGACCCCCCAGCCTCCTTAAAGTCAGTTTAGTTTTCAGTAGGCCCAAATTAGCAAGAGTTATTTCCCGTTGGCCGCCTTATTGGAGGTCAACATGCTCATATTCCTTCATTATTCAACCAACTTTAACTTTTTATACTGGCCATTGTGGGGTAGGAAGCATTGTTTTTCTGAAAAATATACATTTGTTAAAGCCTCCTTTATTTCATCATTTTTATTCTATAAAGATCTTTCCCCAAATATTTCTGCTACACCCTCTTAGATTTGGTAAGACAAAGACAGGTTGACCACCAAGATGGCGGCCAAGGGAAATAACTCGGAGAGAAAATACGTCATATGAAAACTATCTATAGATAGAAACATGTCAAGTTCAAAATCGGTGAAAATTTTAATTTGAACGTAAAAAACATATATCATGTTTATCTAACTCAATCTCGTATTTTATTTTTTAGCTCAGATACGCCATATATAGCATTAATCTTTAAGACTTATTGAGATCATGATTAAATTTCATGAAAGAGGTTGAGATATTTTGAAACAAAAAAATCACCCTTTTCATTGTTACTTAATCAGTTAATGTAACATTTACGTGTATAGCAAGTGGATGAAATCGAGGTCAAGTGGGAATAAAAAAAATAGCATTGGGCTCGTCCGGGATTTGAACCCGGGACCTCTCGCACCCTAAGCGAGAATCATACCCCTAGACCAACGAGCCATGAGAGCATGTGGTTTAAAATTCCAAACATATCACTTGTAAATATTCTACGTCTCATAAGTGTTTATAAAGGGGTTGTGATTCAAGCGTATTTTTGACAAGGATTCGCTGAATGATGACCCTTTGAAAAGTAAATAATCTTCCTTCTTCGAAGTCTAAAAGTCTGTGTTCTTAATATGGCTTGGACTTACAAACAAATAGTGCTTGCCGTAATGATGGTTGTAACGGGTTCTATAAACACTATTTCAACGAAGTAAGTATCTTAGACTTACTGTCATGATATTTGACATACACATGCACGTGATGTCAACTGGGCTTTCTATTTTCGCTTTACTCGAAAGGCACATATAACATCTTCCTTGTTCGTCCCCGTGTAGTAAAGCATGGTGGAGTAGTTATATAAAGGCTATCCTATCTCCAGTTTGATATTTACACTCAGTGTATGCATTAATTAAGATTGACACGCACTCACGAATGGCAACAAGCGACACTATACCGGTTTTCTGACATTCACCCCCCCCCTCCCCTAGTAAAAAAAAAAACCACAACAGACAATCTCAAAACAAATTAATTGATACTAATATGTTGATGGTGTGACATTTAGGGTGAGAGCAAGTGCGTGTTATTGGATACCTATTCAGTTTTTACTTAGATCCGCCTCTTCAAACCGCACAAAACATTTCAAATGTCACATGACATAGTAGTTGCGAATTTCAGACTTCTCAGCCCAACAACACCTCAGCCCATGAACATTTAAGTCCAAAGACACCTCAGACTGGTCAGCCCTAGATTTAAGACCGGTCGGCCGATGTATAAGACACCTTGGTCCAAGCAAAATTTTATTTATTTAGGACCTAAATATATATTTTCATTTTGAGACTTGAATGAATATATATGTCCCTGCATCTTCGCTAGCCAAGGGTTTCTGATACGCTACTCTCCTCATAAGCCCTTGGCATACGGTGTTAAAAAAAGTTGGGATTTTTTTCTCAAGTTGTGATTGGAGTTGATCGACATCGTTCGACCAATCAGCAATTGTTTTTTTGTAAATGACGATATTTGCATTCGGGATATATCTTGACTCTTTACTATCGGGAATAAAAAACGGCAAGTAAACAACGATCCGTAAGATAGCATGTCATTATGAATAGCTATATGGTGTATCTTAAACTACGTGCAAAATATGTGATTAAGAATCAATACTGAAGATGTAGATTTGCATTTAACACGTTTAAATAACAAATTAACATAACTCAATACCTTCTTGTTAATTATTCTTTAAAAACATTTTGTTAAATACACTTTTTATTTCTGTCGATGACGCAATCTGTGCGTTCCTTTTAATAATCGTGATCACGTGACAAAAACAATCCCGTCTTTTGTCAGCACCGTATGCCAAGGGTTTATGAGGAGAGTAGCGTATCAGAAACCCTTGGCTAGCGAAGATGATGTCCCTGATAAAATATACTGATTTTTAAAAAAGTATCTGAATAAATGATCAAGGTTTTGATTAATTATAAAAGGCCTTTCTTGAGCAAATCACATGAGTCTCAAGTTTTTATCTAAAAAAAAATTTCAGAGAAAATATTTCACTCTTTACTAAAAGTACTAAAAAATAAAAACTTCAGACTGACGATAATTAAGGAAAGGGAAGACAATTAAAGTGCTCATTGTTGAACAAACAAGATGTATGCCGTTCTCATGGTGCTTCCTTTGGAATCTTAAGTGCATGTTATTGGTGACAATGAGGAGTTAATACTTTTGACTTCCATTACTGGAACTCCTCAAATTCGAGGCGCGTTTGTTCATCTGACTGGGACAAGCATGATGTAGCAGATATTACAAAACATGCCGATCCCCAAACCCCCCTCTACTTTTTAAATGTCCCCTGCTATTACAATTCTTAGGGACAACCCTGCCATATATATATATCTTTTCACGGATTATCAACCCATCTCAGATGTTTCAGATCATCAGTGAAATGATGCAAAATGACAGAAGCAATAAGATTCAATTTTTATAAAATAATCATAATTATGGGATAAATTTTTCTATCACAAAATTTTGCATGGGTCAGGTTGTCTTTTCTGTGGGCCTACAAGTCAATAATCTTGGGCCGACCTGTCAGGATCGAGATGTTGTTGGGCCTAGACATCTGTTTACCTGAATTGCATTACCAAAACGAAGTCTGAGAAGTGCAAATTTTTACAAAGAATCAACTAGATTGTCTGCAATATCAATTAAATCAAGGTGAATTTATTCTTTGGTGAACTTTTGTTGTTACAGTGAGAATGTAGTTAACAGCGAGATGCATTTGCGTTGCATTGTAGGTCCAAAGATTACTGAAGAAAAAGAATTCATTTGGATCAATGTGCACAGTCCAAATTTTCAATAACATGCATCTGCTCTCGCCAGGCATTGCTTTAAGTGCTCGCATTGCTGCTTGCTGCACTTGCTATCAAAAGTCACCTGGAACATACAAATTAGTTCACATCTTGTAACACTCTAATAACATTCCTATGGAGTTCACGGCACATATAGGATGGGACAGTACTGCCAGAGAATATAGAATAGGTTGGTTAAACAAGATACTAAATAATATGATATTGGGCAAAAAAAAAAAACCAAGGGCATTGCAAAGTGGAACATCCCCTTGCAAAAGATCACATTGATCTTGATATGAATTATTACTTGCGTAACTTCCGTTTCGCTTAACATACCCACTTGCCCCCCACACAAAAGCGAATTACTTATAAATCCCCTTCAACTTTGTTGCAAGGGGATAAAAATTGAATATAAGGACTTCAATAAACTATTCGAGTGGATGCTATTAAAATAATTTCCAATGAGTTACAGTTTGTACAGATGAACTCAAACAAGTTGTGATCATCTCGACAATTATAAATAAATTTCATACACTCCTGGACTTAGATATGCAGGATGCAAGAAAGAAAGCTCTGAACTAATGGTGAAGATTATTGTATGAAAAGTTATTACATATAATTATGAATTCCATAGGACTTTGCACAATCATAGGTTTACGCAGTACAGTTAAGGTGCGCAATGGAAATATCGACAAATTTTTGTGATTAAAAATGTATTCATGATCAGGATGGTGATTATTTTTAGTCCATTATTTATATCGGACAAATGTAATTATGGTTAATAACTACATATTGAGGACGGTTAGATTTTATATTTAGACTTGTCACATGATGCGGCAGTCACGTGATTTTAGCACATTTACTTGCAGTATTGGGGTCACCTATAAATTTCACTAGTGCAAGGGCATAACCAAGTTAAAATTCGAAGCTTAGTTTATCGATATTTTCAACACACATTGTAGTTTCTGAAAAGTGCTGCGATCCTATATAGATTCTGCTATTTCATTGTTAAAATCGTATTTGTATGACAGCATGCTGTATTTTTTGCCGGTTAACGGCATTAAATATAGATATAATTAAATTATTTTCATGATTTCATCAGGATCGCAGCACTTTTCAGATACCTTAATACTTCTAGAGTTGATTTGTAAAAGCTTACTATGATCCATTGAGTGTATGCCCTTGCACTAGATCGATTTACTAAGACCCTTACATTACCTTCCGATGTACTTGCATACAAATATATGGCAGTATCAATTAAATAGGAAATGTACGGAAAATATATTAATAAAATCGTAAAGAAGACACTGAATCCAGGTTAATGGCCTATGAAATATCTGTAAATAATATTTCATTTGATTATAGAATACATTTTTCGTTGAAAAAATATAACTTGATCCGCCTCTCACTGCATACAAACTGCGTCAAGTTTTACGAAATGACGTCACATTGACAAGTGCATTGCGATCAGTGACTTGTTTATACCTTGTTATGTGGGATTTAACTAACGACAAAACAGCATGTTGAGGTAAGTTTTTATGTAGTTTGATGGTCTCCTACAGTTTAAAATAGCAAATCATTTCATTTTATGGTATTTTTAAGAATTGTTGGTTTTGTATGATGTCATAGTTAATTTTCCCGTACAAATTAGGCTCCGCCCCCTTTCTGTAGCCTTAACTGTGCTGCGTAATTAAATAAGGTTATATATAGACTTGTTCCCTTCCCTTCTGAGGCTTTAGTTTTTGAATTGAACTAACTTGACTGTATTGATTATTATAGTAACTGATTTCTATGAGTCAAATATTATTATCTATAACAGATGGGCAGATAGACAGAGTGCAGTTGGAAGAGATGGAAATAATCACTCATTTGATCATCCATTCCTGCAGGTAATTCCCAACAAAGCACCAATTTCTCATATTGATGTAAAATCACTTATTTTTGTAGGGTCGAATGTTCAAGATTTGAGGAAATATTGTTCTGAGGATTTGATTTCATGGATGAAGAACTGATGAGAGACAAATATGATACTGTAGATTGAAATTTTAACATTTTGTGGAGGTCATGAATTCATGGGTCTCTTCACACCACAAGAATTATACTCCATATTAAAAACAGATTTCTTTGTACGTGTAATTACTGAGCAGTCTTGTGTAGTTTTGCATAAGTCATATCATGTCCCTAGAGAGCAGGATGGGCTATAGTAGGGGTACAGAGATTATATATAATTTACATAAAGACTTCTCTAATGATAACAGACCTTAACATACTCTAGATAAGATTGTTCAAGTAGATTAAAGCAAATCAAAATTGAATCTATGGTAATTTGGTAAAATTTGAACCTACAAGTTCTACTGCACATATCCAAAGGGTGGTGCCTTTTTTTTTTAAGTCAGAGTAAATGTTCAAGTACTAGTCATTATTGCAAAAAAGTTCTTTCAAGTCTGCTTTAGAAGAGAATTACCATTATATGGCCTGCTAGCTTTAATTTCTATAGTGACAAGGAAATTTCTTCTAACCTGTCATTTTATCAAATATGCATGTAAGCTCATATTCTGATTTATTTAGGCAGTTGGGATGTTTTTGGGTGAATTTTCCTGCCTCATAGCATTCCAAATAATAAAGCTGTATCATCGAGTGCGCCATACAGAGCAGGAACAGAATCTGGGAAACCAGGGCTTCAATCCCCTAATCTTCCTGCCTCCTGCGATTTGTGACATGTGTGGGACATCACTAATGTATATCGGACTTAATTTAACCTATGCTTCAAGTTTCCAGATGTTGAGAGGTTTGTAATCCAATTAAAGTTTCCATGCTAGGAATTTAGAGTGATCTGCGATAGAATGATATCTTATTTTGCACCTTAATTGTTTAGATGACTTGATTTCTAAGGCTTTGGGGACAAAAAAAGCATGGTTCCATTTGCTGAAAATAAAAATTGGTTTTCCATGCAATAAGGAGGCCATTAAGATTTTTTTTAAGCTTACCTGAGCAATAAGCTAAAGTAAGCTTTTCTGATCAAAGTTTGATTGGAATTTTTCAGTGCAGATATGTGTGTAAAATTGTATGAGTAATTTTTGTTATAAATTTTCAAGTTCTTGTCCAACCTTCTATGCCAATTGTAACCACACATTTGCATCAAAATTCCTTAGGCTCAAAGGGATCCAAAGTTGTTCAAATGAAGAAAAACAAAGCAAGATGATTACTAATAGAAAAGGCTAAAGAAGGATGGGTCATATTTTAAAATTTTCTTCTCAATCAGTGAGCCAGAAAATGTAATATTTATGTAAAAACCTACAAAGTTTGGGTTCTGATTTGTTCCCTGGGTGTTACGTGGGTTTAAACTGTTTAAGTAGGAATACAGTAAAACATGATTATAGCAAACATGCTTATAGTGGATTCATGCTTACATCAATTTGATTTTCAATCTCTGTGGTTTTAAAATGTATTGTAATCTTAACTGGTATAACAAATTACATTTATAATGAATCAAAATTTGTCATCCCTGGAACTTCTTTATGTTTTACTGTATATGCATGTCCATATGCATGGTTAAAAATCTTCAAAATATTCTGCAAAAGAGCAAGACTAATTAATTAATTAAAAAGCAGTACAAGGTATAGGTTTAACTTGATCCAAATCATAGTATCCTGGGTAAAATCATGGCCCTGATACAAGGTTGTAGCAACAGTAGGATGTTCTGCTGGTGACATACAGATGTAGGAATATAAAATGTGTGCAATGTGAAACAGATGAGCATTGAGGTCCATGGGACTCTTGTTTCTTGTGATAACATTCTTAGTCAATTAATGGTCATTTGCTTTGCAGTTATCTTTTTTCAAAACTTCAAAACTGATTTTATAAAAAAAAAAAAGGAAAGGAAAAAATGAGGGGAATAAATAAGGGGAATAATGAACCCAATTGATAGAAATCATGTTGTATAAATACCAAAAAATAGGCTAAAACAGACCAAAGATTAAACTCAACTGTATGGAAAAAGATAAAGTTTTTTGCCTGAAATCTTAGTGGCTTAAACTGTCTGATATTTTTCCATTATATAGCCAGGAAAAATCTGCATATTAGATATATATTACAAAATAATTACCCCCCCCCCCCCCTCTGAAAAACATTAACAAACAGAAAGACCAAAAACAAATAAACAAAAAAAAAATTCATGGATACCTTTGAAATATTCCAAAAAATGTAAAGGATAAGACACATGATAATTTCATTTATCAAGTAACGGATTAATTAATATAAATGCACATTTCTTGAATTCAAAGTATGGGTAAATTTACTTTGTAAATTATAATCACATATCCTTTCTTTCTCAAAACAAGAATAGCTTAAATTATTAACAAAAATTTCAAACCAACAAAATCCATTGTAAAAGCAGACAATAACTGACATGCAGTGTAAGTGGAAGTTCATTACATATGCTATTTCAATATTCATTATGTGATTAAAATATGTATAGTATCTAGAATTTGTCAGTATCAGGTATTTTGTCTATCATGACATTTTTTAGTGCATTTAATCAGAGGGTAATTTGATTGCTGTAAAGGTCTTGTTCCTCTCTCAGCACAGGCTAGTGCTAGTAATGTGGGGTAAACCAGCACATAGCAAGTACCAAGGAAAAAATCTTGACTTTATAAATTCCTTGAAAAAAAGCTAATATAATTTAAAAAGATCCAGTATTAGGCTTTTGAACTAAATTGCTAGTCTGCTGAACTTGTGTTAGTCTGAACTTAGTAGGAAGACAAATGGGAAACAAATTTACAAATTTCAAGGAGGGAGGTAATGTTTAGTTGAGAGTGTTGGTGTTATTATATTTGTTAGGAAATAAAAAGTTTAACAAATACAAGTGCTAACTTTATGTCAGGTAAGTTGAAAAATAGTTATTTCCTTATAATCTGAAATCGTTTGACCTGCTTGTAGTTTTCCGACAATTTTCCTTCTCAGCACAGACTAGTGCTAATGATAAGATTAAATCAGCACAAAGGAAGTACTGAGGAAGAAAATGTCGTAGGAGTCAAAAACAATTTAATTACTTTCTTATTAACACCTGAAGAGGTTTTTTAATATTGAAGTTTCAATTGTAAACATGCAGAGGTTCAGATAAGAAGAAAATTGTGTGTCTTGCCTTGCACAAGCTAGTGCTAGTGTCAGTGTTAAACCAGCACATAACGAGTCCAAGGAAAGACAACCAGTAAATTATATTCTAAAAACATAAATAAAAGTATATATAGGTAAGAATTTAAAGAAAATAAAATATTTTCTGAAATAAGATTCACAGTAATTTTAATAAGCTTAAGTTTTCCTGAATCAGATCTGGTGACATTAAATTGTTTTGTAATTGACACACCATGTGTAGGTGTTCCATCATCACCTGCACATAAACTGTGCCAAACACAATCCAACAGCTAATTTGATTTATAGACACTTTTTTCCCCCCAGAAAAAGGTATTTTTATAAGAAACTCTTATTTTCTTCTGAAATTTAAGTGGACTTTATTCTACAGCTAGTAAAATATGAAAAAGATAAATAAAATACATGTATTAATAAATAAGACATATTTTTTTAAATTTCATTTTTTTTTTCAATAGAATATTCAGCTCTTACCTTCTCTTTGTTGAGATGTGCTGTGATGACACTGTAGTGGACTGTCTGTATATATTGCAGATTTACCCAGAGAGGTGTCAAAAATCACTCTAATCAGTTCTGATTTTTCCTCTGACACCTCAGTGAATTCAAAAGACAATTTATTTGACCAATTAACTCAGCAATTAGTTGAGACACCCCCAGGTCATGTTGGACATCTGGAGGCACTTTTTTTTTACAGTTAGGTACACAGATCAGGTGTTAATCTGTTAATTGGTGTCTGGAAGAAATTTTTGAGATAATGATGACAGATTAACAGAGATAAGAATATTTAATTAGATTAAAAGTTTTTGATGCCACCTACATTTTCCTGAAGTGAGAAAAAATGAATTCTTGAGAATTTTAGTATAGAAATAAATATAGTAAATGAATTAAAATAAGAATATGAGGGGGAAATGTAATTTGATATTAGGATTTTAAATAATGATAAATATGTTGTTTTTTTTTTACTGTGTATTTTTAATAATGTCTCTAGTTTCTAGCTGTTTTGAAAAAAGGTGTATATAGTAAATAGCACATATATACATCTTCATCATGACACTCGATCAGCAAGGAACAGATACATGTACTTTTGAAAATATGATTTAAATCCATGATGCCTTAAATTTTTTTGCCTTGAGTTCATTTTTTTTTTTACAATTACAAAAATTCAAGATAAATCTCAAATATATTGTTTTGCTAACTTTTTTGAAAAGTGATTTTGGTCTGAATGGATCACACATATTACTAGCTCTTTAAGGTCTATAATGACGTCCCTCGATCTGTTTTAAATTTCATAAACAATTTAAAACATTGCATTCAGAGTAATACTAGGATCAGAAGGGTGGGAGATGTATTGTCTATGATACAACATTGCATTGTTCAAGGTTGTAAAATGGGATATTATTTTATTAAATTTTCCCTTATTTCAAAAAGAAATTAATGGTGTCATTTGGTAATCTCTTCATAGATCTGTATCAGTCTGCCTTGGTTGTTAACACTTGTATATGACAAGATATATGTACTACAGAAAACTTTTCTATATTATATACCCACAGACAGGTTCAGAGGAACTAACAATTTTGATATATGGTCAAAAGCAAAATTATGATTCAAACCCTACCAAACATTATGATTTAATGTTTATGGAGGTTTTTATTGAGGATTTTAGGTACTAGATTATTATAATTAATAATTTCAATTTTGTGTGAAAATAGACATATCTTACCTAGCTGCACCAACCTATCATAAATATTACCATTGAGCTGTTGACCAGACGGCATTTTTTGTTTACAACAGGGTGTTCGATATTGAATGCTTACATTTGGAATGTTTGGGGGCATACTCCTATGCATATTGCAAACTTAGTGTTCAATAAAACACAAAGATATTGAACTCTAAAATTCTCTAGCCTTTTAGTAGTTTTTTTTTCTCTTTCACTACTGTTGATATTTTCATGAGGAGTATAGAAAGAAGCTTAATTGGTAGAACATGTACTAGAACCTGCTTCATATCTCTGCAAAGACTTTTATGAAGTTTAGGAATCCAGTATAGGTATGGAACTCAAATTCAATTTTGGTTGTGGGGAAATATTATAGAAAATATTTAAAACTGACATATGATTTTGAAGAATTTCCTCCTTAGAAAGGGAACTTTAAGTTGGATTACATGTACCACTTGTAGAATAAATCAAAGTTCCTCTAAAATGTAACATTATAATATTGATTGAGCCTTACAAGAAAGACTATGTTGTTATCTGCTTTCACATTTTTATGTAGGTGATAAGTAATTTAGGAATCTTTTATCACATAAAGACATCACACTTTTATGTAGGTGGCACAGTAATTCAGGTATCTATTAATTGACAGACACTGTATTTACGTGTACTACATCAGGTGGAGGATACATGGGTAGAGGAAGACAATGTAGTTTTGGGGGGTAGCTTCAATTGGTCATATGAGGTCAAAGGTCAAGGCTATATATTATGAGCATTGCATGTTTTTGTGAGGCAGTAGCTTTGATATATTTTATACCTAACCGTACATTGTAATCACTACTAAGATAGATAATAGGTAGAGGAAAGCACTCATAGATTTTAAGGCATTCATTCTAAGGTTAAAATTAAATTTGCCTGCCCTATTAGTTTGTACACACAGGGTGGCTTGAAATGTCACACAAGTACATTTTGCATTCACTTCTAGGTGGCATTTTGTGACCTGAGAAATAAAATGACATTTGAAATAAAATAATGATAATAAATTTATTTATATTTATTAAGCTTACCTTGCACCACTAAATTCCACAATAAGCTGATTACAGGGTTTTCAGCACTATGGTATTATGCATGTGTTAACATAATTTTTATATAAAAAAAAATAAAAGTAAAATTATTTGAACTTGATTTAGTTTGAAATTTCAAAAAAGAATGTGTATTAGCACACAAATTATTGGCTCACCTGAGTCACAGGCTGAAGTGAGATGAATTATCTGAATGTGACTGTGTGGCATCCGTTTGTTATATATGTAACTTTTATTAATTCAATTGTATTTTCAGCAGAATCAGTGGGGAAATTTTTATTTTCACCAGAATCACTAGGGAATTTAAATTTTCACACGAATCACTTGGAAATGAAGGGAGATAACTTTAAAATAATGACAAAGGAAAGTTATTAAAATTTTATTTCAGAACTAAAAGGCCAGAAAACTTCTTGAAATGCATTTGAAATAATTTTTTTACAGACATAAAAATAAATTGAAACAATCAAATGCTATATATTGAGCAAGAAACTCTAAATTTTGAAATGAATACCTCTAGGTATAGGATTCATGTCCATTGGGCTAAGCTTGTGATTGCATATACATGTAATATTAAAAATAATATGTGTAGAACACTCAACCTCTCCATTTTCACAAGTTCAATAGGACTAGGGTATTACTAACTTCATCACATGCTGAAATTTGTATTTTATTCTGAACATTTACATATTAAACTTCAAACAGTAAAGCCTCTTTCAACATTGGAAATCATATTCTAAGGATCTATAATTCAACCCCATGGGATGGGGGCTATGTTATATGCTTGTATTGAAAAAGCATATTGCTCACTGTTTATGATTATGTGGAAATTTAAAGACAAAACCAGTCTGTTTAATATTCAATGCTTTCAAAGATTTGTAACACTTTATAGCTTTATTCCATGAAGGTGAAATAGAAATGAATCTCTGAATCATTTTGTCTGTCTGTCCATCCTTCGGAAACTGTTGATCACAATATGTTGTTATACACCTGATTCAAGGGTATTATGATAGAGTCAAGGTCATTTGAAAAAAAAATGGGGAAAATGTCTTTTCCATGGATTCCTAATAAAGAGTCATAAGAAGCCTCCATGTGAAATGATACGGTGTATTGTTAAGGCAGTTTATCTGAAAGAAAGTTTCTGTATGATTCCAAGGTGACTTTAAAGGCCCATGAGCCCTTGAATATTTGTTTGTTGTTGTGGTAGTGGCATTAGTAATTTATGGAATTTGAGAGATTAAAAAGAAATGAATTTCTGAAGATTATTAAAAAAATATGCCACGAGGAATAATGTTCTTAATTTTTATTTCCATCAGGTGCGGTCATCATCTTTACAGCACTCCTCTCAGTGGCTTTCCTTGGCTCAACAATTCGTAAAATGATGTGGGCAGGCATTTTTACTGTCCTGCTTGGTCTGGCAATGGTAGGATTGTCAGATATTTTATTTGGAGATCAGTCTGCACAGACAGACACAAATGGAATCATTGCAGGTAAATCTTCATATTTAAAAGTGTTTTAAAACTATAAGTTTAGCAAAGTTACACAGTGTAATTGATAAATGCAAGCATCCTTGTTATTTATGGACAATTGTTAGTTTTACTTGTCAGGGAGCACAAGAACTAATGCATTAAATTGGTATAGTATCCATTGTCTGTCTATAAACAATTTAATCCGTTTACAGTTTTGGTCCAGTTTCAATAAAGCTTGATATTAAACACAGTACAAAGAGATTCTATTTATTGGTTCTTAATTTTTATAAACAGTGTTTCTGGGATAAATTTTCAAAAATATAATAAGTTTTGAATTCTTTGGAAACTTCTCTACCAGTTTTGGTCAAATTTTAATAAAACTTGGTTCAAATAATGAACACATCAAGATACATAGCTAGGGTTTGAAACACAAGTAGCAGTAGAAACCCAAAGGAAATTTAATTAAGGAATAACTGTCTAATTTTTTGGTTTCATGGTGTGATCAATCGATTGGCTTGTGTGATAATTTGCATAAACGCCGAAGGCTTTTATGCATAAAATTATCATGCAAGCCAATCGATTGATCATCATCATGAAACCAAAAAATCTGACAGTTATTCCTTATATTTACATACTCCTGATTCTGCAAAGTCACGTGCTACAAGCCCTGCTTCTGTCTCTATTTGTCCCGCCCCAAATGTGATTTTGTTTTCACCACGAACCAGTAGATTTATGTAGAAATAAAGTATTTTTTACTATTTGAAATTTTATCTCGGACAAAGACATTGGAAATGTAAATAAATCATGATAAAGACATTTTTTTTATGCATAATCTAATTGTTTCAGATTAATCAGACTTGTATGTTTTTTACTGTACAGGTGATTTGTTGATTATAATGGCCCAGATCATTGTTGCGGTACAAATGGTGTACGAGGAGAAGTTTGTCACTAGATACAGCATTCCAGCCATGCAGGCTGTGGGGTGGGAAGGTAAAACAATCAAGCTTTCACAATTATTTTAAAGTTCAGATTTTTTCTGTAGCCTAGTTCCCCACCTTGAATATTAATATTATGATGCTACACATAATGTGGATCAAAAAGCACTTTGGAATGTACTGTTAGCTGTATACCTGCCAACTTCCCAACTTGTAACCACTCAAGTCAGACACATAATTTGAACATAACCACCTGTCACTATTTTGCGGGAGATATAATGATGTCACTGGGAGGATGATGATGTAATTTTGCTGATGAGACCCAAAGAATGCAGGAGAGTTGGCAGGTCTGCTAACTTAATATACACAAATGAATTACAAAAGTAAATCAAAACTCCTGCATTTAATGATTATACATTTAAATAACATATACATGTACTGCAAAGATTTAGGGAGTATGCAAGAAATACAATAAAACTATCAAAATCTCATTCTTATTTTAATTCTGTATTAACAGGTTTTTTCGGGTTCACTGTTCTTGGACTTTTGAACATTGTATTCTTCTATATTGATGCTGGTGCCTTCAGCAAATTACCAAATCAAAAGTTAGAAGATCCTGTTGATGCTTTTATACAGATTGGAAATAGCTGGATTATTTTACTAGCAACAGTTGGTAAGTGTCATGTTAGGCCTAGATAAATAAATTGTGTGTTTCTGGTTCCCCGACTGACCCTAAAATATAGGAGCTGACCCTAAAAAATTTATTCACCTATATCTTTCCGGAAGTAAACAATTCCAGTTTAGCTATTAAAAATCCTAATCTCTATCACTTCTGTGTATGAGAAAATGCATATCCTATACACATTAAGCAGAAATATTTTGACAGGGATTTCCACAGTAAAAAATGACAGCGTGCTTGCCAATAAAGTGTTAAAATAAAATAAAATATTTTCCCTATCTACCCTATTTTTTCTCAGGTTGGAATAGGAAACACACTATTTATTTATCTTGGCCTTACTATATTTCCTTCATGTCTCTTCAGAAAGAAATAATTCATTTTTTTTCTTGCCCATTGCAAACAAAATTTGAAAAGTTTGTAGGAATAACTCTGTCTTTTTTAAAATCTCTGAACAAAAGTTTCCAAGCCGCAACTTTGTAATTGTGAAACTTTGAAAACTCATACTAGATAGAAAGATTATAGAGGGAGCATCTTGGCCATAACCTAACTTTGGAGAAGTTCAAGGTTAAATTGTGAAATTGTTACATTGGACACATTTGTAGTTTATTCCTATTATAAAATCAAAATCTGTATGCTGTACATGCAGGGTTATTTTTGCCTCATGTTATTATTGCCCTTTCACACTTTCATACAATTTTGCCCCATTTGAAAATCACCCTGACACAGTTGTGTAAAAAGATACTGAAGTTTAATTTGAATTTGCCCTATTTTAAATTCGCCCAATAGCATATAGGGCAAAATTAAAATGAGGACAAAAAGTTACATGTAAACAGTATTGCACTGAAATGATGTAGAAGTCAAATCGTCCAAAATAGAAATGTTCAATGGTATTCAAAATTGCATCACCAAACTGCTTTTATCTGCAAATTTAGTTTCAATGTGTATTTCAGTCTATTGAAATTTTGAGTAAGTCTAAGTCTGTTTCATGATCTCTGGCCAAGGTAAACATACTGGTTATGAAGTGGAGCAGGGTTATTATTTCGTGAGCTGGATCACAGTATCTCTAGATGTATTTTATTACACACCAAAGTCATTCAGGGCAATACTCCATATTAATTAAACCAGAGCAAAGAAATTGTCATGAATAAAAAAGAACAGCATACTTATATGCTGTATTAAAGCTGAACACGACTCGTAAATAGGCATACGCCATTTTCGATATTATATCTACGATACATCAACACCAGGGTATACTCTTCGCATTCGTTACACCTGACTGCTTTATTGTCACGGGTATCGGCGTGGAATGGCGATCCGTGTTTGTGCTGGTTATCTTGCATTACCTTTGTTTACATTTTATTGTAGTTACGTGTATCTGTGTTTGTTTGTATACTGCACTGACCTGTACAACAAAAATTGTAATTTTCTTTTGTATCTTACTTTCCTGCATTAGACGAGGTATTACATTTATATTTGTCGCTACCGAGTGCTGTATAGCATACGTCCGTCTAAACCGGTGTCGACTGATTATTCTGAACAGTGTCCAAGTCAGGCCCTTTATATAGGGGTCCTCAGATATAGCGAGAATCCGAACAAAAATGGCGGACACATTGCTTTTACGAATCATGTTCAGCTTTAATATCCACTGATAGTGTGTTATTACTAACATAAGGTTATGGAGGTGAATGGATTCTGAGCAAGGGAGTTAAAAAAAAATTGCCAAGATCTCTGTCATATGCTTTAGAAATATATGAGAATGATTGTCCTGTCCTTCAAAGATTATTTTTTGCTATATATGTGTCTTTATAAGGTGATAAGGTGTATTGAATACCGGTAATGGACCTGTTGAAAACTTGTATGCACACAATATCTGACTTGTAGTAACCATTTGCTGCCAAAAACAATCATAAATACATTAATTACAAACCATACCTTTTTGTTAATAAATTCTAAATACTTCCATGCAGTTTGTGCATGTAAGCTTCATTGAAAGAGCAGCTTCACTATTTTTTACCAGTTTTTAACAACTTACTGAAAAAAAATCTAGTCAGCATACGTATGCAATTTACAAACCTTGGGTGACTCTGTTTGGAGTCAATCTGCATGAGAAAAGATAGAGCAGCTTGAGGAACTCAGAGTGTATGTAAAATTAAATATTTATTTTATAGGAAATATTGTGAGTATAGCATTCTTCAACTTTGCTGGTATTAGCGTTACAAAGGAACTAAGTGCTACAACACGCATGGTGCTAGACAGCATACGAACTCTTTTCATCTGGATGTTAACACTTTTCTTGGGCTGGCAAGGTTTCCAGGTGCTGCAGTTGATTGGTTTTTTCATTTTATTATCTGGAATGTGTCTATACAACAACATCATCATAGTCCCAATCATACAACATATCCGCGAGAGGCGCGCACAATATCGGAACCTGAGGGATATAGGAGGTGAAAATGACAGACTTATCAATGACCCACCAACAGCAGGTAATACTGAAAAAAAGTAATAAGATGAATGATGGCCCAATAATACTACTACTGAACTAGAAGCCAAATTGAGTTTGGACAAAAAAAAATAATGATTATTAACTAGACTACACTGATACATAATTCTGTAAATTGTTTCTTTTTATTGTTTTATTGATATCATAGTTACTAGAAATGGAACACTTTAGAATACTATGTTAATTTTTTTATCTTATTCAATTTCATTTTCCATTACAAAGTTTCTAACAAGTAAATCTTTATGTCGGACTTGTAATAAACAAGTATTGACTTTTGTTGTGGGTAATATAAAGATTTATCAATCCTAAGAAACATGTTTCTTTCGATTGATTAATCCTTATACTAATTGGTTCTAGGGCTTTCATATTTGTATTCCTTGTGACAAGACCTGTTACCAACATTTTTGACCACATGACCTTAGAGTTTGACCTTATCTTTTGGAAAACTTTTAATTTGGCCATACCTTCTGATCAGATAATGCTAGGGCAACATTTGAAAAACTTTAGCCTTGACCATAAGCTGCCATATAGGGGCATCAGTGTTTCACAAACATATTTTGTTACCAATTTAAAAGCCACAGGCACCTTTATAAAAATATTGAAAAATCACTGGTTTACTGATGAGGCCATTATTATCAATGTGAATTGTGTACAGATTTCTCTCTTTACCCAATCATGACAAGGGGCACATGGTGAATGTGACCAGTCATCAGGGGATTCTTACTTCTCCATGGCACCTGATTCCACCTCTGATGTTTTCAGGGGTTTATGTATGCTCTGCTTGAGTTTGTATTTAATTAGGTTTTTGAGCATGATTACTGATCGGTATCTTCACATTCTGTCAGTCCAAGCAACATTTCCTTTGTCTTACCAGCAGGACCAATGGTTTTCGACAACTCTAATTTCATCCCTGGCTATTTAGGATAACCCATTACGATTATCTTTTTTAACTTCAAACATACTTGTAGGTAAATTAGGATGTAATACATGTGTTGTAAATATCACATTGTTTCTTGATGTTGATCTTCACTTTTGAACAGGTCATTGATTTTAAGGCCATACTTCTTTTACCCCTCTTTGTTGTATATATGGAATTCAGGACTGACCACAGCAACCAAGATTTTATTTCATCATACATTGAAGACTTTGATGTGGCCATATGCTATTTTTAGTGGTTTCTTGAAAACAGTGTATATATATACATATATATATACTTTGTTTTTTTTTCTTTTTTTCAGGAGGAAGTGGTTTCAATGATCCGGCCTCAACCTAACAGTCAGTCAGCCAACAGGAAGTACACTGGAATAGGTTGACCAACATTGACATTTGTACAGTTCTGTGATACTAAACTTTCATATAACATAAATAACAGAGTCTTCCGGTGGGTGCTTAGGACTCGATTCTTTGGCTCTTCATTTGATAGTAAGAGCTAGATTCACTTTTTGCACAGAATACCTTTTCAACAAAACATTAGTTTATCAGTATTTATTTTACATATAGCTGGGGACAATTAAAAAAGATAACTCTTAATAATCTCTTCATAAAGTCAAGAAATGTAAGTGATGTTCAATAGCAATCCCAATACCCTTACCAAGTAAGGCCCTTAGGAAGCCATGTTTTCTTAGTTTTACTATTTGGTCAAAGGCCAATCCTAGTGTTTCTGTTGTTAATCATTTTCCCATCATTTAGAAATCTACAAATTCTTCTGTTCTCTTACTGAATATTTTTATCTTGAAATGATACAGAAATAAACAAACAGGTAAGAATCTTGTAAATTTTTAAAGGATCTCAAGTCAGGGAGGAGATCGAAGGAGGGGACGTAAAAAAAAAAAAAAAAAAAGCACCCTACCAGAATTAACCCACTGTATGGACTTATTCTCATATGCCTGGTATTGCATTGGAGCGACTAATCACAGTAAATTTTAGAAAAAGTTATTGATGTTTATGTACAGTAATGGATATTCCATTTCACATTTTTCAGTTCAAATCGCAATAAGTTTTTCTTAATGATTTATTAATATGTTAGAAAGGAAATGTTTGTCAGGAGATGAATGTTCAATTTATGAGATTTTGACGTCATGGTAAAATAGCAAACCATACTTTCTAAGAGAAGGCAACACTTTTGATAAACATACATGTATACTATAGCTTTTAAAAAATTCACAATTTCATCACTTTAAATTCTGATGAAATAACTTCATAATTGTCACTTTTTCCTTTATAATTAAATAGTTTTTTTTTGTTAACATATTTAATTTGTAAGATGTACATGTATAACTTATTTTGTGTTGTTTTTGGTCGCCTGAGTATTTCAGGAAAGCTGATGTTTATCCATTGTCATTTGTCGTGCATATAAACTTTTCTTGATCTTTTCAACTTTTCAAGAACCACCAAGTAATTTAAACCAAACTTGCCTAGCTTCATCCTTGGTTGATGGAGATTTTATATGATGGCAATGCCCATACAAGTTCACTCTACCGCTTTAGGCGGAAGTCAACCTCTTTTTAACTCCATCTCCCACCTACTGGAAAAAAGTTGCTGCCTGATACTCAGGTGACTGTTATTGCCCATGAGTCTCTGTCTTTTTTTTTTTTTTGAAGCATTAGTGCAATACTGAGCTCAAAAAGCTTGAAAACCTCTTTACAACTTTTATCATACCTCCACAAAGAGTAAATCCAGGGGGGGATGTTTTTTTCCATTATTTCTTTGTTCTGAACTTCTGATATCATAATACAGGTAGAGTTAAAAGCACAGGTATGAAATATTTTTTATTATATATAGTATGTGTATATTTATGTTCTGATTTGTATCACAGTTGAGATGTTTTTATAGTAGAGCCTGTATGGGTTAATGTCTCACAACCTTTTCATTTCTTTAATGCAATCAAGGGACGCACAAAGGGGCCGAGGCCCATTGCTTTTAAGAAATGGAGAAGTATTTTGACCCACTTAAAATCCAATGCTTTCAATTTTTATATTAATTATTATTTGTGTAATATGATATATACATGTTTTAATTAATGTTAAATATACATCTAGATAATTGGTAAATATTTTTTTTTTGCAAAGAAAGTGTTGTGAAGATTTTCGTTATCATTTCAACATTGGAGAGCATCTGTTACCGTTATAGTACCTGCATGGTTTGATACCTAGCTTTGCCACAGTTTTTAAATTAATATGTGAATAATTTTCTAACTCTTGCTAAGTTGTCGCAATAATTAAGCTTAATTAACCCCAGTAGAGGAACAGGAAATAGAAATTGTAGATGATAAAGGAAAGTGCATGAGTTGTCCACGTGGTGAATTATTTGAAACTCTCCATTCAGGAAAAAAAACTCAAACACAAGAGGAATGTAACAAGTGGATTTTAATATTTCTTGAAAGAATATGTATCTGTGTGTACATATGCAAGTATTATATATGATTGTCAGACTGTTGACCTGTATTTGTTAATTTTATTTTATCCAATTGTAAGTACATATACATGTGCACAAAGATGTATAAAACACTTTGAACTTGTTAGTTAGGAGCTATATTCATTTATTTTATTGACAAGAGACATAAACTTGTGAAAGAATGCTTGTTGAGAATGTTGATTATTTTAATTATTAAATACATTAATTTAATTAATTCATGTCCTTTTTTTGTCATTATGCTGTAACAGAGTTAGAAGTGGCTATGCATTGTATATAGTGAGGCCACGCTCCTACTAGCACTAGCTAGTGGGTTAACCCTTTAGCTCAGTCGGTAGAGTGTTGGATTTTAAATCTGAGGTTGTAGGTTCGAGCCACAGTGTGGACACCCCTAGCTAATTGGTCATAATATTATAAAGATGATGGGTTCCCATTTCCCCCTAGCTGTGAAAAACAGGCAATAAATTGGTTTAAAAAAATCTAAGGTCAAAAGGGAACTTAAATTGACTTCTAAACATCTATCAAAATCTTTACATTATTATCACTCCTCAAACAGCAATTCCTTCAATACTTGAGTTATTCTGCTAAGGGTATATGGGAATAAATGCAGTTTCTATGCTTGACTGCCTTGGTACTATAAATTCCACCATGAGTTGGAATATATTAATTTAAGAAATAAGTTTTAAGTGGATGATTCTCTATAGGGTCATTTTCCAGCCTATGATAAATAACATCAAAATCAAAAAATAGATTTCTACTGACAACATTCCAGGTACAAATGGGCCCTGATGGTTTGACGCTCGCTTTGAACTCTTGAGACTCGAGGTTGTTCCCAGTGCTGTGTGAAAAACTAAGGTGTTTAACATGGGTAGTGACTGTTCCTTAAGTGTAAAACTCATGGGTGTTTTGGACAGCACCTTAAAAAAGGAGTACTGTGCCAAATCAAAATTGTGACACTTCATCTAAAGTGGATGATCTCTATCTGGATATAAAATACTAAAATGGCGTAAAGCAACATTCAATTATCAATCACATGTGACCTTTAAGAACCCCCCTTCCCTTGGAATTTAATTTTCTAAGACAGAACTGCTGTTCTCATAGCTAATAATTCAAAAAGGTGTGTGTTCATCCTGACATTCTAAAAGATTGAGTCCCTTCAACACCCAGGTAATACAAAATGCTTGGATCCTATATGTCACTCATCTGAGGGTCCTTCTGAGAGGAAATCTGAGGGTCCTTCTGAAAGGTTGAGGTGAGAAGTCCCATTATGGACTATCCCTTAAAAATCAGTAATTCCCTATCTATAAAACTTTTATATGTTTATGAAAGTTACTTGTTTACCTATAGAAAATAAGATAATAACACAAATAACAAATGTAACTTTCCACTACAACATGGACAGCTTTTATCATTTCAATTACTGACAGATACATGTATAAGGTACTCCTAAGGAATAAATACAAAAATAGATGAACTATAGTTATAAATAATAAAAAAATAAATAAATAACTTATGTGCACCTTATAGTATATAAAATAGTATATTTTCTTTATTTCTAGCAGACAGTTCAATGAGACTTGTCTTCATATGTAATCTCATACCATCCAGTCTTTCCAGTCCTTTGATTTTAGATTGTTTTTTTAGATTTTTAATTCGCTTTTCCTGCAATTATCATAAAAATGGAGCGAAAAATATTTATTTAGATGTCATAACCACCTTTAACCAAGCTCATAATCTGGTAGTCCTTTTTTATGTTTATAAGAAGTTTACATGCATATTTTGGTATTTTTTGGCAAAGATGGTATGACTTGTGTAGCAGTTGCCTAACACACCCACCCTCTTGAGTTTCCCCATTACCCTACTGCTAATACAATGTACAGACCAATAGTACATTACTTTGTGACCTTATATCATAACAAATACAATAGCATCATTAACCAATCAACATTTATCATTAAATTGGATCATTAGCCTACTGATTCATGCAGTTTTTACGGGAAAAAAAATTACTTGAAAATTTGAAGTCATTGCAGGCTGCAAAGCGGTCTTATAGAGAATGGTCCTTTTACATACACACTTCAATTTCCAACATCTTTTGAAGTATCAATGGAATATAATTTTGAATTTTGACCCCTTTTTTGCGAAAACTTTTTATTGTTTTCTTAAGGTCCATTGGCCCTCTGATGGGAAAGATAACTCTCACTTGGATAAATGACTATTATTCCTTTACTAAATTGTCATTAAAAAAGAAAAAAAGACATATTCTGTTAAATTTTACTTCTCAAGGTATGCTGAGATTGTAATTGTAAATTTAATTACTTTTTTTTTTTTGAAACTCATTATCTTAGCAAAATATTGTGTAAGTAAACAGAGGAACAGCAAACCTTACAAATGTAGATTCAATTATCAACTATCTGATAATTTTGTTTCCTTTTTTAGCAAGATGAAAATTTGAAATTAGTAGTTGTTGTTAACACCAATAATTGGCAATTAATTTTCTGTCTTGCTTTCTGAGGACCACTATCTAAATATCTATAGAAGCAAATTACTGTAGATAACTGAACAAACATGACAAATTTATTATCACATATATTATTTGTATATTACTGTAGTAAAGCCCACAAAAGCAAAATGGTGAATATCCAATAAAGTAAAATTATAGTGAAAATCAACAAAAGCAAAATAATGAAAATGAAAAAAAAGCAAAATAGTGAATATCAAAAACAAGCATAATAGCGGATATCAAAAAATGCAAAATTATACATTAAATTGTATACTTCTTTTATTCAATTGACCTTTAATTAAATTTTCATAGGTGAATAACAAAAGGTGATTACTTCTCTCAAAATAGCATACAATTTTCCCTACAGAGCCCTGCCCAGCACCATATCCCTTGACCCAGTGGTCAAGAATTTCACAAATCTGATAAAAACACCATTGCTCATTACAGTGTACAATTTTTTTTACTTTGTTTGCCTCCTAGATGCCTAAGTGCAGAGAATGAAAATTTCAAATGAATCAATTCATTTTCACTAATAAACTTTAAAGAGCCTAGCCCTAACATAAGAATCCCTGTCCCAGGGGCCATGAATTTCACAATTTTGGAAAAGGCACCCTTGGTCATTATAATCATGCACTTTTGGAAAATGCACCCTTGCTCAACATAATGCACTTAGTTTATCTGCTTAATTTCCAGGAGCAGAGAAGATTTTCACAGAATTAATACATTTTCACTCTCTGATCAATAGAGCCCCACCCTAACACCAGAACCCATGAGCAAGGGGACACGAATTTCACTCGCACAATGTTGTACATGTAGTTAGTCTGCTAAATATACAGTGAGAGAGAAAATTTTTAAAGAATTTATGCATTTTCACTAGATGTTCAATAAACCCATCCTAACACCAGTACCCCTAACCCTGGGGCCATAAGTTTCACAATTTTGGTAAGGGCTTCATACTTATTATAATGACAACAGTTTGACTACCTGATATCCAGAAGTAAAAAAAAGATTTTTGAAGATTGTGTGAATTTTTTATGGTTTTGGCTCCACCCTTCAGGCCCTAGGGGAGCACAGGCCATGAAATTCACAATTTTTGTTTCTCTCTGCCCATAGATGCTTTATAGCAAAATTGATTGAAATTGGTTAAGCTGTTCAAGAGGAGAAGCCAGAAATGTTTAAAAGAGTATGACCGATGCAAGACAGATGATGACAGACTAAAATGGGGTAGCAATAATCTAATGAGATGACCTAAAAAATCTTTTTAAAGTCTTTCTCTGGAACAGCAAAGTCATGTTTACCTAGTCATACTGATATTGAAGCATTTCATGTTGTTGGATTCAAGATCAATTAATTCATGAGCCTATGGAGCTAATGTGGGGTCAGAATATGGGCTCCAAAGTTTTAGTGGGAAGAAAGATTAAAAAATTCTTTTAAAAATATTCTTCTGAGGAAAGCGCCAATGTGACTCAGGTGAGCATTGTGGTCCAGGGTCCTCTTCACAGATTTCTGATGATGTGGATAATGGCGTATGATCAACATGGAAAAAGCAAGCATTAGATTTGATGTCAAATTCCTCTCACTCCATAAATTACACACTGCACAAAGTACTTAGCATCTTTATTTTTGCATAATTGTCAATAAAGTTGGCAAGTGCAATAAGTACTGAAGTTTAAGGTGAATGCAGCTCACAGCCCCATTTACTGGCTTATATTGCACATTGTGATCATAGACATTACAAAGAAATTCAAAAAGAATTAGAAATCACAAAACATACATTGTTTTCTTAACAACATTGAAAAAAAAAACTGCCCATTATGTCTCTTATCTATAACCATTATGCTATTATCAGTTTTTGGTGGTGAAATAAACTTGCTTAACAACAGCAACAATTTAGATAATCCAGGTTACAATGAAAACTTCATCATGCATAGTTCAATCAAGCTGGTATCTTACCATTCCTCATGAGATTTACAAATATTTTATCTAATTCTTCAATTGGAAATGCAGAATTATGCATTTTTAAGCTAACGAGATCTTGAGACTACAGAATTGAGTTATTCTGTATATTTGAGACTACACAAATCTTCCGTTTTAAAAATTCAAAAAGTATGCTTAGTTGGAATAGTGGTTACTGAAATACAATCCATCTCAAATGTCCATTAAGCCATATTTAAAAGTTCTCAATACACACTGTTGATAGTACCATATTACAGCAAAATATGACTGGAGTGCAAAGTACAAGTCACCACAGTTTGACCTCCTGACCCTTATGTTCATTTCTAATGATGACATTGTATAAATCTAATAGATAACATATTTATAAGTTACATGTTTCAGGTCATGTTTGTAAGTCAACGCCAGTGGTGGTACATGTTCATGTATACATGTAAGTACTGTATAGAATAGTCATCATCTCAAATTAGATGGCACTAAGATAAGATTTCGAGATACCAATTCATTTAGACATATCCATAGTGTTGGAAATATTGATGTTCAAGATAACGAAGTTTAACTGTTGAGATTATATTAGAAGATAATGATCAGAATAACTTCATCCTCTAAAAGAGAAGACCTTGTTTCATTTGCATATTTCAAGGTCAAAGGTCAAGGGCAGTGACAATTCCATTGGCAGAATTTGAAACACTTTGACTTACTTACAAGTAAGTATAAAGTTACATGAGGATCAGAATGGGTCATCCACAACAGGGATTATTTCATTTTGTAATGTGAAGGTCGAAGGTCAAGGTCATCATCAAATCTGGTCTGTATTTCAAATATTCTATCCTGCTTAATATGCATTAAATTTAAGTTTATACTAAAGATTTCTTTATCTCCACAGTAAATAAAGTGCAAAAGCAGGTGCAAAATGCTGACACAGACAAATGCATGGACATAAAGATTAAATCCAAAAATTTTGGTAAACTTTGCAATCCAGCCCAAAAATAGCAGATGTGCACACTGTGGTACATATGTATATGCTCATGCATTCTGTTCTTTAAGTCGTCCTGATTCAAGTCATCTCACACAAATTCAAACAAACACTGCTTATTGGTCCTTTCAGGAAACTACTGGTAAATTTTCATTAGAAACACAAGAGTGAGCCTTTACTGTTTCCTCTGGAATGTCTGCTGCTTGACTAAATTGAAAACCTGTTTCTGTTTCATCATTGCAGTCATTAAATAAAGATGTAAATTTTTCAGAACCAACATCTTTAAGGGAGCTGATGTTTGGTGATGGTTCTTCAATTTCAATGTCTTCAGATTCATTTTCTTGATTTTCATTGTTTGTGTTTTCTGATATGTTATCTTCCAATTCATTGCAATAGTAAGCAAAATTACCATATCCAGAACTGCTTAAATATTCAGACTGGTTGCCATAGCAATATGCATGATTTGCAGTAGTACCTAGGCTTTCATCTGACTGTGAGATTCCACAATTGATCAATGAATTATTTGGGGTCTCTTCTAGGTGGTTTTGAGTAGGATTTATATCTGTTTTGGTAGTGCCACCATCTGGACAAAAATGGGAGTCAGCATGTCCTTGAATTTCACAGTTATCAGTGATTAGACTGTTTGATTTGTTCTGCTCTGAGACAATACATCTGATTGGTTGATCCACCTGTGCCATGTTTTGATTGGGTGCTCTTTGATTTGTTCCACTTGTTGTATAGGAATCACTTTTCTCTGCACATTCTCCATCTTCTGAATTTTTCTCATTATTGGATAAATCTTCTTCCTTTGAGGGTAAAAAAATGACAAATAAATATTACATTGTAGATCTTGAGTTCTAGGTTATTGACTGAATATTGGGAAATATCCATGCCCAGGGTCTTTGCAAACCAAGCTTGCAAGGTCTGCATCTGTGCAAAGATTGAGGGCAAGTATATTATTCCTGATACTTGGTCAATAACCTCTTTGTCACATGTTTTAAAGCTCTTTTTTTTTAATTTATATAAACAAATTTTTTTCTGAATATGGTTACATCATAAACATCTCTACAAGCATAAGTAACTGCCTGTACTGCAGATGCATGGCTATATTTGATGAAGGTGATGTTACAAAAACCTAGGTATCAGAAAAACAAAGTCCCCTGGCATTTACAGTGCATGCTGATATGGCTCTGTAAAAGCCCATGTTCTCCCTATACAATATATTAAGAAATATATCAAAATATGTTATAACAATATTTAATTCACAAGAATATGCATTATTTATATGTTTTCTCCAAATATCTAAACATTAAAAGATTACAAGGTGATCTTTCAATACCCAGTAATTGCAAATCATATACTAGTCTTACTTTAGTGTCTGGCTCCTCATCAATATATTGAATTGAGGACACAGATCCCAAGGGTGTGTTGGGTCCTGTGGAGGGGGCAGTCACAACTAACAATGGCATGGTGTCCAGGTACTTATTGGGAGAAGCCACTGATTTACCATTGCCCACTTGGTTGTAGAGATCATTGTGTTTTAACATTGGACTGTTCTGAAAGGATACATTATTAATAATAATTTTAACATTCAATACAAATGGCCCATAGGTCTTGATGGTTACACTAATTCTGGTTTTTTTGACATACTCTCTACAAAATGCCATCTTTATGTCACATGACTCATGTGACATAAAAATGACAATTGTGACATGTAAGCCTCTCCAGTTGCAATGATAGAAAAATGTACATTGCTCCATATTTTTATGCAAACATTTTGTCTGCAAGAAGTCCAAGAATTCTTAACATTAAATGCATTATGTTATTACTTTGCTTCACCGTATAGCCAGCTGACATTAAAATCACAAGGTTTATTGCTCGATCAGTATATCTTCACAATCATGTTTCTCAGCTTTATGTTCAGCAGTATTAAGGAACTCTTTTCAAAGATGCAATGCATTTCCAAACTAGGCCATACAAGCATAATGAAACTTAGACCCAGAGATTCTTAATTTTGCAATTTTAGAAGAGAGCTGAGTGCTCAGTACAATATTATGCATGAGATTTGACTTCTAAATCACCAGTGGTAAAGATGCTCTGGGACATGAAACCCACATCTTGGGACATGAGTTTAACAAGTTGGAAGAGTGGCCATGCATGATCATAACAAACAATCAAACAGTTTTTCTGTTAGATGTCCAGAATTGAAGAAAATTTAAAAAGAAGAAAATGCATTTTTGATTTATAATCAACTTTACCAGATCCTTGAACCTTGTCTCTGGTCCAGGGGACATGAAAGACATTTTTGTACAGGGGCATTGTTTATCATAATCATGCAAACATTTTGTGTCCTTAACTCCAGAAGGAAAGAAAATTCTATTCAAAGTCACATGATACTATATATTTCATTATGTGATCAACTAACCCCACCCTTTGGCTTGATCTCATGACCGAAGGGACATAAAAATTACATTGAGCAAAAGGCTCAGCACTTATTATACATGCAATAAGCCTGTAATGCAGTTCAACTGCTAGATTCCAGCAGTACAGATGATTTCAAATATCGTATAAGCAGAATTTTAGTGAGGATTCAATTTTGGCATTATTAGCAAGGGTTTGAGATCACTAAAATTCAATATTGCTAACAATTCATTCCATACTGATGGTAATATGTATCTATCTCCACAGTATTTTGCTAAAATTGCTTTGCACTAAAGGATAAATCACTAAATTTGCATCCCCCTAAAAATTCCACTTTAATTTATGGTATATAATGCTCTTTTTTCAATATACATGTATATTCAACATTGCCCACCCTGAGGCCCTGAAATCACTATAAATCACTAGATTAAGGATATGAATAATCCCATCTTTAAGTTTGTTTAATGTTAGCCTCTAGTTAGAGGGCTTTACAGTTACTCAGGAAACTCTTTAAGTTGTATGTGCCAAAAAAATGTTGTCATAGGATCCAGTACCATTGACTTTTTAAGGTAGCCTAAGCTCTCTCTCTCTCTCCCCCTCTCTCTCTCTCTAAATGTCATTGAGATAAGCTTAAATACAGCAAATCATAATTTAGCACACATACAAGAATGTTCATGTCAATTTATTTCCTATCAGAGAAAAGATTTGTATATCTTCATTCTTAAATTCCAATTGAAAATATTTTTTGGAAAACAGCCATTTGTTGGTAAGGTTATCATGATGGACAAATCATGACAAATGCACCCACTAAGGAAAACAAAAATAAATAGATGAGCTCATACTTATTCTGTGATGTACGTATCATACATGTTACATGTCAATCTGTTGACCTCTGAAGGAAGCTGAATTAATGCTGTGATATATGTACCATTTCAGATCTATAAAGATGTAAAAGGATTAGGTCTGGGCAGCTAGGGCACATAATAGGATTAAAATTAGTAATCAGATGAAGAAAAAAGAAAGGATTACTCCCTGTTAAGAGAAATTGATCAGTCTGTCTTCATAATGGGATTTATGTTGAGGTAACTGCACAAATGTTACCAGCTCACAATGATATTTTACAAATTTAAACCGTAAAATTCGGAGACAAATCTTACATGTCTCAAACACACACAAAATCTTAGATTGTCATCAGTTCATTGTCAATATACATATGTTCAACTGCATCTGACATTTTGTCATGTCTTGATTCCATGTTTTTGTCAGGTCTGTCAATTTCACTATATTTGTATGATTATATGTTTTGCAACTTTATTACCATAGGCGCAATGAGTAATCTTCCTATTGTCTGCTGTTTCACAAGAATTCAAATGAAAACAATATCTAATTCAATGTTTGTTGAATTATAATGTTGGAATTGAATTCTTGACAGATACTGTAAACCAACTATTATTCGCATCATCTTTAATTCGCAATTCGTCAGTTTGAAATCAATCCGCTGCGATTAATTTTCGTGACTGAAGAAACATTCTCTACAAATGCAAAGCAAAATAAATGGTTCGCGGCTATAAATATTCGCGAGTTAATGAAGGTCGCGAAACTCGCGAATACTTCTTGCACACGAATAAAAGTTTGTTTACAGTAATCTTTAATTTGTTAAAATGCCAAAGTACCATTTAAATGAACAACCAAAGAAAACAAAATGGAGGACCAAATTTATACCAAAGGCATGAATCTTTGTGAAAATGAAGAGTTCATCATTGTGACATGTAACATTGAGTAAAATGACTGTAGTTTAGCATTACGGTAATTCTTACAGATGGAAAAAAAGCATTGAAAGTTGGGAAGTTAGATTATAAAACAACCTTGGAATGCTACGTACTTGTATTTTTCCTTTAGCAGCTAGCTGGAAATTTAATTCCTTGTCTTAAGAATTCTTTTTAATTTTGAAAAGATTAAATGTAGAAAGACAAAATGCTACAAATGGTGTCTGAAAATAGAAACATCTTTTGAGTTCATAATTGGGAATGATCTTTATATCACCGTAGTCACTCAGAGCACATCTGATCTGTTTTTGGGTGTTGTGGACTGCTAAGTTTAGGCAGAGGTGAGCACAACTGGTCTGTAATTTCCATAATATCTGTTTTACTTTAAGTTGAAATTTTGAACAATTCTTTTCTGCATGGTTTGTTACAACTATCAAAATTTTAAGTGGAATAGTCACGTACCTAAGTCAGAGTGGAATAAGTGGCACAAGAAGTTGGATACAGTAAAACTAGTCTAATCTGGATATTGTGTATTCTGAAATCTTGCCTATTGCAATGTAGACTTTAAGCCCTTTAAGTAAATTGAATTGTTTAAAATGTTGTCTACTCCGGAATGTTGTCTAATCTGGCCAATTTCTGCAGAACAAGAGGAGTCCGGATAGTAGCAAAACAATGAAGAAAAAAAAAAGATAAGAATTTTGAAGATATTTTTACTCTGCATGATATATAAAATATTGCTTTTATTAAAGGTTTTTCTTCACCAAAATGTTTCCATTAGAGAGAGAGAGAGAGAATGTCTAATAAGTCTCAGTAGTCAGAATTAAATACCTAAAATAGAGAAGAAAAACAAAAAAACTTCAGTAAAGCTTTAGGCTTTCATTCTCTCTCTCTCTCTCTCTCTCTCTCTCTCTCTCTCTCTCTCTCTCTATATATATATATATATATATATATATATATATATATATATATATATATATATATATATATATATATATATATATTAGGGATGTCAACGAGTACCCGGTTAACCGGGTACTCGATCAAACATCCGAGTATCGAATACTAAAAATGGTACTCGGTTACTCGGAAGTATATTTTTTTCTTATTTCAAAGTACATATTTTTATCAAAAACTTATCAAAAAATTATTAAATATTCATACGGTAATTAGCGTGTCGTCATCTACACCTGTAAAACACCCATTATCGCCTGTGGCTGTGTATATACAGTAATTAATGACCAATCATCTGGTACACAGCTTTTCTCATCTATTGTGGTCCTTAATTTTCGGAGGCTTCAATGATTGTTTTCAGTAAACATCATTTAAGTATTGTCTATTGTATTCAAATCGTTTTTAAATTATTTAATTAATATACGGTAGCGAAATCGGACAGGCATAGAAATACCGCTTCCCACTTCAATAGTGAAGAAATATTTAGAAATAACTGAAGATTTAAAAAAAATTTGAAAGTTAGTTTGCATAGTAGGTTTAGTGGGAAACAACCAAATTATGAAATAATATTAGATTAGCGATCCCAACAACGTCTTTTCCTTCCCTTTCATTTGTCTAACATCACAAAACTGCGTAACAGATTGTCCTTTTGCGTTGATGAAATAGGTCCTAAACAAGAACTGTAAACCATTTTAATTTTTTTATGTATTAATTGTGTCTTTTGAGTTTATTTGATAAATAAATTTGGTACCAAAAAATCATTTCCCTTTGACTCAGTTGTTTATATACATTTATAAACGTGATAAAACAGCTTTGGGATTTAACAGAGCTTAACCGGGCCCAAGAAAATTAACACACTGTCTTGTATTTTCATTTTTACCGAGTACCCGGGTACTCGATCGGAAAAACGTCCGAGTAACCGATTATCAAAAATTGACCGATTTGACATCCCTAATATATATATATATATATATATATATATATATATATATATATATATATATATATATATATATATATATATATATATATATATATATATATTTAATATGTATTTATAGGGAATAAGTAAGTAAACAGGCCCCCATCAGTCCTACTGTTTCAAAGCTTAGGTTTTTTTTGTCATTTTGATAATTACCTGACTATGGCCACTACCAGAGGAGCCAGCTCGGCTGTCTTTTGGAGATCCGTGGACCTCCTGATTGGATGAGTGTAGAGGGAGGCGGTAGTTTGTGGTGGCCAGTCGGCGAGATGCTGCTTGCTCTTCCTGCCACCTCTTCCAGTAGTTTCTGTTATAGAAAACAGATGAATCCAGTATGTACTGTATAAGTTCCTAGGAAACTTTAAACTGATATGGCTGGTAATTTTTGACAATCTGATACAATTTCAATATAAAGCTTATTTGTCAAGAAATTTCCCACTAATCAGCATGTACATTCTGACATTATGCAAGTTGTAAACAAAGATTCATGTACAAAATAATGTTTTATATAATAATGTTAGACTATTAATAGGCCTTTAGGACCAATGGAGGAGGAGAGGGAGGGGCTTTAATATGCCCCTCATTTAATTTATTACTATATACTATAGAATGGAATTAAAATGCTAATTAATGGTTATGTTCCCTTAGCAATAAAGTATTGTGACCTTTTTTTGTTTGTCAAGGAATTTCTGTTCAGTATTTATGTTCCTCCCAAACTAAAATTAACCCCCCCCCCCTTGTGCCTGAAAGATCTTGAAAGACCAAATGTGACACAGTTCCAAAAAAAAGGTGAAACCTTGCTGATAAACATTGTTCTTTGTTAAATGAAACCTATTTTCAATTTTATTGAATGTCATTGAACTGTATTTTATGTAATTAAACCTCATGATCATCTTTTGCTAATTGATACATATGAATGTTAAAAATGTTTGTTTTTCATAAAATACTCATTTACAGCTGATCTATATCACATAGATATACTAGATCTAGATTTTCAATCTATTTTTTTTAAATTTATTTATTTTAATTTTTTGCAAATTGTATCTTATAATAGAATTCTCATAAAAATAGTACCATAAACCTAAATTCTAGCCGATATGAAATACTTGATCATTTTGCTAAGTAACATTGAATATCCTAATTTCTATGGTAACCAATTTAGTCATATTTAATGCATGCATATCGCTAAGAGGATAATTAAGTAGAATTAGAGCATCAGATGAATTGTGGTACTGCAGATTCACAAAGACCAAAGCTCTGGCTGGCAAAAGTATTGCATAATGATTGAAAGTAACCTTTTAGTCCTAAGAAGTTTCAACTGAAATATTTGATCATAATATTTTTCAGGATATATTTCATAACTTAATAATCTAAGTTAAGATAACTTTTTCTCATTGTTTTTCTTTCAAATTCCTTGTAAACAATTTGCAATTTGAAGTGTCAAGGAAAGCAATTATCATGATATATGGTTTGAGAAAACAGATTGTTATATAAACATTAAAACATACAATGAATATGTCTGGACAAAATATAATTGCAATTATTGAAAGGTTGAATTTAAAACCAACAATTCTGAGATTATAAACACAGACTTAATCAGGAACTATTTTTCTTCTTCTTACCTTGCCCTTATAATCCCTGCTATTAGGAAAAATGTTCCAATGATAGAGGCACAGGTTGCTATGACTACCATCTGAGTATAACTCAACCCTGAAATCATCAAAAACCAGGCATATTACATTTCCGCAAATTTTTAAAATTTTCATTTTTAGATTTCCACAAAAAGTTAATTTTCTTATGTTTCCGCAAAAATCATATATGTATATAGCTATCATTGAACCTAAGCACAACGTTTCTGCAATTTACCTGAGATCTAGAGTGACAACACAAACTTGACATTCTGCGTAAAGAATATGCAAAATATGTGAAACACAAAGTTGCCAGGACTGAATTTTTAAAGAAGTCTGAGATACAAATATAGTGCCTGAACAGATGTTAGATGTTTTGGAACCAAATTTTTAAATGTGAAGGTGGCTGTAATGGTAACTTTCATACAAAGAAAATATCATGTCGTGCTAGTGCTAAAGCTACAGTGTCATTTGGTACCTATTCAAAAGTATAAAGAGTCCATATTTAATGCACTTTCAATTATTAATTAACTTTCATATGTACCAGTACATTCATAGTCCTAAAGCTTTAGGTCTATGGCACATTTTTATGCAGTGCTACAGCTTTTAATTTTATCACTGTGATATTTTATAGTTCTATTTTATTAATATGTGATATTTTATCATACATGTTATACTTTGTGATTTTATTAATAAATACAATTTAATTTATATGAATTTTTACCTGTGTTCCAGTGATCCAAGTAAAATATTTGAAGAATCATAATACAATATTTTTTGCAGAATCATAAAAAAAATTTACGGAATCGTAACTTATATTTTGTGAATAGATCTCCATAGACTATGATTCTTAAAAGATTTAAGGGAAATATCTAATGAAAATTTTTGACTCCTTGCCATGGTCTCATCCAAAATTTGGAAGCCATGATTTGAAGAAATTTAGATTACATTAGGGGGCTTTCATATCATGTAAGTAACTGTAGCCCTGTTACCTCCAGAATCCTCCCCCTGGGCATGTTTACTGGGTGGATCCACTGCTGTACTAACATTGTGGGCCTCTGACTGATTATTCTGAGACTGAAGTTGTTCCATGGCCTCCACTCTTCTTGAATAAGTTCCCATATTGTGACAATTGTTAGAAACTGTTGTGTTTTGATCCTTGCCAGATGGTTGTGAACTTACAATTAAATCTAAGGATACAGAGATCCTCCGCTGTGAACTGGAATTATCACTTGGGAATACAATCCGAGTAAGAGTCTCTAAAGTAATGCAAAAATCTGATTCAGCAGAAAAAATTCCCAATTCCTTTAGGATGAGCTCCAGCCTGTTGTAAATTTGACAGTTACTCTGAAGACTGGCAGACACACGGACACTGTCTTTGTGTTTGTGGTCAGTATCTGTTGGGAGTGGTGGTAGTATGGTGCCACAAGAATTAGTCTGTGCTGATGAAACTGAGGTGATCTCAATGATGTTTATCAGTAGTATCCATATTATGGACCAGAGAACACGCATTTCAACTGGAATGGCATGAAAATATATCAATGTATAAATTTTTGTCAACTGTAGTCCGAAAAGTTGTTTACAGAATGACAGACAATGAGATAGATGGATAAATGTTTGAAGTGAGATGGATGAATGATCAATAATGAGACAGATGGATGGATAACAGACAATGACAAGACAAATGGATGATGGACAATGAGAAAGATAGATGGATAACAGACAATGACGAGACAAATGGATGATGGACAATGAGACAGATGGATGGATAACAGACAGTGACGGGACAAATGGATGATGGACAATGAGACAGATGGATGGATAACAGACAATGACAAGACAAATGGATGATGGACAATGAGACAGATGGGTGGATAACAGACAGTGACGAGACAAATGGATGATGGACATTGAAACAGATGGATGGATAACAGACAATGACAAGACAAATGGATAATGGACAATGAGGCAGATGGATGGATAACAGACAATGACAAGACAAATGGATGATGGACAATGAGACAGATGGATGGATAACAGACAGTGACGGGACAAATGGATGATGGACAATGAGACAGATGGATGGATAACAGACAATGACAAGACAAATGGATGATGGACAATGAGACAGATGGGTGGATAACAGACAGTGACGAGACAAATGGATGATGGACATTGAAACAGATGGATGGATAACAGACAATGACAAGACAAATGGATAATGGACAATGAGGCAGATGGATGGATAACAGACAATGACAAGACAAATGGATGATGGACAATGAGACAGATGGATGGATAACAGACAGTGACGGGACAAATGGATGATGGACAATGAGACAGATGGATGGATAACAGACAGTGACGGGACAAATGGATGATGGACAATGAGACAGATGGATGGATAACAGACAATGACAAGACAAATGGATGATGGACAATGAGGCAGATGGATGGATAACAGACAATGACAAGACAAATGGATGATGGACAATGAGACAGATGGATGGATAACAGACAGTGACGGGACAAATGGATGATGGACAATGAGGCAGATGGATGGATAACAGACAATGACAAGACAAATGGATGATGAACAATGAGACAGATGGATGGATAACAGACAGTGACGAGACAAATGGATGATGGACAATGAGGCAGATGGATGGATAACAGACAGTGACAAGACAAATGGATGATGAACAATGAGACAGATGGATGGATAACAGACAGTGACAAGACAAATGGATGATGGACATTGAGACAGATGGATGGTTGATGGATAATGAAACAGATAGATAAGACAATGAGACAAATGAATGATGGACATTGAGACAGATGCATGATGGACAATGAGACATCATATAAAAGCTGTTGGAGGAATTGCATTTTGAAAAATTATCCACAAAGATATAGACACAATACATGTAGAAGCTTCTCTGGTCAAATAACATAAATTGCATTGCATTTCAGAATATACCAGATATGTTTAAATGACAAGTATTTTTATAATTTCTTTTTAGAAAATATCACAGTTAAACTATGTGACCAATTGACCATAGATCTATTGAGATGATTCTTGGATGAAATAAAAACTTACCAAAGTTTGGTGATAAATGTCAGCAGCCTCAACTGGAAAATTGCACTAGAAGAGCAGCCTTAGTCCTATGTTGACAATATAATATATATACCAAATGGTGAAGTCGACTGACTCTGAAATGAAAATGAAGAGTACTGACTGGCTAAGAATATAAAATATTCATGTTAACTATTCTTATAACTGCAGAAAGAGTTTAGTACCACTTTCCTAGGTAGATCAATGAAAATATCAGTACAGGTGGAAAATAACCAATATATGTATATGTTTTTGTCATGCAGGTTTCTCATCTCCTTGACAACCAATTTACCGAGCTGTATAACAGAGAAGTCTGTGTACTTATTAAATATTTTATTACATGTGAAATTGCTTTTGTGAATCTTGCAAGCATCGGTTACACTATTGGAGAATCTTTTTGTAGTCGATATTGCTGATTGTGTGAGGTTCCTTTCATTTTACAACACATACAGATAACGGAGATAAATAATTGATGACTCCGTCTCTTCCGTATCCATTTTCCAAATAAAGACAGCAGAAAGACATGCAAAATTTAATGTAAGTTTTGGGACTGGTGCAATTATGGCTATTGGGTATGATGGCTGTAAAAAAAAAATCAATACAGAAGATTGATAACAAATGTGATACATTTCCTTAAACCCGCTAATTTTGTGAAATTATATCTCCGACTGAGAGCAATATCATCATATTTGAGTGTATAATTGTGTAAAAATTTCATTCAGATTGTTATTTCAGTGGAATTTTATTTCTATTTTACCTAGCTTGCATGGTTGTAATATTTTGAATGCATTTTAGCTTCTTGAATTTATACTTAAAGGGGACATTATTATAGTTGCAGGGTATATATTTCTTTGAAATTATGCAATTTACCACATAGGAAAATGCAAAGAGGACATTTAGTTAATAAAAAAGAATCTCAGTGGCATAAAAAGCAATGATAAAACAAAAGATGTCATGCCTTAATCACATTGCTTTAACTTTTAGATTGATATTTGGAGTTTGTCATCCCTGTGAGAATTTGTTCACTTCTATCAAAAGGTCGCCTAAAGATTTAGATAGATATCTATATTGTGTGCACTTGATAAGTAGACTGGGCAGAGAAACCTTTGAATTCCCAATGAGATGATATTCTACTCATTTTTGGTTATGACAGGTCACAGAAAATCAATGTTTGCTCACATAAGCCTTGACATTAGAGAATCTTTGTAAGGAGAAGGTTTATAAAGATGAAAAAAAAACTTGACCAGTATTTCATACGTGCTGCTACACCTAAATTTTGGAACTGTACTTATCAATAAAAAGCTAGCCTGAGGCCATTCCCATTCAACTCAACATGCACAGACAATGTCAGCTTCGACCTACAACAATGGATCAAGGGTTCTTTATCATGCAAGAGCTCATTACAAAAAGGGACTTAGTTTTTAAGGTCTGAAAGACCCATGCCCTGCAATCTACTGCTAAGCAGCTGGCAATGGAACTGTCAGTTCTTTCTAATTTCAAATTTCTAGGACAGACCTACCTGGGAGTCTAAACTCGCAACCTCCGTAAATGAGGATAATGAACCACTGAGCCACCACTTCAGATTAATGAAAAAAGAATTTGCAAATGAAGTCAGTTGGCAAAAAGTAATAATGGTTTAAGTAATTTTAATCTATGAAGAAATTGTACTGATACGTACATACATGTATATTATTTTGACAAAGTAATTAGTCTTCTCTTTTTAAAGAAGTCTATAAAAACCTAACACTATCCTGGCTGAGGGGACAATGGCTTGAACACTGAGTAATGAATATACATGTATACCACTTCTGCCCCTGTGCAGCACTGGATTAAATTTGCTGAAAATAGATTGTAAATTAACTTATGGCTTGAAAATATTAAACCCAACCTGCCCTTCAGTCCTAACTGTTTTTTTTAAGAGATCAATCCTTTAAGACACCTCATTAAATAAATGATTAAAAGACATTATAATTCTATAATAACCCCTCTCTGTTTTAATTTTTTAAACTTCCTGTATGCTCATTGGGCTGAACAGCTTAGATTATATATATGAACTAGTAAACTTTTTTTATTTATTAATTGATCCATTCAAATTTTTAATCTGATTATATATCAAGGTAAAGGTCTAGACAAAGCTGAATCAATTTCAAGCAAATATCATTGATAGATACATAGTTAAAAAAAGACTGAAAATGCATACAAATAAGCTATAATCTATTATGATGTTTAAGTAAAATTTAGAAGAAATTATCTCCATGCCATATGTTATAAATGCATTCAACAATTCCCCTTGCAGTCAGTCTTTATAACGCTATTATTCATTGCAACAATTTCCATTTTGTTAACAATTTGAGGTACTTAGGCAATATCAGTACATGCAGTCACTAACTTTAAAAAAATTATCCCCTGATTTTTTGCACACAAAAATGTACCGATAATTCCCTTAAATAGCACGCATAAAGAACTTCTGAGTTTATTAAGCTAGAGCAGACATCAATATATTGTCACATCTGTGAGGTCTAGAAATTGACAGTTTGTTCTTTATATAGATGTTTTTCTCTGCACTGCACAGATGGTAAAACAATCAAACTCAAAGCCAAGAGAAACACAACTCCCCAATCTCCCCACTTTGTTATGGAACATGAGATTAGTACAAGATTATCAATATTAAAACTGTTTACAAGAAAGACACCAGATATCTTTTTGTATCATGTATAAATACAGTGTCAAAAAACGAGTCTTTGAGAAAGCTGAGAGCTATTTCTATAACAGATGGTCCATTCCAGTAACATCAAAATAGAAAGCTGAATATCAGGAGATATATTTAATGGATAAAAAATAAACATGCATACGGCACATTGGTGTTCTACACAGCTTAAACAAACATCGCCCACAGAATTTGTTTCTTTGTAAAGAGTTAAAAGCAGGTGTATCCAATTGACAAATGAAGTATACAGTTTTAAGCTGTTTCAAACTGTGCAATTCAGATTATATATATATATATATATATATATATATATATATATATATATATATATATATATATATATATATATATATATATATATATATATATATATATATATATATATATAGGTATTTCTATTTAAATGTGGTGGTCAGGCAGGTTCGATCACCAGTGGCCAGTTAGCTTATGCAGTTACCTGGTACAACAAGATGTGTTTGTAAATACTGTTGCTTCCATATGGGGAATTGAAAGTTAAAGTCAGACTTGTTTTTGTATTCTTATGAAGCAGAATTTATTCACAAACATCTATGTGAAAAGACAGAAGTCTTTTGTTGTTGCCTTCATTTTGACATTTGAATATACATACCGGTAATATGATTCAATGATATTTTATCAATTAACAATATTTATTTTCATTCCTAATGCTGATTGGATATATCCCATTGAACTTGAAATAAAAGAACTACAGAGTGTGACACACTTGTTTCAAATCTGGATGTTTTACTTTAAGGCAAACTAACAACAAAGTTTTTATATGATAAAGTGATGACTTCAACTTTTCTATCATCAATTTCCCTTATTTATTTAGCAACATACCATAATCATCTGCAAATGGGGTTTATGTCTCCCATTTGACTCGATACTCAAAAGCATGTCCTATATATGAACAATTTCTAAAATGAGGCAGGCTTCTGACAAAGAAGTTGAAGATACAAGGATATCAACAAGTCATCATTCCACCAATTCTATTGTTGATGACTTTGTTTGCATATACAATCTATCGTTAAATCAAATGTTTCACTGACATCTTTCATACAAATTGTTAGGCCATTATTTTCACACTGAATTGTCTATGGATTTTTCAGTTTACAGGAGCACAATGTGGGTGTGATTGGTCAAAAGCAGATGCTCACTCCTCCATGGCACCCGATCCCACCTCAGTTTTCAGGGGTTCATGTTTGCTCTGCTCACAGTTTATATTGTTTGATTGGACTTTTGAGCATGAACACTGTTTGTTATCTTCACATTTCATTTAGTGAGCAAATTTGATAGTCACAAGAAGGAAAACATGAAAATTGCAAATTCACTATATAAAAACATTACAAATTCGTTTTACTGATATAACAAATTGGTTTTATAATTAGCTAAGTAAATCTGCAAGTCCCCAGAACTTTGCTGTGTTTGAGTTTCACTGTACATAGCTCTGTTAACCATTTAATTCAGGAGCATCTGTGAAACTCCAGTCTGTGACTGATTAAGTAGCGGGTGTCTACAATGTGAATTGAACCTATAACCATCAGGTTAAAAGTCAATTAGACTAGTACAACTTAACCAACTGAGCTGCTGGGTTAATAAACCATATAGAGCTAGAAACAGGGTGGCCTCACAATAAACAACATGTAGCCATTTCAATAAAGTAAATTATTTAAAAGTAAATTGCCTAATTAACTCCCATATGGGAGTTTACTCCCCAGAGAGTTTACATAATTAAATCAGAAACCTATGACTCTGTGGTATGGGAAAGCCTTTATCTTTCTACCTTGGATCAAACTCCAGTAAGCTCTCTTAATTGGTCTGAAATCCTTGCTGCCTATTTCAGAGTGCTGTACCAGCAATGCTATAAGTCAATTTCATCTCACCAATAATCATGCATATATCAGACATGATGGCCACTCTAAAATTGGTGTGTTCTGAAAAAGTCACAGCCACTGTGGGAACACGATTAAGTGCCAAACTAAGTGGTTTATTGCATGTGACACTGTACTATACAATATCCAGATTTTGTTTAAAGGAATTACTGGAAACTGTGCCATCTGCAAAAGCAGTTTAGGACAAAATGAAACATATACAACTAAAGAGCTGTCACCAAAAAAAATAAGCATATATGATTTCATCATGAATGTAACTTTTATGTTAAAAAAGGATGAAAACAACTTGGAGCCTTTGTATTTTTTAAAATTTGCTTTCAAAATATAATTTTAATTATCACATCCTGTCTTTCACAAGTCAGATATTATACTGCAAAATACTCTTTTCAAAAATTAAAACCTCAAGGACACAAATGCAAACTAGGTCATAATTATAATATTTTGTAAAGAATCTATTGTAAAACATGCAAACTTGCAAGTTTTTGAATAATCATACCTTTAATATGTAATTGTAAATAATCTTTTCACATATAAACTATTCACTATTTCTTGAATCTGTGACATTATTGAGAGCGCAAAAAAACTAACACATTTTCTCCTAGTATTTGCCGGTTGCGATAGCCTACTGGTAATGCACTCGCTTAGTGATTGAAAGGTCCAGGTTCAATTCACTTTCCCACCACCACATAAAACCTATATATATATAACATAGGTAGTGAATGTTCCTTTGCACCTCCCCCCCCCCCCCCCCCCCCCCATGGCATTAGAAGTGAAAGTCTCAGGTCTTTTGTATATGACCTTAAAAATGCAGGTCCCGTGTCATAGGAGGCATTCAGGCATGAAAAAGAACCCTCACTGCTCAATGGCCATGAGTGCTGAGTATATAGGTCTAAATTTGAAGGCCTTCACCAGTATATGATGATTGTCTCATGTGAGTGAAAAATTCTTGCAAGGAATTCTTGCCCTAACAGAATTGTTTTAACTAGTAGGAAATACACAAAATGCCACTGTGGATAACTCCTTGCTAATTAACCTAAATGAAATAGTTATTCAGGGTGAACCATTAAGTGTGCATGCTGACCGGCTTATAAGTTTGAACATTTACCTTGGAAAGCATTCAATGCACATGCAGATTCTGGAAACAAACTGTTTTGACACTTTCACCTAGTAAATTGTTGCTAATTACGGTACTAGTACTTAATTCTAACAGTTTAAAAGTTGAAAAGTTTTTAATGCATTACAAAGCTCAAACTGCAGAGAAAATTTAAACAAATATTTGCATGCATTTAAGTTCTACCCCTTTTCGAAAAAAAAAAAAAAAACATTTAATGAACTCCTTTTGAATTTCAATCTCTAAAAATTTTAGTGCTTCTTAATAAATGTTTATCAGCCAAACATACATATATATGGACATACTGAGTTCATGATGTACTTATTGTTAAGCAGAGGAATTTAACATATACAGTGTATCAGTTGGAAAATTACTTTAATTTACAGGCATCGTTTAAGATGGATATATGATCAATATTCAAGGGATAGAAAAACTCTATTTCTTGCATGAAAATAAACAATTCAAAACCCTTTGGTTGGAAATAAAACCTAACTAATGCCTTGTAAACAATAAATTTTGATCAGTTTATATTCTGTGGAGTAATCTACTCTTTGATCTACTCCTTGATGACTCCATTGTTTATGTAATTTGTTGGAATTTCTGCTCGTACACACCTTTCTTTTTATATGCACTGGCAGTAACTTATGATAAAAATTTAGACATTATTATAGCTTGATCTCTCCAGATGGTCCCTATACATTTATCTAATTTACTTTCCTTTATGTATAAAAAATTGACAAATTACATAAAATTATACTGGGTATTACTAAGTACACAGTGTTGTACATACAAATTGCCAGTTGATGAATTCTTCAACAGAAAATTTGATACAAAAAAGAAATACAATGTTATATTATTCATTCAAAATTCTAAGTTATCTTCTGGTTGAATATTTGCTAATTTTACACCCCCCCCCCCCCCCCCCCCCCCAAATGATTTATTTGAATTTGACTACAAAATGTGTGCTTTTGGAGAAGGTATAAAGCTCATACATATTAAGCCTATTGTTTATGGTTAAATGTATAGGATTATAACTCCTAGAGTGAAGTTTGTTTTTCCAACAGACATGATTAGTGATTATCTGCACTTTTATTGCCATTTCCCAAGAATTCTATGTTTATCTGCATTGAATTACCATTTCTTCTATCAATATGTAAGTATCAAGAAACAGCTTGCAATTCCAGGGTCATATACAATGTGAACTCTATGATCGAGTACCTCTGTTAATTAATAAACAAGCTCTGTATCAAGTGTCAGCTTCACAAAATATTTTAAGTATGAGCCTTTTTCTTTCTCCTGTTAATTCATTTGATTATTTTTCTACATTCATTGAAATTTTATGCTCAATTTCTTAATTTTGCAAAAACAATGTTGTATAGACTCGAAGATTAATAATGATGACCTAATCATGGTTCCTAGTCTTCTTATAGGTGTACAATGAATCTAAGCATCAAGTTAGTTAATTTGAGTACATATAAACAGGCCTTATCTAGATGTATTTTTTAGAAAAAAAATTGTGCTTCACCAAATTCACATTCCATATTCATTTCAAAATTATCTTGATTTCAGAAACCTGACCATGAATCAAATTGAGATACACTTTTTACTAATAGTTATACTTCAGAAAATTGCATGTAATTGCTATTTTCTGGATGATCAAACGGCTAGACTAAAGTTGTCGAAGCAGATTCATTCCCAGGAATGTAATAACTCTGTACATTTGTTTAAATGTTGCATCTGGGAATGTAATCTACCAGTAATGCTTCTGATGCTGCAAAATGACAATGTATAGTAGTATAATGGCCAGGTTAAAATGATTAACCATATTCATCTCATTCAGAGGAAATGCCCATAAAAGCGCCCACCTTTCATTTTCAATCTGAATATAAGCTAGTGCCGCTGCATCTAACATTAGAAAATCACATGTACATATACAATGTACATGTAAATATTAATCTAAATAGATACTTGTATTTCTCAACTAAATACAGAAAAAGATACACCTCAGAGGGGGGATGAGTTTTAGATGAAATACTTCAGCTGGAGCCAATATGATAATTTCCAAATGGAAATACTATAAGCTTTGCAATGATTAGACTTAAATGGATAATAATATCATTAAGATGCATTACCATGTATTGGATATATGGCACACCATTAGAGCAGGATAATTCCTGAAATATTATATGTCATTCATCAATGACATTCTTGCATAGACATGCAGTGCATTTGCAATTCTGAAGCCAGCCCTTCCTAATTAAGTGCTTCATATAGAATGTACAATTTCAGCCATGCTCCAGATGCTGCAAGCTTCTTTCCCCTTCATTTACAAAAAGAGTTGTGCATTAATAATTCAGAGTAGTGCAGACTAGGTTACTGTAGAAACAAGTACAAAAATTAGAAGAAAAAATCCTCACATATCAGCCAGTACTATTCTCAGACAACTCACCTACAACAAAGTGATGATAATAGTTCCATAATTACGTATTAGCCACCATGGCTTCCTGCTACAGGTATCAGTTTCCATCACATACTGACTGTAATTGATGTGGTGTTGTGTTTTATTGAATGACAATCTATTTCATCATTCCGGCAGGTACAGATCAGTAAATGATAGTTATTAGAGATTGTACTGTAATAATCAAAACAAATCCGGAAGCTTGTATTATACTTGCCAGACTTTAATGTACATTAAAAAAAACCAATGGCAATGAATCAGGACTTAATGCAGAATTTATGAGCTCAGTGGTGGTGCATCTGTATTAAAACCTCCAAATCCCAAAAGGATTCCCTTTGTTTCATTTCTAGTATAAATATTTTACAACAGAAGCTTACAATCTGGGCAAAAAAATGCTAGGAAATGTCATTCAGTTTTATAGTATGCCATTATCTTTTGTTTACTATAATGTTTTGTAACAATTTTATCTTTAAAAAAAAAGATTACATAAGTGCACATGCAATCTTTGAAACTAATCAATTCCACCTCTTTGCATTTCATAATAAGAATTTCATGAAAAATTGAACTCTCATCCTAGCTAAGCAATCCTTTTTAAAGATTGAATGATGTCTTGAGTGCTTTGGAATAGTTGAATTCCTTTATTTCATGGATATATATATAGTTATCATTTACACTACTCCTTTAAATATTTCAGTAGCGATAGCATCAATAGCATCACCAAGGTAGCATATTTATATACACCCCCATCCCCCAAATAATTTCCTTGTCAACCTTTTCCAACATGCATGGTACCTCCCTCCCCCCCTCAAAGTATACATCTTTCCTTTATGGAATTTAGAAAGAAAGCTTTAAAATCTGATAATGAGAGATTGGCACACTTATCTTGAAAGGATCTTGAAGCTAGATGCACACATTAATGTTATATATACACTCAGTCAAGTCAACCAGAAGATAAATAAACAGACCACTAAGGTATTGACCACTTATTTCTACAGAGCACAAAATCAATGTGGGGATAAACTGAAATGATGCATATCTTCTACTCCAGTATTATCGGTATCAAAAGGATGCATATTTATACTTTATCACTACCGTCTTACTGAATGGCAATCTTTCTTAAGTCAGACTGACGAAATTTTATACAATTATTTAGAAATTTTACTGAGCTCTTGGTATCAATTTTGAAATAACAACTGTATAAGAGTTAATTGAACTTAAGGACCAATGGGCCTTAAAGGTCACCTGAGTCTCCTATTTATTTCTGATCAGTGTCATATTATTTGTTTCTGTCAATCTTTAATTTTTAATTTGAAAAAATACATCTCACAATGATGTAATTTTATGCTAGCCTGGCCATTATACTCTCATAATTTATCTTCATCTTAAATCTTAAATATGTCTATCATGTAATTGTATGTCGTCTTGTACCCATGCTTAAGGAAGCTGACTCCAAGCAGTGATCTTATAGAAATTGACAATATCAGTTTATAGAAGTTGCATACAGTATTGTATTCGTATATTTTCAGTACTGGTTTATGATTGCATATCCTAAACTGTGATGATAAATTATGAAGGGGGATCATATATAGTAGTACCCCCTCCCCTCCCCCTTGTCATTCCTCTCCTTAGACGACAGTTGGCTTTCTGATACTCTGAGACCCTCTCCCCTTTCTTTTTAGAAATTTTGATAATTATGCATTAATAACAAGTAGCTCCAGACAATGTTATAAAGCACTGTTATGTACATTGCATAATGAAATATAGGTACATTCCTTACATTATGCAAGACTTACTATTACAGTGCATCATATGACTTCTTCAAATTTCTTCATTGCCATATAAACATTTTAGCAGCAAAGATCTTAAGTGAGCTTTAGTTAATGTATACAAATCTAATGCAATCTAATATTTCTCTGGCAACTAGCCTAACTAGGTGTGATTGGGAAACTCTCAATGTGGAATTACAAATAGCAATTCTATTTACATACAAAGTGGGTCCAAAAAAGGGTCAATACTACAAGCTATCATGTACAGTTCCTAAAGTCCTAGTGTAGTGCTCTCTCTCTCTCCTCTCTCTCTCTCTCTCTCTCAGCTGATCAGAAGTGGCAATGGTATACACTTAGTATATGAGGGTTCATTATACTGTATAGAGGATCAATAATTCATATGTCTGAAATTTAAATGCTTCAACTTATTGGGAAAAATTGGTAATTTTTTTTTTATAAAAAGGCATCTTCAAACTTAATTAGCTTAATTCAAGTACTTTTGTACAAATATGAGTTAAAAAAATGACAATAATTAATATTTGTATAACTGGTATTTTTGTTGATATGTATATTCACACACATTTATAACATATACTTGTATATTGATTACAAACCTTCCTTTCCACAAATAAAAAAAAATAGATCAAATTTGTTTCTTTTTTTTTTAAAAAAAAGATCCTTAAATAAAGAAATATTTAATTGTGACAAAGTAACAACAATATGATAAACTATCATCTCAAAGAATATCAGAACAAAATTATACTCACCAGGGCTTCGTGGTATTGTCCAAATGTTTTTCCTCCACAAAATTCACTATGTAAATCAATACACACTTGGTATAACAGTAATGTCAATCATTTTCCTGTTATTCTGAAGCAAGGAAGCCAGAATCTGTCATATACAGACTTGAGTCAGCAAGTCTTATGGCGGTCCATCCCAGGCACTGCCTCAGACAAAAGTGTTTCACTGCAGACTGATATTTTACAGATGGCATATATCTCATAAGCGGTTAATCCAATCAATTTAATTTGCTTATGAACCTAAGGATAACAGTGAATCAAAACCTCTGAAGCTGTTTCATTTGTTCTCTTATCTATTTTTTTCCTAGAAAAAAGCTGGTTCTGCCAAAATGTTTATTAGAGGGCAATTAATCTAGACTTGTGAGGATGGGATGTTTTATGCTTGTTTATGATATGGTTATGAAATAAATATTACTTCTCAAATAGAAATGGTTTCTCTTTTAACACTGATTTAGTGAGAATATCACCATTTGATTTGAAGGACACAATAAGGAGAAGGGGATGGGGTAGGAGGTGGAAGTTCTGTTTTCTCCTAACTCCCTATTTTGAAGATGGGAAGATGATGGGGGGGGGGGGGATTGGAAATAAAGTAAGACTTGCCTATTTGACATTTGTTGCAAGTTTTTCTCATGATAGAGGCAAGCAGAGCCAGTCTTCTAGGAAACAATCATTCCATGCAATATTTAACTTGAACAATGCTAAAACTTACAGATTAAGGGTACAGGTGTCCATCTGTGAAATAATTCAGATTTATTTATTATTCATAGAAACTACAATTATAGCTGTATCCCCAGCATGGGCTGATTTTGTGTATATCTAAAGAGTAAGTTATTGAATTATGTGTCCAATCCTATTGATTTATTGTCATTGAAATATGTTCAAAACAAACAAACAATACCTATAGAGGAAGAGGTATATTTGAAGGGACATAAAGTATTTTGATCACTCCTCCCCCCCAATTTAAATCATTCAGAGGTACGTTTCCATGATAATCAAGGACCAAAGATCCAAAAAGCTTTTTTTTTGGGGGGGGGGGTTCTTTGATAAAATCTGTAACAAAATTTAAAAAAAAAAAATTATTTTAGTAATAAGGAAATCAATTGTTCAGTGTATACTTGTGGCCGTCCAGGATGTTCAGAAATAAATTTTGCAAACACGTACCTTTCTCTCTCTCTCATTTTACAAATCACAGATTTAATTGTAACTGTACACTCTTCCTGATCCTAGATTCAGATCTCAAATAGAATGTTCAGTGATGCTCTCAAATGAGAGTTATCTTTCCTACACTCAGCCATGTATACATATGCTCCATCTATCAAATACATTGCAAACACTATCAATATTGGTTGATGTTGGCCTTTTTTTTTTTTTCTAGGGAAGACATTTAAATTGTAAAACACCAGTCCCTTTCACTTTTAACCCCCTCCCCTCCAAAAAAGCTTCTGATTTAAGTGATAGAATCATATATGTCCTATAGAGTAATCTCATATGCACTTCAACTTTTTGGTCAAATGTTCATAGCTACAACCCACAAAATTCCCCTCTTATCTTGAAATTCTGTTCCCACTCCTGCACTCAATGGCAGTCTTGTGATGGTTTATAAGGCTGTAAAGAACACCTGCTTATAACATTAGATGAATAATGTATTCATATAATAAACTTATGATATTAGAAATCTCAAAATATATGTTGTCAAAAAACTTTTATTTAGTGTTCTGTTAGGTACATTCACTATCTTGTCTTCAAAGTGATTGTGCAATGCAAGAAGAATGTGAGGACAACAAAGCAATCGGGAGCAAGAACTCAAGGGGGACAATGACATGGGTTAGGTGAACAAAACAAATGATAGGGGCAACTAAGCAAGATCGAGAGTAAGAACACAAGGGGGATAATGAAATGAGTTTAAGACAACAAACAAAGGATAGGGGGCAACAAAGTAAAGGAGCAAGAAGTCAAGGGGGGGGGGGGCAATGAAGTGGGGTTTGGTGAACAAACTAGTGATAGAGCAACAAAGGAAGGGAGCAAGAAGTCAAGGGTGACAATGACATGTGGTTAGGTGAACAAAACAAAAGATAGGGGCAACTAAGCAAAGCCAGAAATAACTCAAGGGGCACAATGACATGTCAAAGTTTTTTGTAGCCATGGCAACATCCAAATCTGAAAAGCAGAATTATAAACCTTGATAGATTCTTCTTGTCTACCAAGTTTTATTGAAATCAAACCAAAACTCTAGGATGAGCAGGGTTTTGGAATAAAATCATTCATTTCTATTTTTGGTATTTTTAGCAACATTTTTCATCAAAATCGAATAGCAATATACAGGATTATATGTTTTTTGTGTATATTATTATTGTACAAATATTTATTGAATTCAGACCAAAACTGTAGAAGGAGTAGTGTTTTCAAAGAATCTCGCGGACGTTTCTAATTTTATTATCCATCTAAAATTAGAAATTTGTACTTTTGTATTATCTTGTTGTATGAAATCGGACCAAACTGTAGGATGAGTAGCATTTTGAAAGAAATTAACCTTAAATATCTATTTTAAGTGACCAACCATGGTAACACCATCGACAAAAATTAAAACCCAATAAAGAGAATTATGTACCTTGGTATAGTCAAAATTTATTGCAATCGGACCAAAACTGGAGGAAGAGCAACGTTTTTCAAAAATTGTTTACTAGTACAGGCAGACGGACGGACGATGGGCATCTTAATGGACTTGGACCAATAGAGCTAGAAATTCTACATGTTCTTAAACCACCAAGTCTTTTAATGATGTTATGTGCCTGTCATTCAAATGGTCATAAAATTGTAGAAAATCTAATTTTACGCTAAATGAAGTGGGATTTAAAAAGTGTCATATGATATGCCTTTTTTTCAATTTCTTTTAAACTAGCTTCTATTTGTTTACTTTTATTGCCCAGCTTTGCCATATGATGACATTTGCTTGCCAAATGCAATACATTATCTTTTTTGAGCACCAACAACCTCAGAGATACTTATTGCTTTACGGCAAGTTTTTTCTTTCCTTGAGAATATTCTTCAATGTAGTGCTTATCTCCCTTTCAGCAATAGCGCCATGTTTGTCATTATTTATGCAAATTTTACAACGAACTGTACACGTGCAAATACGAGGGTTGTCCAAAAAGTTCGTGGACAAATGCTTAATTTTCTTAATAAAGCCCGCAATGGCAAACGTGTACGATAAAATCTTAATATAGACCATGAATTAGTAAATATATAAAATATTAAAACAATGCACACTACTTTCTGAAAGTTATAGGGGTAAATACTTTGTATATGCAAGCCGCACGGCCCAGTCTGACGTAATGCTACATGTAATTTCATGATAACGTCAAAAATATGGATTTTGAATTTTTATCACATGTTCAAGGACACACGCTAATTTTCTTTATTACTTTATTCTTTATTAATATAAACACTTCGTATACACAGCTGCACAGTCCAGTCCGACGGTTTATAACAACGTTATGAATAGGGATATCTTATTTTCACCAAACAACAGTGTTTTTCCACTTTTTGTATTGTCTCCGAAATTTTACACACCCTTGAAAAATCGTATACACTAATTACAAATCAATGGACTAAATATATTCCAATAATTTCAAGTTGTTTGAATAAATATTTTGTGTCTGACGTCGTTTCAACCATACTAAAACATAATTGTATGATTGGACGCTGTTCCGTTCGGATGGCCGACGTCGCTTTTTCTGTCAATTTTTGAATTACTTCTTGCGGCTTTCGCTTAATATTCTCACTGTCTATTTAGTAAGCGATACTAAAGATATCAGAAAATGACGATAGCCGCTTTATTTGCGACACATTTAATTTTTATTAAGCTTTGACTTGTTTTATAAAGAAAATAATAATAATAATCAGAACACTTTATTTAAAAGTTTATGGCATTTTAACCCTGGTCCGTGCTCACTTTCGGCGACCTTTGATGACCACGATTTTTACAAAAATATTAAGTTCAAACAATAAAAACCAAACTTTTCTGACTTTTATTTTCTTAACTAATATTTTGGTATACAATAAGATTATCTTGAACCATTCATTTTGACAAAAACGCCATTGTCCACGAACTTTTTGGCCGGACAACCCTCGTATACGTCATCCGTACGCTAATACAATGTAATAAAAAAGGTGAAGATAACGAACAGTGATCGATCTCTAAAAATCTATAAACAATACAAATCTGTATAGAGGGCATAAAACACAGACCCCTGGAAATTCCAGAGGTGGGATCAGATGCCTAGGAGGAGTAGGCATCCCCTGTTGACCAGTTAGACCCTCTGTGAGCCCAATGTATTGATCAGGTAACCGGAACATCCCATAGTCAAATTCGGTATAAAAACAAAGGTCTTAGTAACAACTGGTATGAAACACGTCAACCAAAATACGACCCAATGGTAGGCTATATTTGCTAACAAAGTCATTATAACGACCATAGAATTTACGAAATGCTGACTTTAAATGAGGTTGTTGAAATCCCCCTAACATCAACTCATTTGTCAGTAGTCTGCCTCGGTTTAAAAATTGATCGTATTCAAAGTTATTTTGTAATTTGTTGATGACCAATTACAAGATACGAAAATTTCCGACTTCTATCTTTATTGAAGAAGGAGTTGTCTGTGATATCAATAAATCTAGTTTTTAATTATCGTGAAGAATTTTTGTATAAAGTGTAGAAAAGTCGTACGTTTTGATGTTACTGACTTGATTTAGCGATTTTAAGTTTTCTATAAGTTCTTTGGAGTTTTTGAGAATCCACATCTGATTTACGACCACTTCTAGAATATGCTGTTGCAGAGTACGTCTGAAGTTTCTCCTTTACAGCAGTTAAATTTTTGTGAGGAATAAGACAGGGGCTTGGTAGACCATTTGCCGGACCCTGAAATGTATCACTGTTTAATCAACAGTAAATTATATGGATAGCTTAATTGATAACGTTAGTTTCTCTAATAAATTAAAAGTTGCTATGCATGATGTACTTGTTTAAATAAATTGCTTTACCAAAACTACTTTGTATTTGAAAATATATGCGCTTTCCGTGTATAATGTAATTTTGCGATTAAACGAAAGAGATGATTACATTACACGCATCGCGATCTAAGGAGAAAAAGTACTCTCAGTTTATAATGACAAAATGAAGGATATATCACAGTACTGTAAGCAGCATCCATTTATTTCTTTGAAATGTCTGACAGTTCTTGTTTCCATGGGAAAAGTCAGTTGCAGATCCAGAATAAGTTATCTGTGGTTATATCAGACCTGCATACTCGCTAGCTGCAGCATAACTATTGGAAATTTTCTTTGAAAAAAAATATACCAGCATTTCAGATTCATAATTTTTGCAATAACTATTTCTTCTCTTTTTATGTAGAGAGTTTGAATTTTAGTTTGAGTGTCTGCATCATATGTTCACATTTAAAACTGAATCACTTCAAGCAAACAAATAAAATAAGCAGCATTTTAAGTCATGTTGTCTTACCAAACAAATTCCTCGGGACAATTCACGATTCGTTCTTGAAGGTTTTGAACTACATGTAATAGTATACACCTATTTACTGGCTATGAGGACAATAGCAAGTTTATCGTTCCCCAAGACAGCAACTATTTCCCGAGGCGCAGCCGAGGGAAATAGTTGCTGTCGAGGGGAACGATAAACTTGCTATTGTCCGAATAGTCAGTAAATAAGTGTTTTATTATACCGAAGCAGTCTTAACTTGTGTTACGTCACAATCTGTATAAAACCAGAAGAGTTCCGAGATGAAAAGCGAGGGAAACAGAATGCTGCCGGTGAATAGTTTAATGACTATTTCACCATGGGCAAATAGCACAAAAACTCTTCCATGGTAGGGGCTGTTTGGAAAAAATAACATGTTTATTCGTAATATTTTTATATAGAAAAAATTGACAGAGGTATAATAATACTTTCTATCTACTAGAGCTTAGCTTCTTTTTCTTAGTCATAAATCTCAGAAATCTCGAAAAAAAGGCCATTGGTGTATCTTTAATCAAACAGTGTGTCGCCTGAGAATTACAATAGTTCATCTCATTCTGTACTTTGCAAAAACTTGGGAAATTAGTGTTAAAAGTCGTGATCAGTATTGGTTGTTTGTCAGATGAGGGCTATTTTGGTTGGACAGGGGAGATAGAACACTTAAATTTTTCAATTTACATTGAATGGAGATAGAACGAATTGATTAAAAACGTTAATATCTTTCAGAATTTTTTGTTTCACAGGTGTTTGAGGCAGTTCTTTTCTGAAATGTCAATGGATCGAGCCCTCTGTAAAGAATATTGAAAAACAGTCTGCAAAAATCAAAATAAATGTACCAGTATTTTTGAGATACATGTCTCTTTGTTGTGCTCTAAATCTCAAGAGCTGTTTCTCCTCCTATCACGACGTGTATCGTTTTATGGCGAAATTGCATTATGCGTGTAGCATTTAAAAAACTGCAACTGTCCACTTATATTTTTATGTACCTCCGTTTGAAAAGTGGGCGTATATTTAGTGATGGGAGTGTCCATCCTTACACTTTATTTGGGGTTTCCCTTAGCAGAACATAGACTGCCATTCTTGGTATACATGTATTTAGGGGGAGCCATTACTTATCTGCAACTCCTCTTACACCACTGATTGCAATTTAATGAAATTTTATTTCCACAAAATCTCTATTACACAGTGCCATTTCGCATCTCCTATTTTATGTTTCGATCAGAAGAATATTGGGGTTTCCCATAGCAAAACATGAATTTGCCATTTCTTATTTAACATTGGGGGGGGGGGGGGGTACCCATCTCATATCTGCAACTCCTCCTATACCACTGAATAAAATCATTGAGACTTACAGAAACTTTATTACGTTGTACCATTGTGTACCTTTTATTTTACGCTTGATCGCGGACAGATATTAAGTTTTTCCATGGCAAAATATTATATTATACTCATTATACACGATAAAGGGGGTACCCATTTTGTTAACTGAACTCCTCTTAAACTCCCGACGGAAATTCAATGGAACTTTCACAAAATCTCATTTACATACCACCAAGAAATGCACTTTGCCATTATACTGATATGGGAGCGGGGATATCATTTTGTGAGCTCTGTGCTCACTGTTTGTTTTTAGTTTATAATGTATAATTTTCATTTGTATATTGTATAACACCCTATTTGTATTCTATAATGTTTAATTTGCATTTTATGCTAATTCCATTTGTACTTGACAAAATCAATTTGTATTTTTGTTATAAAATTGATTGAATATGTTTATTTTCTTATTCTCTAATTCTAAGAACATACATAGAGAATATAGATAAATTTATCAAATCCTAATGGAATACACAACAATGCTGATGTACACTAGTATATATATCCCTAGATTCAATGTAAATTAATTAATAGAAGTTTTTATAGAAGTTAAGTAATTTATATACCAAGTTTATATGCACGAAGGAATGAAAGGAAAATGTAATATAAAGAAAAAAATATTTATTGTAAATATTATTGCATTGAGACGTCTTCTTTGATTTCTTTGATATTTTGCAGTTCTTGCTTCCATCAAAAAATTATTCGCCGTATGTCCTTCAAACAAATTCTGTTTTCTTTCACCACAAATTCTGTTGATGTAATCATTCAACTATTGATTTTGATTCCTCTGAAATGCACAAATACGACCATTTCATAAAATGAATAAAACATCCCTTTCATCTGATATAGAAAAAGTACAAAAATTGAACAAAAGAAATGTCAAATTTTAACCAGATATTCACTTTTGATTAAATCATATGAGAAGTATATTAACCGAGTTAATTTTGTTAAGCCAATTACAGAGCACATGTTTTGTTTTTTTTTTTTAGTTCACTGAGTTTGCAATTCCCTATTCTGGTAACCTATACCAATGCGTTTCCGCCCGCGTCGTCTTTCGTTATTCGACGTCAGTTGTCGGCGGTCCAACTTCAAACCCTTGAACATTTTCATCAACTCTGAAACAAATAAACTAATTTCATCTTACTTATATTTAAGTCCAAATTAACGTTAATTCAAATAATTGAAGATATCTTGAATTATTTGAAGCTTTCATCAATTCCATTGAGTATATTGTGTAATAAGTAAATTGATACGCACATCAATTCAATTGATGAGAAGAACAATTGATTTCATGTGTGTATTAATTCAATTAATGAGCTCAACAACGTGGTGGAACAATTTTCACAAAAAATAATTTAGACCTCAAAATAAAAGATTTGTTGATCTCTTGAATTGAATTAAAGACATTTTTATTTCACAACGGTCTTATTTGATGAATTAATGTGCAAATAAATCCTTTTAAAGAGGGCAACAACTCAACTAAAGGGAGCATTATTTAAAGTATGAATATACGTTGAATTGAAAATATCACTAATTAAATAGTGATATCGATTCTCTATAAAGGAATTTTTGTGCGCAGTCATTGAATATGCAATTGAGGATAGCAATAATTTAATTGTTAATGCATTAATTGAATTATTGCTCTCTTCAATTTAATTATTGCGCACATCAATTCAATTGTTGGTATCATTAATTAATTTGAAGAGAGCAACAATTCAACAAATGTGCGCATCAATTCAGTAAATTAACGATATCAACAATTGAATTAATGCGCGCAATGATTCGGAATTGAAGACATCATTCATTATCTGAAAAGATCTGTTATTGTATTGTTGCACGCATCAAATGAATTGATGATATCTTCAAAAAAAAAAATAAAGATATCTTCAATTATTTGAGGAAGCAATAAGCATAGGATATGACTACCAACCAAATCCTATTAGCACTTCTCTCTAGCTTGAATGAAACTAGTGTTTCATTAGTATACATTGTACTTGGTAAAATTTCCAGCAGTTGCAGACTCTAACATTATTCTGAGAAAAAGACAGTGGTATACTGAGGATTTATACGCAAAACTCAAAACCAAATTTCTGTACATGTATCTGATTAATCGAGGTGTCTTAGGCTCAACAACCACAGATATGTCCAGTGTATTATTCAGAGAGCAACTATTTTTTGCAGAAATTAGCCCAATCTTTTTCGATTCATTTCCTCGACATAAAAATTGTAGTTAATTGTGTATACGATCAATTTGACGCCAGTGTATCAATATAAAGACAAATGCCATTATCACATTACCAGTATATCCTAACCAGCTGTTTAACCCATAAAATTGAACGAACAAATAAACTAAAAATGTCAGAGCATATTTTCTCGGCAACGACAAAATGCATTCTTAACTGCATGGACTAACTTGTCATTGAGTATACTGAATACTTATTTTTCACATACGTGCAGTACGTGTAAGGACTATGAATAAGAAGCCGAAGTTGATCAACATTTTGTCGGAGAGATTGAGGCCTAGTCTAGTTGATGTTGAGAGGAAGTATTTGGAGTCCTGTGAGTTAGGAGATGAGGATTTCGTCCGAAATCTGTTAAATTCTGGGAGGGTTTCTCCAGATCTAGAGGACACTCAGGGAAGAACTGCCCTAGACCTCGCCATAGCAAGTGGTCATGTTTCCTTGGTAGAATTTCTTGTAGGAAAAGTGGGACCTAAGGTTATCCATCAGGGATTGCTTTGCGCGGTCGAAAATGATCGAGAAGAGATCTGCCAAATTTTGCTGGAAAATTCAATTTATCAGTCTCCATTGCAATCAAAAGACAATGCAAACGAGTATTCCTCCATCGAAGGAATCACAAATCCGAATAGCGACAAAATGTCGGAAATATTTGAAGATGATTTATCAGCAAGGTCAAAACTTACCCAGGTTTCTGAAATATCGGTAAACAAAATGCTAAAGGAGGCACTCATTAAAGCAGCGATCAGAAACAACTTTCAAATCGTTCAAATGATCATGATGAAAGGTGCATCCGTGGACATTCCACATGATTATTTTTGTTCTTGTCATGAATGTATTGAGGAACAAAGAAGAGACTACATGGTGTTCTGCAACAGACGACTGGACACTTTTCGCGCGCTTGCTAGTCCTGCGTACATTTCTTTGACTGAGGAAGATCCTGTAATGGCGTCATTCTACCTCAGTAAAAAGTTCAAGCAGCTTCAGGTCATGGAAACAGAATACAAGGTATGGATAACATTTATTTGACAACTGATTCAAATTAAAATAGGTTCATACCCCATATAGTAAAGAAGAGGCGAATTATTTTTATAACATTCCTTTCACCTCTCTATGTTCGCAGAATTCAAATTGTTGGCATAGTTATTTCTCTACAATTTTTGTTAGTTTAAGAAATATGAACTTCAACATTTCACGTTGAACACCAATTTTCGCTGTTGACGGTGAACACCAATTTTCACTGTTTACATTGAACACCGACTTGAATACCTACTTTCGTTGTTTACGTTGAACACCAATGTTCGTTGTTTTCATGGTTGAGCCAGACAACAATGTTAGAATATCAACGAACTACCATTTTACTTAGAATAGGGCGAAGTACCCGTAACCGAATTTTACATATAACGATGTTGTACTTTGTGACAAAACCACAAATTCGATTCCCTCAAAAATTAATGAATTCAAAGTATACGTATTCTAAGTTCTAGCTTCAATACTTTCTATAGAGCACGTACGAAGAATTGGATGCACAAGTACAAGAGTTCACCCTCGACCTGTTAAACCAATGTCGTACATCCGGGGAAGTGCAGTCTCTTTTGGACTCACCAGAAACTGAAAAATCGTCGAGCGATAGTTTCCCTATTCTACAGGTCGCTCTTCGAATGGAACAGAAAAGGGTAGCTTATAATTTAGATTTAACAGAAAAAAAGGTAATAATGTTGATGTGTGTTTTAAAAAGATTTAGATATATTGGATGGAAATTTTCAGTTTGTTTCCCACCCGAAATGCCAGGCTCAGGTATCAGCTGTCTGGTTCAGCGGGCTTAAAGGTATGCGCCATTTGAATCGATTCGAATTCCTGCTGTTGTCAATACCTGTGGGGATGCTGCTCTTGCCCATTCTGTCTCTAGTTTTTATCCTCGCGCCGTGGAGCAAGGTATGACAGTGTTTAAATACATGTAACAATTTTTTTCCCATTATTTCTGAAGCAGTCAATTCTCCATGTGATGTTTCATTCTTTCGTCAGTTTGTTTAAAATAGTCAATGACCAGTACTTACATATTACAGCTGTTCGCCATCCACTTATCAATACTTATTACACAACTTTTTTGCGATAACAAAAAAAAAAGGATCGATCTAATATGAAAGATAATATTTAAATCGATCTTATACATGTATGAAGATAATGTATCCTTATGATGGATTTGGAACTTTTTCAAAGTAAATTTTTGTTTCAAGGTGATAAAAATCCGACTATAAATTTGTTTCCTCAAAACGTCTACAAATCAATGAATTCATAAAAATGGCATCCAGAATGAAAAAAAAAAACCTTTACATGTAAATTCTCTTTATAGCTTTGAAACACAGTGTATTTTCACATCAGTTTACTAAACATTTGTTAACATTCTTCCAGGTGACACTACTGCTGAACACCCCTTCTACACGCTTTCTCAGTTACACGTGTTCCTACATCTCGTTCCTGTGTCTGATAGTGTTGGGCAAAATCCAGTTCAGTAACATGTGGGTCTCCCTTGGCTGTGAGGAAACCAACCCTGTTAGTTACGTCTTCATCGTCATCATATTTATGTGGATCATAGGTGGGTCTTGAAATAAATTTTGTTTTTACTGTCAACAGGTAAATTCAAAATTTACAACATGATAAAAGAAACAATCCATTGTTACATTTTTAAGGCTGGATTTGGGAAGAAATGAAACAGTTGTTTGACCAAGGTGCTGCTGATTACTTCCGGTCTGTCTGGAATGTAATCGACTTTTTAATGCTGACGTTTCTCCTGACATCATTTACGTTGGATGCCGTCATCCCTTTACGATTACGCAGTGCTTTAGCCTATCACCAGCTGAATTACAATGTATCCGCTGGAAAGGAAATCACCATTAACCAGCTCTTGTTCTGTTACGAGGTTGAGGAGGGAAAAAGTTATTTCTCAGTTGAGCACCAATGTCCCACAGCAACAGTTGGAGGTCACATTACTTAATCTTTTTCGTGCCTTATGAGAAAATAATGCATATTTAAGTGTCCACTTCTATTAAAATATTTTTGCAGGGATTTGTATGGGCGGCGGAAAATCAACAGACTCCGTTGCAAAACGAACAGCTTAAAATAAAACCAACGGACTCGATTGCAAAATTAACAGACTTTGTGGCAAAACGAACGATCACAGATGCAATGAAATAACGCTAGGTGGCACGTGCAAAAAATAAAACAAAACAAAACTAGCGTTAATTCCGAAAATGACTTTTTATGGTTGTTTTTTTTTTTGCGCGTCATCTAGTGCAAACAGTGAATGACTGTTTTGCATCGGTGATTTTTCGTTTTGCAATGAAGTCTGTTGATTTTGCAGTCGAGTGTGTCGGTTTTATTTTAAGCTGTTTGTTTTGTATTTCAGTACTTTTTTTGGCAAAATTAATTGTCCGGTTTACATTAACGTCTTTTGTACCCTTTCCACCTCCCATAGATTTGAATGGATCATTTCATGATATTATAGGCTTTGTGATTCTTCAGAAAAAAACTGATTTTTTTATAACTTATAAATATCTTATCATAGACTTGATATCAATCATTGTAAATATTCCAGATTATCTTTGTAATCATCGTCAGATACCCACGAGTGATCTCGTCTTTTACTCATCACCCGTGGGCAAACTCACCGAAAGCGTCGAAAAATATGCTAATTTGTTGATTATGGACAACCAATCAGAAAGTTGGAACTCATTAATTTTGAAAATACGTGTATTAGTTTGCTATTTATGCTTAATATCTTGACGCTTGTTAAAAGGTGCAAATTTTGTTTTAAAACGATTAAAGTCAAGTTGTACAGGTCATTGGCACTCAAATACTAGTAAGGAATTATACGGAAGTACCTTTCTCAAACTGCGAAATGCACGGGTGAGTGGATTTATTTGCAATCCTTGTTAACTACGGAAAAGTTTTTGTCATTGCCGAACTTTAATTTGTTGATTTGCCATCGCGACTCTGAGGAGAAGCCAATCAAATGACCCGTGCATATTAATTACATACGATGATTTTTCGGCGAGTTTGCCCACGGGTGATGAGTAAAAGACGAGATCACCCGTGAGTATCCGACGATGCTTTGAAATGTGAACTGGTTCTTCCTTGCATTTTCATCGCTTTATGTCTGTAGATTTTTATCAATTTTAGTTGAATGGACACCTACCTGGGTTCCGGATCCGGAGCTGATTGCGGATATTATGTTTTCTGCTGGGATTATTCTCAGCATTGCTCGAATCTCCTTCATCATGCCAGCCAATGAAACCTTTGGAACGATGCTAGTCTCCTTCAGAAGAACGTTTGGGGACCTTGTTAAATTACTGGCGATGTTCGTTCTCATTTTATTGAGTTTCTCCTGTGGACTTGCTGCTCTCTATGCTGCGCATGTTTGTCAGACGCCGCATTTCCAGGGGTTAAGTTTTATGACATATGAGGAAATTGACAGTATTGTAAATTGACAGTATTTTTCTCCAAACCAATAAAACATCTATCAACTGTGTTTTTGTTTTCAGGTTTAGTGGTGTATTTTTTGTTCTAATATGGTCTCTCTTGGGATTTGGCGAAGGCAATACCCCAGAATTAAATCAGAGTGCGCCCATGAGCTCCATCACGAACAACCCGTCACGGATCGCATTAACGGAATGGTTTGGAAAAGCCATTTACGGTGTTTATGTTTTTGCTGCAAGTGTTGTTCTGATGAATTTACTCATTGCTGTCATGAGTAACACCTTCCAAGAGGTCCAGGTAAAAATGATGTTAAACGATAGGATAAATAATGTCTGGTCAGTGACTTAAAGAGTTAGTACTAATTAATATAAAGGTTAGGTTTTATTTTTGTTAAATTTTTATACTTTAAGAATAAAATCGATTTTTAAAATGTTTCTTATAGGACGAAAGAGATATAGAGTGGAAGTTTGCGCGCACAGAACTGTGGATGACGTTTATAGAGCCCGGATGTCCAGTAGCCCCGCCCTTTAATATTATTCCTACAGCCCAAACTATATGCAAGGCTTGGAGAAAAATATGGTCACTCTGTGTTTGTTGTAGGAAACGCAAACTTAAAATTAACAAAAAATCAAAGGTAAAATAATTTTTCCAGTGACATTTGTTGATACAAAAACAACTTTATATAAATTCTTAGTACATTAATAATTATAACATAATTTGTTTTATGTTATCTACATTCTCATTTGTGTCTACATTTTCAGAAACTTGATGAAGAAATGACAATCTCATCTTCGTACACGAATTCCAGACAGGTCTCTACAAATTAAATCTTGTCTAAGTAAAAGCTTCATTCGAAATTTTCTGATTGATGTTTTTCTATCGTCCGTCTTTGTAATTTAACTCCGATTTTTGTTTCGCAAAAAGACAAAAATGACGAGATTTCGTAAAATATTAAAAATACTGCACTGCCTTACATAGTGAAGTTGGGACCAGACCGAATGTCGGAAAAATTTTATCAAATCAATTTTGAAAGTAAAAATCAATGCCATTACCAACCAAACAAAGATCATTTGCTGTCGAAAACTAAGGAAGCATTGATTCCAGTTCTTTTATCTTCATTCTTGGAGGGCTATATTTGACCTTAATTTCTGAGTTCTAGGCAATGTGTTTTAAGTGTTTTGACCCATAAGTTTTTATATATAAGTATCATATTATCAATTGGTGTTTTTCTCTAGATATTTAAACTCTCCAATTTCTTATTTACAGAGTGTCATATGTGCACTTATTCAGAGATACATAGTCCACGCCTCTCGGGAGAAGATGGAGGGCGATGAAGGTATGATATTTGTTGCGAAATCACTTTTATTGAATTGATTAGAGGAATTGATACGTAATATGTATATTTCAACACTGATATTGATACTTTTAACAACAATTTTATGTCTTTTGCATTGTCATACAGATGCTTCAGAAGACCGGATACGACGGTTGATAGAACTAACTGGTTCTCGCCTAGAAAAACGATTGGATGAAATTACAGGTCACGTGCAACACGTCGATGATCACGTCTCTCATGTTGACAAGGGTGAAAGGGATATTCAACAGTTGCAGAGAGAAGAAATGAAAAGGACTGACTTGGTATATATTTTGATTAGTTTAGCTCATACCATCTGAACTTTACACAATGGTTGGTGGCGGAATGGGGTATCCTTTCTGTTTTTCATCCTCCAAAGGAAATACTGGGTCCCCCTCCTCTTGAAATTGTCAAATGCCAGATAACATTTAATCAGCCAAACAAAGGTTTTCACTCGATACTTCCGGTAATTCTTGACTTTGAGAATAAAACTGATGAGAGCCTTAAGGTGCATGCATCTTCTATTGAGGGCAAAGTCATTGTTGTTCAGATTTTATAAAAAATTATTTAAAAAATAAGACACTACATAAATACCGATAAAATCCAGGGCTTCGGTGTTATGTGGTCATAGTATATAACTCTCTAACTCAGCTTTTATACATATATATGATCAATTTGAATCTCTATTATATATGCATATTTACTCCCAATTTGACTTAGCACTTCAAGCTAAATATATTTTTAAAAAACTAGATATATCTTCGACAACTTTCAATCTTTTTTATTAGTTGCTAAAAGCACAGGATGAATACAAAGAAATACTTCTGAAAAAGTGGGAAGAATGGCAGAGGTTCCGAGAACAGCGTTTACAGGAAGTGAAATCTATGCGAGAGCAGAGAGAGCGCCTCCTACAACAGCGGATGTTTGAGGAGGCGCGGAGATTGGAGGAGGCAATATCTGACACACTTGAGGAGGCCAACTACATTCCCCGAACGACTCTGAGATAATCCCTTTCTCTTAAAATCAACAAAATAACTTATACATTTTTGAACACTTTGAATTGTTATTACTACTTTTTTATTTCAAATCTTAAGGAATAATAACCAAATGTATTCTTACAGTATTAAGCTAGAAAGAATGACGTAAAACGTTCTAATTAATGTATCCCAAGTGCCTTGTTTGAAAATATAGCACTCACTTGTTTTGAATATTTAACAGAAAATCAATAAATTTCTCCAAAGCAACCTTTTTATTGTTAGGTGTTGTTTTTGACTTTCCGCATATTTCGATGAAAAAAATCTAGGAACACAAATACATTCTTCTTAGGAGCATTTTGAAATTTAAAACTCCATATTTTATGGGGAAAACGAAAATAAATAATTGAAATTCAGTTTGGCGATATTGTCAGACTGTTATATATTGAATAAAAACAGTGCATGAGATAAGCAGAACTTCAATAACAGAAAAAAAATCGGGTGTCAACAGAGTTTAAATCAGGTATCATATTGAACGAGTTAAAAACAAAAAGCGTGGTCGTTCAGCAATTACAACAATTGCAATGGTGTCGCCTGTGATAATTTGAAGTGATTCGATGTATAAAAAAAAAGAAAGTCATGGAATATGCGTTAACCAAAATGCTCCTGTACTGCATATCTCGGTTCAAGTGTGGATTAATGTGATTACGAATTGATTTTTAGTCTTGTTTTTTTTTTTCAACATACATTGTACAACATTACACTTTTCAACATCGTCAGAACCACAGTATTTGATAGTCGAGTTACACAGTGAAGTTGTTTCTGTTTTGAATATAAGCCGAATGCATTTCTGTAAAGAGAGAGAGAGAGAGAGGCTCCTGGACCACAACGCTCTCCTGAGTCACTTTTGTCCTGCTGTTCTTCATCAGCAGATTTTTTTAAAAATAAAATTCAATATCGGCTCCATATTGTGGGCCAATATCAAGCCAAAGGGAACATTGATTAAATCAATGTTGAATCCACACAATTCAATCAACGTGGTCCTGCTGTTCTAGAGAATTAGAATACTATCTCAGGATGTTTTCATATATGACTTTGTTCTTCTTAAGATTTTTAAAGATTTTTTCCCTATATATTCTTATGTAAAACTATGATCGCCCCGGGGGTGATGATTTGAACAAACTTAATTCACCACTACTCTAGGATGCTTTCACATGTAAATAAAACTAATCATGGCTTTGGTGTTCTTCTTAAGAAAATCTTTAAGGATATTTTCATACATATTCCTAAGTAAAAATTTGATCGCCAGTAGTGGCTCCGACCCACTCCCGGGGGTCATGATTTGAACACATTTGATTCTACACTACCCAAGGATGCTTAAAAATTTAAAATATGACAGTTATGGCTTTGTTGTTCTTGAGGAGATTTTTAAAGGATTTTTTTCCTATTTATTATTATGTAAAACTTTGGTCACCAATCCACCCTATCCCCGGAGGTCATGATTTTAACAAATTTGAATTTACGCTATGTAATGATGGCCCTTCTTTTGAGCAAACTTTTATCCTCTTCAACAAGAATGCTTTGTGGCAAGTTTGATTGAAATTGGCTCAGTGGGTCGTTAGAAAAGTTGAAAATGTTGAAAGTTTATAGATTCTGGACAAAATATAATCAGTAAAACTCACTTCTCACTTGAGCTATTAGCTCAGGTGAGCTAAACATCAGAGAGTTTTGAGGCCAGTTATGATTCATACTGAACTGTATTCAGCATATATCGTACTTAAAAACATTGTCCTTTACATTTCATACTCTGATTTACCTCAGGTAGTTTTACAATATAAGACTGACACTAATATTGGACAATTGCTCACTAATATCGGGCTGCCGAAGATTTTAGACTACAGAAATAAATTAATAACATTACAGAAATGGTTTTACAATGTGAGTTAAACCAGTGTGTTCGAAAGGCCACAAAAAGAATTTACTGCGGTATCGTCATTTTTCGTTGAACGCCAATGTAGAAACTGGTAGCTGTCCTCCAATTTACATTTTAACAAAATGATATTTTTAGTCAAAACCACTCAGTTTAATCCCCCACGAAGACTACTAAAATCACAATAGTTATTTTGACTTGAAGCTGACAATCATCTTATGAACGATAACGCTTAGCTACGTTGCTGAAGAACTGTCGACCAATTATCATAAATTAGGGATGTCAACGAATATTCGAATATTCATTCGATGAGTTAATATTCGAATATGAATTTAAGATTTGAATATTCGGTGTTTTTCAGATTTCACAAAAAAGAGAAATATTTACTAGCGATCCCCTGATTTCTTTCACTACTTTCTTATATCTTATAGATCTTCTAATTTATTTCATTCTAAGTAAGGTATAAAAGAAATATAAAAAATTATTGATGTATAGTACAAAAAGTGCTTTCAATAGTTTAATATGATCGGATCTAGAATCGAGGACAACGAAATGTAACCCTTCTTGAATGTCTAAGAGACACATGAAGAGTGTACTTATGAAAATTAATTTTATTGATCATTGAATTAAATTTTTGATAGAATCAGCCTGTAAAATTGTAAAGGGCTCAATTTCAGAATAATGTATCAATTACCTGATTATCTCGGGTTGTATATATTCCTGAATTTTAAAATCATTATTGAGAAATTAATAACCTTGGAAAAATGTCTAGGGAATTGTTTGTTTATATTTTCAAAACATTGTATCAAAGATTATATCTCTCATTAAGCAGATAATTGTAATTAATTGCGTGTATTAAGTCGAAAGAGTAAACGACAATTTTGCCTCTGGTTAGACGACTGGTTTGTCAGTTTGAGCTTGTATAGATATCATTTGTTAAAATCATATTTCGATTGTATACACTTAAATCAATTATTTCTTTTAAACACTGACAAATATCAAATAAAGAATTCCTTATTGTATACCCACAAATTAAAGTCTACTTCTAATTTTACTTCCATATACCGACGCAAAAACTTGCCATGAGAGTATGATGATGACGTACATTTAAAATAAACCATATTTTATCGAATATTAGAATACTTTTATTGAATATTCGAATATGAATTATTGACAAAATTGACATCCCCATAATAAAAAAAAATCTCATAGGGTATTTTTATGTCTTTTGTTACCAAACATTACTTACATTGAATTGATTTTTCTTTTATTCCATGTATTTATTCTGTATCGGTTTTAATTCTCATGTACTGCGCATGAGAATGTCTTATCAAAATATGGCTATTCTTCAATATATGTTCGTTTCATGTATGAAGTCAATGCTTTGAGGGGAAAAATTGCAAAAAAAAAAAAAAAAAAAAAAAAAAAAAAAACAGAATATGTCCCGGGCATTTGACGTTATACATACATGTATTTATCTTATCACAAAAATATGATCTCCTGTTAAGTACGTATAGGGTTTTTTGTGATAAGAAATATATAATGTCCAATGTTCAATGGTTTGATATTTTATCTGAAACAGTGTGTTTCTATTAATACATTTCTTTTTATCTATTTTCAGTTTCTTCCCTAATGGTCATGACGCATCAATTTCAATCATCTCTTTTGGTCTTAAAACACAAAATTAATTGTATCAGTGTATGCTCTCACTTTTTACAGGGAATCGCGGGAACATGCTGACTAATACGCTCTCTAACAAGTAAAGTGCATCAAAGATTTCCAAAGCGTTAACTTTTGATATTTCATAAACAAATTAAACATAACTTGGTCTACCTTAATTTTTTGTGATTGGGAGGGGGATCTAGCACAGTCTGTACATCTTTCATCATTCTCATTAGTTCTAATAAATCCTGAATTAATTGGGTTATTCGATATATATTATCTTTTCTGACATATTTTATTTTTTAAATAAATCTGCGACATGACTACTTTGGACAGAAGACGGGATCAAAAGGGTCCCTCACTGGAAGCGAGTTCCCCATATTTACTACATAAGAAAAAATTAGACACAACATTATTTTGTAAAATAGTTTGAATAACCAAAATCTAATTACTTTTTGAACACAGAAAATTTTAGGAGAAGTGCTGAAAATATGTAAAAGTACGCAGGGTCATTTCTTTCATTAAATAATATACGAGGGTTGTTTGGAAATGATTGAGACATTGTGTATTTTCTTCTTTCTAATGAACGTTTGCATATACAATATGACAAACACTAAGAATTAATAAAATCAAGAAATATTTTACAAATATTTTATTTCTTCTTTTCAATGTTATATCAATGTGTCAATGGTAGGGGTACCCGGCGCAGTCACAAAATCAGATATTGAAAATATGTAACAACAATGTTCAAACTCCCGGTGGACCATAGTAAGAGCGGAAAAAATTCAATTTATGTATATAATTTTTCAATTTAATTTTGACTTCATTTCGTGCAAGTTTGATGAATTTCAATCAGAAATACGGAGATCATGAAAAAAATTTAAGCGCGGTATAGAAATCTGATAACGACGACAAAATGGATTTTGACGTCAAGGCGGCGAAGCGAGCAAACCTAAAATTTTTGTGTAGCACTATGAGGAACTCTTTTTTCAGTCTTAATGACCTTCTAAAACAATAACGGTGAGAAATTAAAACATGGCTAAGGGTTTGTTTTTTTTCATTGGTATATATTTTTTTCTTAGAAGTAATTCAACCAGAGTAAAAACAAACGCTACAAACCACTATTATTACGGACTAAATAACGTTGACCCGCGTTGCATAAATCGGTACTGCATGATGCCAAGTTAACCCGTATATGACACTGCATGTATATTTTACACTGGGGTAATCGCTCATCATCATGCTTCCATTGGTAATCGTTCCATGTCATTTCTAAAGAGATATTTCTAGTTTTGAAGAGATCTAATTATCTTTAATTCCCCCCTTTAAAAGAGCTTGCTATATACTCACAAGTAAATTTTCATTGTTGACCAGAAAACTTGACTAACCAGCTTCTCGTTACCTGCATGCAGGATCTGAATCCATCATCTTGCATCCACAGTAACGGAGTTGTTGGTCATTTTTGTCTGTCCTTAGGAAAACTTTTACTGATCAAAAACTGTTCTATTTATACATCTCCAGGTCAACTTTTTGTGTAGTATTCAGTATTATATACTGACTTATCCAATTTGGTCTGGATAATCTTGGTTTCAATTTGTAGTTTCTCGCCAACAGTTGTATTTGCCTTTTGCTGATCTGGTGTCGGTAAACAAACCTCAGCTAAGCAGATTAAGCCATGTAGGTTCTAAGAACTCTATTCTCTTATTTACCTCTGCCAAAACAACTGTAAATTAATGTTTATGTCAACTTTAGAAAAAATATCTGCTTGGTTAGAAAATTAAAGTATCGCAACAGCGCTTTGTAGTCTAGAGTGTTTGATCATGCATTGAAATAACCCGAAAAAAGACCTTGAATTCTTTAGTTCAGCCATTTATTAAAACATGAACCTAAGCAACTGACATGCTGGGACAAGCAACTTGGTTCATTAAATAATGATGATGTCCGTCAAAAACTAGTCTCGTTATATTTCTCTGAAAAGCCAATAGTCAACAATTCAGATCCTTAACGGGATTGTATTGTACTCAGGTGACTTTTAAGGCCCTTAAAATTATTATCATGATGTAAATTTGAATTTTGAACATAATTTATTGTTTAAATATACAAATATTTAAAAAAAAAAGAAAGAACATATTTGAGAAGTGAATGACCCAAAAGTAGGTCACCATGACCTACTTTTTGCATTTTATCATTACTCATGGTCAAGATTTTTTTTACCTTGATACGTGTTATCCAGCATATTCATGTCTTGGGTACCCCCATGGGTGTCTAGCCTGAGGACAAGGCTCGTTATATATACTTAAGAAATAATTTATACAGAGCAACTGAATGACTGAATTCATCATAACGTTCATACCCTCCTTTTTTTAATTAAAGTTAGAAAATGTAAGCCGATTAGTACAAAAGATTTGTTAGATTGAGGGAGGTATGAAGTCAGTGTAGATGAACCCCCATGATGACCCCCATCCCCACTTCATCCGCCTTTGGATAGGTCCGCTGACTCCTGCAGTTCAGACAATCGTGTTTTTTTGTTTTTGGGACTGTGTTCCCTTTGCATACTAAGAAAGACCTCGTTGTCTTTTATAGGAAAGAGTAACATAATGTGCGATGGATTACGACCCTTTTTGTTTTTTCTTAAAGCGAACATTGCTTTGACACATAATTTTATTGACAGCTTTTTTATTAAGTCTACATGCAGTGTATTGATTGTGGTCAACGCTACGCCGTGTCGTCTGTTTGCATCCCCATTTTGTTTCTGATCTTCATCTTGTTTATATTTGGGTATCAGAATGATCTACACACAACAGAATAGCCATTCCGAGCCTGACCACCCTTAGCTCTATTTGTAATCGATATCGAAAGAAGAGCCTCTCCGACCATGTGCTTTGGACGCCTCATTTTAAGCGTCGGAAAATGAATGACATCGATTTTTATAGCTGAACATTATTGTTATTGTATGCAGATAAATTTTAAGCAAAGACCACAGTGAGCGTATGAAAAAGTCATATTCCAGACATTGCCATGGAAAATGCTATCATTGATCTAAACCTTAACGGCAGGGTGTTCCGCTTGAAGCGCTCCACATTCCAGCGATTACCTATTGCTTGTCTGGAGTACGGAGAAGATGGTCAAGGCGAGGTGTATCTAGAACGCCATGCAGACTGCTTTGATGCTGTTCTTTGGTATTTTACAAACGGAGAACTTCATATGCCTAATTCAATATGCCCAGCCGTGTTTAAAAAGGAACTGGAGTTCTGGTCAGTTGACCCAAGTAAGCTGTCTCAGTGCTGTTACATGAAATACCTTTCGTTCTTTGAAGATCAGAAATTGCTTAAAACATTTGAAGAGGACGAGAAAAAGTCCACGGGAGTAGGAAAACCCCCTAAAATTGGAAGGAGTAAGTTGGAGAAATTTCAGAGTAAAGTCTGGAGGACTCTTGACGATCCATCATCCTCAGTTGCAGCAAAGGTATGATGAATCCAATATTCCAGTGCTATGCGGGTATACTATACAATATTTTCGTTCTTATCTTTATCTCAAACAAACTAGTCTAGTGCACAATAAGGTCAAGCGAGCAAGAAAACTTGTGAAAGTTGTTTAATCCGGATGTTCTGCATTCCAAAATTTTGCCTTTAACGATAAAAACTCTTAGTTTCTTTGTTTAAATTCTGTCTTATCCGGAACCATTTCTAGGGAACCAGTAGTGCCCGGATAAGACAGATTTTACGAGATTTTTGTATTATGAGAATTCTATTAAAACTTTCATAGTATATTTTTTGATGAGTTTTAAATGAAACTAAAAAAATTATATTTTTAAGACAAAATTTAATTAATAACATGTGTGATTTTATGTATGATTCTATACTTTGTAGGGCGGGCGATACATATGATCCTTGCAGTTTATAATTAAAAAATACATGGACATTTTATGGCCATCAATGAACTGGAAAAATAAACTTCTGCATTCATGTTTGTCCTTAAACAGCAACCCAAGTTTTAAGTATTTGTGGGTTTTTTTGTTTCTTTTCCCTTCTTTTGGTTTTTTCCCCTTTCTTTTCCTTTTTTCTACATTTCTTTTTGTTTTGTGCTCTTATTTATTTATTTTTTTTTCAAATTATCTGAATTTTAAATGTTCATACCTTATCAATGAGATACTATTTGACTTACAGATATACGTTGGTGTGTCGGCATTCGTCATACTTATGTCCATCTTTGTTCTCTGCGTAAGTACTCACCCTGCATTCCAGAGAGAACTGCAGTATGATGAACTCGAGGCTTACTACAGTTCGGACCCGGAAAAGCTGGCTCAGGTCAAAGGTCTTCGTAACAAACCAATCAGGAATTCCGACGACAGCAAAGTTAAAAAAGTATCGCCTATTTCACCAATAAAAGTCAATCATACATTTTTGCCAGACCGGAAGCTGAACAACACCATTGCTAGTGACCACGAAAATCAAACGGCGGATCTTTTGCCACCGCCAAACACAGTTGCGAGATACACGTATTTGGACTACTTGGATTATGGTATGGTGACCTATTTTGGAGTGGAACTAATTATAAGAATTACGTTTTGTCCGAAAAAATCGAAATTTTTTTCATCCTTACTTAATATTATTGATGTCATAGCATTTTCTTCGGAAGTTGCTACTATGACATTTGAATACATATTCCCAAAGGAAAAGTATATCAAATTTTCCGCTTTGGACATCGTAGAATGCATTCAGATAGCTAGAGTGTTTCGTCTTTTTCGTTTAGTGAAAAATTTTATCGGCTTTCGCATATTAATTTATTCCGTACGTGCAAGTCTAAAAAATATGTTGCTGATGATTTTCAACTTACTTGTTGCCGCCCTGATTTTCTCCTCGATTGGATTCTACTCGGATAGAGCCACTTTTGAATCGATACCGGATGCAATATGGTGGGCTATTGTTACCATGACTACAGTTGGTTATGGCGATTCCTATCCAAAGAATATTCCGGGTAGATTTATTGGATGTCTGTGTGCCATCTCAGGGATATTTGTGATCGCCGTGTCCATTCCAGTTCTTGTAAATAATTACATTCTTTTTACAGGTTTTGCTAATTTGCCAATAAAAAGGCACTCAGAGGGTCTTACGTCATTGCTCAAGTCCGAATTTGACTCCAGGAGAGAAAGGAAGCATTCACAAGAGACGGAACCAATGACTTCCATACAAAGTTCTTAGTGATGACTTCTTACACATATTACATGTATAAAACTCAACGAATATTTTCATTTTTTTTTATTTACTTGTAAAGCATACACTTAACTGAAGGATAGTATCCTTCAAAAATATGTCATAGCTTATAAATTTGACCCAACCCCTTATTTTGTTCCCTTAAAAAACTACAGATAGTTTTAAGTTTTGTTTTTTTCTTTCTTGACAAATTAAAGATGCGGGATACAAGCAATGACATTACAAAAAGATCTAGAACATGAGTAGAGATTTGAAATTTCCATAGGATTTTCTTTAATGTTGTCAAGTCCCCTCTTCTGTCAATGTTTTCAAATTCAACAAAGCGACCTTAACGCAGTGTCTTCCAACAGATATTGATTAAAATATAAAATTTGGTGTTATGACTATTTCAAAATTTTCTATTTTAATAAAATTTGTTGGAAAACAGAAGCTATGGCTCCTTGCTTTTTTGTAAGAAAACCATACTCTTTTATTGAAGGAATTCAATTTTACTTAGATTTCATTGAACTCAGATTAAACTTATAAGTGTTAATTTTGGAATGTAATAGGATTTTAAATTGGTCTGTTATCATATACAGAATTCAATTGTCTTTAGAATTACTTGTTATTAAACTCTGAAAATTGCGTTTTTTGGCGTTATTTGTTAAAATTCGGTATGAAACATTTTAAAATCCCCATACATGTATTTATCTCAGTCTTGCTTCCTTATTTTTCACGTTTTTTTTTTCTGCAGTGCACTTACATGTAAGTAATCTTAAATGATCCGGAACATTAAAGATCTAAAAGTAAAGTGAAAGTAAACGGTGCCGTGCACCAATGATGTTTCCTTTAAATCTTTATTCTCAGCACAACTTTGGGTATAAAAGTGTCTGTTGCCATTGGAATCTTTTTTTATCAGACTCGTCAATCAACTGTTTGATTTCCAAATTTGAGAGTTATATTTTCTTTTTGTGTTTTCTTCAATGTTTTAAAAATGTATTTTAATTTACTTTTAAAGCCATCTTAGGGATGTGAATGTAGTCGATATTTCCTGGATGAGCGATTATGCAGACTTTTGTTGACCAGCTCTATTTCAAAGTAACTATATCCTGCCGTGGCTCATCTGCAATTACGTTTTATATTGAATTGCAAAGTGCATGCTTTTGATCTTTGTTTTTTTTAAGCGTGAATACACTGTGTATGTTTCCATTCCTATGTGCCTACAAATTTATTGTTGAGGACAAAAAAAAAAAAAAAACCAAACCAAAACAAAACAAAAAAAAAAAACGCGCACGAATAATGTCATTAATGATACACACTATATAAATCTGTATCCTTTTAAAATAAATTTTCAAGCTATAAAACTGCCAAGACCAAAGTGGGTACGCCTAATGTTGAACAACATTGTACGGATTGGATTTTTTGTGAACTGGAAGATGTAAACTGCTAAGTTATTATACATCCGAAAACAAATTGATCAAACTTGTGCTGATGTTGACTCTGAGGGTGCATATCAAGACAGACAATGTCAGAATAAAGTGGAGGTCAGCCCCCTCCCGCTGCCCTACCCTGATACTACGTGTCTGACAATAGATCATAATTAGTAATACTAAAATAACAAAAGTAAAAACATACAAAACAATATAAAAACTTGTATTTGTGATGCACCTTCATTCAGCTGCTTTAAAGTACTGAGAACACAAGTCTAGAAATCGGTGTACTGCTGTTCTTTAGTAAGACCAGGAATCCGTTTCCCGATTATAATGATTCCAGATTCTTCCTCAGTAGTAGTAGTAGGTTCAGGTGTAGTAGGTTTAGGTGTTGTTGGTTCAGGTGTAGTGGGTTCAGATGTTGTTGGTTCAGGTGTAGTGGGTTCAGGTGTTGTTGGTTCAGGTGTAGTAGGTTCAGGTGTTGTTGGTTCAGGTGTAGTTGGTTTAGGTGTTGTTGGTTCAGGTGTAGTAGGTTCAGGTGTTGTTGGTTCAGGTGTAGTGGGTTTAGGTGTTGTTGGTTCAGGTGTAGTAGGTTCAGGTGTGGTGGGTTCAGATGTTGTTGGTTTAGATGTGGTGGGTTTGAGTGTTGTTGGTTTAGGTGTTATGGGCTTAGAGGTTGTTGGTGTGCGTGTTGTCAGTTCAACTGTTGTAGGATTATGTGTTGTAAATGTGTTAGTTGAAGTTGTTTCTGTGATTGTTGCATTTAACTCTGAAAAATTTTATAACAAAGAGAAGTTCAACTTTTTATTAAGATTTAAAGACCGAGAGATTTTAAATCTGATACGAATTCTGATTAGTAAAATGACATTGATATGAAAAAGTGATAGTATTTCATGCATGAAAGACTAGTGTTTTAAATTGCAAAATATGGATTCATTTATAAACCAGCATATTTCAATAAACAAGTTAATAAACCTACCGAACTCGCAGACCCAGCCAAGATTAGTTGAGTTACAAGGGAAGATCCACCAATCCTGATTGTCATGACTGTAAGCCGCGCAGTTATTCCCTGGAGTGTCCAAGATTGGCTGTCCGGCATGCCAATGTTTATATGACGTAGTCTTTAATGGAGCTATAGGGAGGATTGTAATCAGAAAGGAAGATGTTGAGACTAAGTAAGCAACACCTAGAATTTCCATCAAGTATATCAACTCAGTTTTCATTACCATTAGTCCAGGAAAAACTCCCAGGTGACGAGGTGTCAGACAGGCCAATCCAGATGTAGTTGTCTGTGTGACCTAGAGCAATCTGGTCCCGCATACCCAGGTAGAAATTTTCCAGTGATTGGTGAATGTTCATAAGGTTCCCGCCCTTTTTGGAACAGTCGTCTTTCGCTGTGAACCAGTCTGCTCGATCACTAATGACAAAGGTATAGCATCTCTTTACGTAGCTGTAGTACATTAGATACCTGTTTCGTTGAAGATGTTTTGGACATAGCTTATGAGCGAAATAATCCAAGACGACGGGTCCCGTATTGGGTTTCTTTGTTGTTGTTGACGGTTTAGGTGCCGAAGTTCCAAATATACCTCAATAAGATTAAAAAGAAAATAAGAAAATAAGGGATGTTTTCTTTGGGCACCAATAAAGCTAACTGAAGTGGGATGTCTGATGGATTTGGAGAAATGGGGTTTTCGAACAAACCGTTGGGACAACTCCATTTCATTTAGCACTATTTATTGTTGTTCAGTGTCATCAGAATTAGGAGTCATTAAAAAATATTCCATTACTTACTATCGAAGAAAAAGCACTGAGCAACTGTAGTGACCGTGAACAAAATGGCCAGTCCTTGCAAACATGTACACATGTTATATGCTGCTCTCAAACCATAGAAGAACTCCTTATCAGTTTGTCCGGAAATGTGATTGACCTAGAACAAGGTCAGCATATCAATCTTATATAAAAATACCTTTTAAAACTTTGGAGTCCTTAATATCCGGTAGTCATATTCCGTAAATGATTTTTTGCGGATTATTGCAATCGCAGAAATTAAGACCACGGAGCATTAACTATCAAGATTGGATATATTTTTCATGTGATGCAGTCAAATGGTGTCATACAAGACAATGAAATGAGTGAATACAATTCGACACGGACGTCTGAAAAAAAATTGGATCAAATTTCTAGCTCGGAGTAGATTTTCGATCCACCTAAGCTATTTTTATATGCAAAGCGTATGTTTGATAGAAAAAGCAAATAATTTCAATTCCCAAATTGTATGAAAATGTAGATCAGAATTTTTTACCTAAAAGTCATAGAAGATATACATGTAGATATATGTCATTCGATTCTAAAAGGGGGAGGGGTGGGGTTGTATATTTTGTCGAGTCAGATTATTAACGTTCACGCCTTCACATAACAGGGTACATTGTCTATCATCAAATGTAATGTTTTGACTGTAATAGATGGATATGACGTAAGATGCATATTTCAAACCGGGCGTCAAATCGCAAAAATTTCCACCCGCAGAAAATACCCGTTACGGTATACTATCGGTATATGTTAGGCAAATATAGCACTTTCATGAGGTCGATCAATAGATATGTCGACTTCACAGAAAAGCATATCGAGCGAGCAGAAAGTGCGAGGTAGTTATGCTTTTCTATGAAGTCTATATATCTATGGATTGACTGAATGAAAGGGCTACATATGTTATATTATTTTTTTTTTACAGAGATTGACAACACAAAATTTGAAAATAATGGGAACAAGCCACAATTTTCCCTCTTGTCTTTTTTTAACACATAGAGACAAGAGATCAAAATAAATTAAGCTGTTTAATGTAATTGTGTTTCCTTTATACTGCTAGAGTAATTTAAGGAATGTACTATTTTAAAAGGCTACATTTGTTTTATTATATCATATTAATTTATGAAAAACATACCTAATATGTTTTAATATAAAGTGAATCATTATTCAAGGCATTGTTACGTTTTATCAATTATTACAAAACATCACAATGATAAAGAGGAGTACATGTATATTCTTTTTTCAGAAACATTTAGTCATATTAGGTATTGTGAAGTCTCCAGTATTATTGTTTTATAGAAGATTATTTTGAGTTTTAGACATATCTAGTCAATATGCATTTCAGTATCTTTAAATAATAACACAAGTCTATATGTTGTTACATACTTGATCATGTGATCAAGTTTGAACCAATCAGAGAGCTTGAAATAATAGAGAAAAATTATATATATATATATATATATATATATATATATATATATATATATATATATATATATATATATATATATATATATATATATATATATACAACGGTTGCAGCTGTTTCAGAAAAAAAAATACTTACCCCGCATAAGTTTGTTATGTTAATTTTTGGTATCACAACTGCAACCGTTAATCCCGCACTAACAATCAAATTTATGAAAGACATTTTATTGTTTATATTTATGTCTGTATAAATATAATCATATAAAGTAGGTTGAAGTACATTAAATATTGTGTTATTGATATGATCGTCGCTGTACATGTATGCTTCATTGATGGAAGAGTTCACTGCATAAGATATCATACAGGTAGCCTGAAAGCGGCGTTTACTGATTATTGATAAATAATTCAATTTTCTGTACTTTCATCACTTCGAACTAATTGATATCTGCGGAAGAATTGTTCTGGTCATTTTCCAGTGAATATTTAATGTCAACTTGAGTGGCCGAGATACTTTTTATAGCATGCATCAGGTGCGAGTAACATACTTTTATATAAGTAAAATAAAACAAATTATTCTTGGCCCCTGTTGTCAGTACAATATTACTAAGAGAATGACATTATAAATTCGCTCTCCCAAAAGAACATCTTCGCTAGCCGAGGATTTCCAACCCGAAATCTACTAGAGTTGTAGAGTAGATTTCGGATCGGAAACCCTTGGCTAGCGAAAATGTTAAAAGAACAGTAATGTCTTTTCATGACTTAAATTCGGCTTCTATATATCTTTTTAATTTTTTTTCTGTCTGAGTTTAAAGTAATATTTTGATCATGTGTTCTTATTTTTTAAAATGTAATAAAAAAAAAACCTGGTTGAGTTGAAAGAAAAATAATTTTCAAGTAAATTATCAAGTGATGTGATTGCTGTCTTTGGTTAATGCTGGGGATGGTAAGGGGTATAACTCTGTAAAGAAGCACTAGTTTTGCGTATTTTGTTCATCAGAACAAAATTACCTTAAATTTAGTAAAAATTGAAGGCAAAACTAGATTATTAAACAAATAGAATAAAATATAAAAGAACCTTAAACTAAGTTTTTCTTGATGTGAATGTTTTTCTCATTTCGACTGTATTTCGCCTGCACTTAAACTTTATAGAGGGTGTGAACTGACGATCAAGTTGTACATGTACTAATGTGTATCTACAAGCAACTTAATTTCCAGAAATTTGGAGATTGTATCTCTTTTTAGCCGGGGTCATTGCTCAAAGAGCAATTGTCAGATAATGTCAGTCTGTTCAAGTCGGCAGTTGACCGCACAGCCTCCCAATTAAATACGTTTAAAAATGAAGTACTTACACTCAACTGCTTTTTAAGCCAAAATACCAAAATAAAACGAAGTTTTTTTTTCTATACAAATAAACGTCAAAAGTAATGAGTGTGAAATTTCAGTCTTTTGAAAAACAATTCAATGCATAAGCGTAACGTTTTTGATGGTCAGTGTTGTCGTAGCCTGGTTCTCTACAAAGACGAAGAAAAACAGGGACAGGAAACTATGCTAATGAAAACGATGACTATAACAGACCTGTTTACCCATATTGTTGTCTTTCAGTATTTTTTATTAGATTTCAATTTTCATCGATTGTACATATATTACTAGAGAACAACTACATTTCTGATTACCAAAAATGAACATGGCATAATAACAAAGAAAAAGAAAAAGATAATACCTTGCTTTCTTTCGAGGGGTTTCTGTCATTTTTTAACCACTGCGTTTTGGCAACCCGAAATCACTTAAGTGTTAGAAAATTTCTCTTTTTTAGCGGTTAAAAAGCGTCAAACTGAGACATCATAACGAAAACTAGCTGCTAAAATCCAAATGAAAGGATTTTCCGATTTCCGTATTTTCATTATAGCAAAACGTGAGACGTATTTTGGACACAAAATCCGTACAAAATACGGCAAAATCGTAAGAGTAAACAGGTCTGCTATAACGAACAGTGATCGATCTAAAAAAAAATCTATAATCAATACAAATCTGAGAAGCACTGACCCCTAGAAATTCCAGAGGTGGAATCAGTTGCCTAGGAGGAGCAAGCATCCCCTCTTGACCAGTCACACCCGCCGTGAGCCCTATGTATTAATGAGGTAGTATTGATCAGGTAGTAGAAACATTCCGTAGTCAAATTCAGCATAAAAACAAAGGCCTAAAAATTGGTATGAAACACATCAGCCAAAATACGATCCAATGGTAGGTTATATTTGCTAACAAGGTCATTATATCGACCATAGAATTTACGAAATGTTAACTTTAAACGAGGTTGTTTAAACCCCTGTAGCATCAACTTATCTGTCGGAAGCCTGCCTCGGTTTACAAATCGATCGTACTCAGAGCATGCTCTTGAGTATCGAATAAGTTTGGAGATCAGTGGAAACACCATATGCAGATGATAGCGGGATATTACAACGTAAATAAGGAACGTTGACGATGGAAAAACCGAAGCCATCTCGTTTGTCATACAATTTAGTCGGTCCTTATCGTCTATAGTCAGTAAAACATCCAAATATGAAACAGATTTGGCAGACTCTGTGGTGTCTTTTATTTCAAGTTCACTGGGACATATCGAGTCGACGTATGAATGGAAGTAAATATTGTTAATTGATAAAACGCAATCAATATATCTAAATGTCGAGCAGAAGGCCATAGCAAGTGTTTTCTTCTTCTCATATAGAAGTTTTTGAATAAATTCTGCTTCATAGAAATCTAAAAACAGGTCAGCTAATAAAGGAGCACAATTAGTGCCCATCGTTATTCCAACAGTTTGTTGGAAGACCTGGTCTCCGAAGGCTACATAAATGCTGTCAATGAGGAACTGCAGTATCCATTTATTATCAACTTCAGACTAATCTGTTTGTTTACTTTCGGCGTGCCAAGTTAACTCTTACCCTGATTAATTCGAACCGTGATATAAGGTCAAACATATGATATCATTTACAATATACACATGTATTTTCTTTTTTTATATATAAAATATAGTTTTCATAAGATTTTTTCAAAAATGTTTTCCTATGTTCTTATGTCACCGAAGCCATTATTATTATTTATATTAATAATATTATTTTATAATGAGTCCGGCTTACAGTACTATTAGTACTTTGATTAATTATCCGTGGCAATCCTATGGACGACGTAAAAGGTAAAAAAGACCTTCACACAAAACGAACAATTAATTTGCAAAAACATACTGGAATACAAAACAAACAGCTTAAAATAAATCAACAGACTCAATTGCAAAATCAACAGACTCCGCTGCAAAACGAACGATCACCGCCCATACACCCCACTAGATAACTTGTAAATTACTATATAGACAATATTACAATGGAGAATTTTATATTTCTATAACTTTTTAAGAAAATTATATCCGTCTTGTGTACTACAGGCTTTTGGATCCTTTCCCAAGAATCGTGCTATCATTGTCAGTGTAAAGTGCAGTAAATACTCTACACTGTGCAATCCGACACTGTCTATTCCGGTAAAAAATGTCTCCCAGAGTATGTCGGTTTTGAGAATTTTCACTGGCCTCGCGAAGTATGGTGCTTCACTGCTTTGATAATCTTCATATGTAACATATGACCCTGAATTAAGGTAGAAGTCTTTGTTACATTGTTTTCAATCCTTAATATGATGAAGAACTTACCCAAATGATTACGAAAAAGTGATCAAAATATATATCTTTCCCCGCAAACTAATGATAGATATGTTCTTTATCAAGACTACTTCTGTTGAGTTTTTTTTTGCACTTAATAAGACCCCTCACTGCTCAAATGCCGTTAAGTGCCAAGTACAGGTCTAAATTTTCAGCCCTCCACCGGCAAGTGGTGGCATCTCAATATGAGTGAAAAATCCTCGAAGGGACGTTGAAAAAGCAAACAAACAAATCTGAAGTATAAAATTTAGACTATATATGTTACAGTCCTTACAGCATTTGTGGGCGAAGTAATGCATAGACGAACTAACTAACAGAGAAGAGAATCAGGTAAACCTAAATGTCGTACAGATATACCATAATGTATAAATGAAATGGTTAACTGGTTAAAATTGATTGTAAATCTGATTCGATGTTTGCCAAACATGAGGGCCACAAATCCCGACCTTCGTGCCACCTTTGATATTGGTTATGCAAAGAAAAAAAAATAGCTGACTGAACAAATGTTGCTGGCTAGCTTTATTGCAACAGTGTTATAATATCACACAGAATTTTTCAAAACATTTATCCGACGCTCATGTCTGGCGGGACAGTGCTGCTGGGGACGACACACGGTCCATCGTACGCAATTACCACGCTTTCGTCATTCCTGCAAGACAAAAAGAATGAAAATCTCTCAACAAAAGGGTTTAAAACACATTGTTATTATGAACTGTTTACACATATCAGAGGGATCTACATGATGATACCTATGTGCAGATGGCACCTCTTTATTATCTTTGTGTAAAGTACCATTTTATGATTAAATTAGATTTTCTTTTTACTCATTTAAGTTCTCATATATGCACACTAGTTGTTTTCCATTTCTAATAGTGACTATATTTGTACATGTAAGTTCTGCATTGCAGATGGGGATCGAGAAAGATAATGAAATACACGTAAGTTCATGAATGCAGTCTTCCAGCCAGGACTTACAGGCAATTGTGTACTCTCAGGAGGCAGTCATTCACATACGTGTGTCCATCAGATCCACAAATGGGCCGATAGATCCTGGGACAGATTTGGTTACAGTGGGCTTCCCGCTCTTTTGGTGAACAGTCTGTTAAAATTCTCTACGTACTGTATAATTGTTTATATATAATTACAGTATGTTTGAAGCAATAGACCTTCCCCTCACCCTCGATCCATGCTCCCCCCGACCCATTCTTGTCACATCTTTCTAATCATACTTACATACGAAAAGGAAGCATAAGACAAAACACAAGGCAGACTTCATTTCTTACAATAATCCCCACGATAAAATGAATCGCACGTTTCTACAGTCTGGGAATGGGACAGCTGTTAGTTTATCATATAAAAATAAATTTTCTAGAACTGCATATAATGAATTAAAAAAAAAACCTTGATTAATGTCAAATGAATAAGCATTGCTTTCTTTAATATAAATATTTGACAATGTGAGGGAGCAAAACAGAATCTTTTAGTGCTTTTATGAACATGGACTTACTGACTCATCTATTTCATTATACAGATTACTGCCACATTTATTGACGAAGGTATGATATCTTGTGTACTGGATTTCAATAAACTATTGTATTTATGTGAATTTATATTTATGTAAAATCATTCATCCTATCCATTGATTGAAACATAAGTATATGATGTGTATATCCATCTGGCCCATTAATTTCCACGACAAGGTCGATCTTACCACTCTAGCTGTACTTTTAATAATTTCTGAATTTGGTTCTCTTAATGGAATCTTAACATCCATGAATTGATCATACTCTTATGGAGTATTTTTTTTTTAATAATTAATTTTTTACTCTTAACATCCACGATCTGGTTGTTCTTATTTACTCTTACTTCCACGATCTAGTTGTTCTTATTTAACTCTTACTCCCACGATCTAGTTGTTCTTATTTACTCTTACTCCCACGATCTGGTTGTTCTTATTTACTCTTACTCCCACGATCTGGTTGTTCTTATTTACTCTTACTCCCACGATCTAGTTGTTCTTATTTACTCTTACTTCCACGATCTGGTTATTCTTATTTACTCTTACTCCCACGATCTAGTTTTCTTATTTACTCTTACTCCCACGATCTAGTTGTTCTTATTTACTCTTACTCCCACGATCTGGTTGTTCTTATTTACTCTTACTCCCACGATCTAGTTGTTCTTATTTACTCTTACTCCCACTATCTGGTTGTTCTTATTTACTCTTACTCCCACGATCTGGTTGTTCTTATTTACTCTTACTCCCACGATCTAGTTGTTCTTATTTACTCTTACTCCCACGATCTGGTTGTTCTTATTTACTCTTACTTCCACGATCTAGTTGCTCTTATTTACTCTTACTCCCACGATCTAGTTGTTCTTATTTACTCTTACTTCCACGATCTAGTTGTTCTTATTTACTCTTACTCCCACGATCTAGTTGTTCTTATTTACTCTTACTTCCACGATCTAGTTGTTCTTATTTACTCTTACTTCCACGATCTAGTTGTTCTTATTTACTCTTACTCCCACGATCTAGCTGTTCTTATTTACTCTTACTCCCACGATCAAGTTGCTCTTATTTACTCTTACTCCCACTATCTAGTTGCTCTTATTTACTCTTACTCCCACGATCAAGTTGCTCTTATTTACTCTTACTCCCACGATCTAGTTGCTCTTATTTACTCTTACTCCCACGATCAAGTTGCTCTTATTTACTCTTACTCCAACGATCTAGTTGCTCTTATTTACTCTTACTCCCACTATCTGGTTGTTCTCATTTACTCTTACTCCCACGATCTAGTTGTTCTTATTTACTCTTACTCCCACGATCAAGTTGCTCTTATTTACTCTTACTCCCACGATCAAGTTGCTCTTATTAGTCCCATACCGGTGAAACCGGAGGGGACTATAGGTTTCCTCTGAGTCTGTCCGTCCGTCTGTCTGTCTGTCCCTCTGTCTGTCTGTCAGTCTGTCCCACTTGGTTTTCCGCATTTTTTTCCTAAACGCCTGCAGATATTGAGCTGATTTTTGTTATGTGAGTGTATCGTGATGAGTTACAGATCAAGTTTGCATTTCGTTCCGCTTCATTGATTTTTGACGGAATTACGACCTTTTCAATTTTTAGGGGTTTTCCGCAATTTTCTTCTAAACGCTTGTAGATATTGAGCTGATTTCTGGTATGTGGCTTTACCTTGATCAGTTAAAGATCAAGTTTGCATTTCGTCCCGCTTCATTAATTCTTGACGGAATTATGGCATTTTCAATTCTTAACGGGAACGGAACCAGATTACACTTGCCGGTATGGGACTAGTATTGCTAATGCAATACTCTCAGAATGCTTACTCCCACGATCTAGTTGTTCTCATTTACTCTAAATCCCACGATGAAGTTGTTCTTATTTACTCTTACTCCCACGATCTAGTTGTTCTTATTTACTCTTACTTCCACGATCAAGTTGTTCTTATTAGTCCCCTACCGGTAAAACCGGAGGGGACTATAGGTTTCCTCTGAGTCTGTCCGTCCGTCTGTCTGTCTGTCTGTCCGTCTGTCTGTCTGTCTGTCTGTCAGTCTGTCCCACTTGGTTTTCCGCACTTTTTTCCTAAACGCTTGCAGATATTGAGCTGATTTTTGGTATGTGAGTGTACCTTGATGAGTTACAGATCAAGTTTGCATTTCGTTCCGCTTCATTGATTTTTGAAGGAATTACGGCCTTTTCAATTTTTAGGGGTTTTCCGCAATTTTCTTCTAAACGCTTGTAGATATTGAGCTGATTTCTGGTATGTGGCTTTACCTTGATCAGTTAAAGATCAAGTTTGCATTTCGTCCCGCTTCATTAATTCTTGACGGAATTATGGCATTTTCAATTCTAACGGGAACCAGATTACACTTGCCGGTAGGGGACTAGTATTGCTAATGCAATACTCTCAGAATGCTTGTTTACTCTTACTTCCACGATCTGGTTGTTCTTACTTACTCTTACTCCCACGATGTAGTTGTTCTTATTTACTCTTAATTCCACGATCTGGTTGTTCTTATTAGTCCCCTACCGGTGAAACAGGAGGGGACTATAGGTTTCCTCTGAGTCTGTCCGTCCGTCTGTCAGTCTGTCTGTCTGTCCGTCTGTCTGTCTGTCTGTCCGTCTGTCTGTCTGTCCCTCTGTTTGTCTGTCAGTCTGTCCCACTTGGTTTTCCGCACTTTTTCCTTAAACGCTTGCAGATATTGAGCTGATTTTTCGTACGTGAGTGTTTCTTGATAAGTTACAAATCAAGTTAGCATTTCATTCCGCTTCATTGATTTTTGACGGAAATACGGCCTTTTCAATTTTTGAGGGTTTTCCGCAATTTTCTTCTAAACGCTTGTAGATATTGAGCTGATTTCTGGTATGTGGCTTTACCTTGATCAGTTAAAGATCAAGTTTGCATTTCGTCCCGCTTCATTAATTCTTGACGGAATTATGGCATTTTCAATTCTAACGGGAACCAGATTACACTTGCCGGTAGGGGACTAGTATTGCTAATGCAATACTCTCAGAATGCTTGTTTACTCTTACTTCCACGATCTGGTTGTTCTTACTTACTCTTACTCCCACGATGTAGTTGTTCTTATTTACTCTTAATTCCACGATCTGGTTGTTCTTATTAGTCCCCTACCGGTGAAACAGGAGGGGACTATAGGTTTCCTCTGAGTCTGTCCGTCCGTCTGTCAGTCTGTCTGTCTGTCCGTCTGTCTGTCTGTCTGTCCGTCTGTCTGTCTGTCCCTCTGTTTGTCTGTCAGTCTGTCCCACTTGGTTTTCCGCACTTTTTCCTTAAACGCTTGCAGATATTGAGCTGATTTTTCGTACGTGAGTGTTTCTTGATAAGTTACAAATCAAGTTAGCATTTCATTCCGCTTCATTGATTTTTGACGGAAATACGGCCTTTTCAATTTTTAAGGGTTTTCCGCAATTTTCTTCTAAATGCTTGTAGATATTGAGCTGATTTTTGGTATGTGGCTTAACCTTGATTAGTTATAGATCAAGTTTGCATTTCGTCCCGCTTCATTATTTTTTGACGGAATTATGGCATTTTCAATTCTTAACGGGAACCAGATTACACTTGCCGGTAGGGGACTAGTATTTCTAATGCAATACTCTCAGAATGCTTGTTAACTCTTACTTCCAAGATCAAGTTGTTCTTATTTACTCTTACTCCCACGATCCGGTTGTTCTTACTTACTCTTACTCCCACGATGTAGTTGTTCTTATTTACTCTAACTCCGACATTCTAGTTGCTCTTATAAGTCCCCTACCGGTGAAACCGGAGGGGACTATAGGTTTCCTCTGTCTGTCTGTCTGTCCCACTTGGTTTTCCGCACTTTTTTCCTAAACGCTTTCGTTCGCTTCATTAATTTTTGACGGAATTACGGCCTTTTCAATTTTTAGGGGTTTTCCGCAATTTTCTTCTAAACGCTTGTAGAAATTGAGCTGATTTTTGGTATGTGGCTTTACCTTGATTAGTTATAGATCAAGTTTGCATTTCGTCCTGCTTCATTAATTTCTGACGGAATTATGGCATTTTCAATTCTTAACGGGAACGGAACCAGATTACACTTGCCGGTAGGGGACTAGTATTGCTAATGCAATACTCTCAGAATGCTTGTTTACTCTTACTTTCAAGATCTCGTTGCTCTTATTTACTCTCACTCCCACGATCTAGTTGTTCTTATTTACTCTTACTCCCACGATGTAGTTGTTCTTATTTACTCTTACTCCCACGATCTAGTTGTTCTTATTTACTCTTACTCCCACGATCTAGTTGTTCTTATTTACTCTTACTCCCACGATCTGATTGTTCTTATTTACTCTTACTCCCCCGATCTAGTTGTTCTTATTTACTCTTACTCCCACGATCTGGTTGTTCTTATTTACTCTTACTCCCCCGATCTAGTTGTTCTTATTTACTCTTACTCCCACGATCTGGTTGTTCTTATTTACTCTTACTCCCACGATGTAGTTGTTCTTATTTACTCTTACTCCCACGATCTAGTTGTTCTTATTTACTCTTACTCCCACGATCTAGTTGTTCTTATTTACTCTTACTCCCACGATCTGATTGTTCTTATTTACTCTTACTCCCCCGATCTAGTTGTTCTTATTTACTCTTACTCCCACGATCTGGTTGTTCTTATTTACTCTTACTCCCCCGATCTAGTTGTTCTTATTTACTCTTACTCCCACGATCTGGTTGTTCTTACTTACTCTTAGTCCCACGATCTGGTTTTTCTTTTTTTACTCTTACTTCCACGATCTAGTTGTTCTTTTTTACTTTTACTTCCACGATCTGGTTGCTCTCATTTACTCTAAATCCCACGATGAAGTTGTTCTTATTTACTCTTACTCCCACGATCTAGTTGTTCTTTTTTACTCTTACTTCCATGATCTAGTTGTTCTTATTAGTCCCCTACCGGTGAAACCGGAGGGGACTATAGGTTTCCTCTGAGTCTGTCCGTCTGTCTGTCTGTCCCTCTGTCTGTCTGTCCCTCTGTCTGTCTGTCAGTCTGTCCCACTTGGTTTTCCGCACTTTTTTCCTAAACGCTTGCAGATATTGAGCTGATTTTTGGTATGTGAGTGTATCTTGATGAGTTACAGATCAAGTTTGCATTTCGTTCTGCTTCATTGATTTTTGAAGGAATTACGGCCTTTTCAATTTTTAGGGGTTTTCCGCAATTTTCTTCTAAACGCTTTCAGATATTGAGCTGATTTTTTGGAATGTAACTTTACCTTGATTAGTTATAGATCAAGTTTGCATTTCATTTTGCTTCATTGATTTTTGACTGAATTATGGCATTTTGAATTCTTAACGGGAACCAGATTACACTTGCCGGTAGGGGACTAGTATTGCTAATGCAATACTCTCAGAATGCTTGTTTACTCTTACTTCAACAATCTGGTTGTTCTTACTTACTCCAACGATCTAGTTGTTCTTACTTACTTCCACGATCAGGTTGTTTTATTTACTCTTACTTCCACGATCTTGTTGCTCTCATTTACTCTTACTCCCACGATCTAGTTGCTCTCATTTACTCTTACTCCAACGATCTAGTTGCTCTTATTTACTCATACTCCCACGATCTAGTTGCTCTCATTTACTCTTACTCCAACGATCTAGTTGCTCTTATTTACTCATACTCCCACGATCTAGTTGCTCTCATTTACTCTTACTCCAACGATCTAGTTGCTCTTATTTACTCTTACTCCCACGATCAAGTTGCTCTTATTAGTCCCCTACCGGTGAAACCGGAGGGGACTATAGGTTTCCTCTGAGTCTGTCCGTCCGTCTGTCCGTCCGTCTGTCTGTCTGTCTGTCCCTCTGTCTGTCTGTCTGTCTGTCCCTCTGTCTGTCTGTCAGTCAGTCCCACTTGGTTTTCCGCACTTTTTTCCTAAACGCTTGCAGATATTGAGCTGATTTTTGGTATGTGAGTGTATCTTGATGAGTTACAGATCAAGTTTGCATTTCGTTCCGCTTCATTGATTTTTGACGGAATTACGGCCTTTTCAATTTTTACGGGTTTTCCGCAATTTTCTTCTAAACGCTTGTAGATATTGAGCTGATTTTTGGTATGTGGCTTTACCTTGATTAGTTACAGATCAAGTTTGCATTTCGTCCCGCTTCATTAATTTTTGAAGAATTATGGCATTTTCAATTCTTAACGGGAACAGAACCAGATTACACTTGCCGGTAGGGGACTAGTATTGCTCATGCAATACTCTCAGAATGCTTGTTTACTCTTACTTCCACGATCTAGTTGCTCTTATTTACTCTTACTCCCACGATCTAGTTGCTCTTATTTACTCTTACTTCCACGATCTAGTTGCTCTTATTAGTCCCCTACCGGTGAAACCGGAGGGGACTATAGGTTTCCTCTGAGTCTGTCCGTCCGTCTGTCTGTCTGTCCGTCTGTCTGTCTGTCTGTCCCTCTGTCTGTCTGTCAGTCTGTCCCACTTGGTTTTCCGCACTTTTTTCCTAAACGCTTGCAGATATTGAGCTGATTTTCGGTATGTGAGTGTATCTTGATGAGTTACAGATCAAGTTTGCATTTCGTTCCGCTTCATTGATTTTTGACGGAATTACGACCTTTTCAATTTTTACGGGTTTTCCACAATTTTCTTCTAAACGCTTGTAGATATTGAGCTGATTTTTGGTATGTGACTTTACCTTGATTAGTTATAGATCAAGTTTGCATTTCGTCCCGCTTCATTAATTTTTGACGGAATTATGGCATTTTCAATTCTTAACGGGAACGGAACCAGATTACACTTGCCGGTAGGGGACTAGTATTGCTAATGCAATACTCTCAGAATGCTTGTTTACTCTTACTTCCACGATCTAGTTGCTCTCATTTACTCTTACTCCAACGATCTAGTTGCTCTCTCAAGTACAGTATGTTACCGGCCCTTTTGAAAGCAATGGCCGAAAATAACATTTTGAATTTCCAAGGACTTTGAAAAATCGTTATCATACCTTCTTGTTTCAAGCTATATGTACCCTCTTGGTTAATCTCATTGGACTCAGATTTTGCATTTGATTACAAGGAAACCGTGAATTCATCTGCATAAAACTTAAAGACTTCAATTGGATTCAAGAATAATAAAAGATTTGTTTTTTTCCCATGGGCGTGTTTCCTGGAAGATATTATGACCATCTTGAATGAGGAACTGAATCAAATTTAAATTCTATCGAGAATAAAGTCATTCTCTTCAAGAATATAACAAACATAAATAGCTTATATGCATTGTGTCGTCAATTATAAAACCAATGAATTGCCTTTTACGGGGAAGATTCACGAATCCAGATTTCAATCTAGATCTGGTTTGGATGTAATCTAACACGATAATAAACGTACGAGCTCTGGTCTATTTTATTGGTCATTCGCTTCCATTAATTTCCATTCCTAAGATTTAGACCATTTAACTGAGGGAGGATTCTATGTGGTCTAAATGGATACCATATGAACTCTAACTTATGTGCATTGACCATAAGCAACTGTCTACCTTCTTCGCTGGCAACAGTTTACTATTTTAAATTTGTCAGTCCTTAATTACAGGAATCTGCAATCTTTCCTTGAAATCTAATTTGGTATATTTCGCAAATCAGTGGATTAATATATAACCTCTAATATTTTCGTGTAATCTTTGTTTGGTCATTTCTCTGTGTTATTTATGCTGGGTCATTTACCAATGAAATATGAAGATAACGAACATAATCAAGCTCAAAAGTCCATTGGAACAATACAAAATGGGAGCAGAGCAAACACGGACCTCTAAAACATCAGAGGGGGGATCAGGTGCCATTGAGGAGTAAGCATCCCCTGATGACCGGTCAATTCATCATTAAAATTATTAATTTTTTTTTTTTACATTAAATATAATCAGAATTTGAATTTTTTAATATGAGTTTTTAGTCAGAATACATTTCTAGCCCAGCTGCTGCGCCGAGTTGTCTGTGGTAGAGCTTGGGCAGGGGCCTTGGCTGACCCTGTGGACATTGGTTTTGCTTCTGTTAAAAGAACGTAGTAAATTATAATAGGTGTTAATGACATTGAAGAGAACAGATTCTAAAATAGAAAGTTTTGCTAGTATTCCAGTGTTTCTAATTCGAACCTGAAATATATATGTGGTCTCACAAATGTCCCTTTCATTAACGTTGTCCTCATACTAAATTTTATAGCATTTTAAAAGATTTTTGATTTAAAAGCATTTAAAGGATTTTTAAAATATAAAAACAGAAGAAATCATCTTTGTACTATTCAGACTTCGAGAACTATACCAATGCATGAACCCTGAACTTCGACCAGCAGATCTCTGAGAACAAAAAGGTTATCGTACTGGGCAGACTTACAGGCAGTTTTCCACATTCATTTCACACTCGTTGCCGTAGGTTCTTCCATTGGATCCGCAGATTGGCAAGTAGATGAAGGGACAAATCAAGCTACAATGGTGGGTGTCCAGAGGGGCACAGTCTGGTCAATAAATAAATGGTCGGAATAATAAAAGTGAGAATTGTAATTGTTACATATGATGTGTGCATTTGCACAAATCTGTTCATTAAATAGTTTGAAATTCGAATTTTACATATAATTGCACATACATTGTCTCAAGTGAACGTGTCATTCTAGCCTTGCAGTTAAAAAAAAAAGATATATCCGCCCCATATCTCCAGAGCCACAAATAAAAATGCATACTTGTACGGCCTGAAAGCCGATGTATGAACTGCGTTTTTGTTTTTTCAAGGTCATCTTGAAAAGATTAAAACTGTTGTAGTTTTTCAACTTAAAATTGTGGTTTCGAAAAAAAAATGTTGAAAAAAAACTTTATTCAAAGCACTTAAACCTGCTGATAAAAAATGTCCTATCATGTCACAAATAAATGGATACTATTCTTGCTTGTGCAGTTTATGTGCTCACCTAAATTAAAGTCTTCTGTCAAAGGTCAAGGTCAGAATAGCCTTGTACGCCTTCTTAAGTTCATTGTAGCTGTTAAATATTCTTTGTTCTGTCCCATAAACTACAGCCCAACCAAATGACCTTTACACAAAAAAATGCTTTTACGAATATTGAATTCCTTTGCTTTATAGATGTTTCAATAACTTTTGTGTAATCGCTGTCATCTGCTGCCTTTCTTACCATTCACAAAATTCTGGAAAACAGGGCGATATTCTTTTGAAATTGTCTATGAAAAATTAAGAGATCTTGTTAAATATCTAATTTGTTTTATTGTTTGACATTTTGTATTTAAAAGAACAGATCTATACTTACAAATTGTTGAAAATAAGAAGATCAGACATAAAATACGCTTCATGATTGAGAGGACAGCTTGTTCTGTGATGTACAGTTAATAGTTATCGTATTGTCTTATCTAATACATTGTCTGGGTCATTGTATATTGCTTGATATATAATTTGCACTTATTTAGATTTTGTATGGTTATTCTAATACTTAGTATCTGATAAATTCCTGTGGATCAACGATATATATATATATTATTATAACGGTAACTTGATCCGAAGAGCCGTATCACGTCGAGTTGACAGGCGCAGATCATCAGATCAAACTCGACGCTTCGCGTCTCGTTTGATCTGATGATCCGCGCCTGTCAACTCGACGTGATACGGCTCTTCGGATCAAGTTACTGTTATAATGATAAATTTATTATATACCCTTTTACAACTAGCAAAGTAAAATAAAAGGAAACTTTTTGGATCAATTACATAACTTTTATCCATTAAACAAACCATTATGTCAAGGAACTTTTTGATGCGCGAGAATAAAAACGTCATTTATCTGTGTACTACGTCATCAGTTTCAGAGAGGGGTGATATGGATTCAGACAACCACAGTGTGGTGATCCGGAACGTCGGATCACACCGTCACGTGATTGTGTGAATTCAACAGTAAAACTGAGTGACAAACAGTTGGGTATATAATACAAAAAACTATCAAGTCATCAAATTCTATTTTTAAAAAAATCTGTTTTCATACTGTATAACTTTTCGCCCGATACCTAAATATGATTATTATATACTTGTCAAAACAATGGAAATGAGGTACATATATATGTAGATAGAGTCCCAAAAGTTGATCAGAATCGGATTGGGTTGTAAAATTCTGGATAAAAACCATTGTTTTGTTCCATAACGAAAAAAAAATCATCCATTGATTTCTTCACCTCGGTATTGTAAATTGTTATTAAAATTTCATGGTTTAAAAATATAAACCAAGGTTGATCTGCTCAAGATACTAAATTTTTCTTACAATTTTGAAAAAAAGAAAGTTTAATCAATAATGTATCATATTTCATTAAATAAAAAGACGCTTTGCTACGGTTAATTTCTTGATTGAATACCGTCACCCATTTCTTCTTACTACCCGGTATATGTAGAGAGAGAGAGAGAGAGAGAGAGATGCCTTGCAATTGTAATCTGTGTGGGTTTAAACGTCATTGTTGAACTTGTAAGCACTTGCAAATGGACCCCTTTCAGAGAGTACATGTAATTGTATAAGATGCAACACCTATAAAAGATTACCTTAGACAGGACTTATAATTTACCTGGGAATTGACTTGCTTCGAAAACATCTACTGGACCACTCATCTGGAAATGTACCTACATGTATGTGACATGGAGAATCCCTAACTGCATTTTTGGTTTCATCACGCCAACAGGTTTGATTAAATAGAATTAGTTTCTTTTTTTTTTCTTAATGAAAAATTTGCTGGAAGATCTTATTACCTAATATACAGTCTATATACATAAAATTTATGTCACTTTCAGCACCCAAAACACCTGTTCTACAACCTCGGCATGGGACAAGAAATTGAATGCAAACTTCTAATGGTTCAGGATTCTTGTAGGATCAAATCCTATAAAAAGAATGGATTTACTTTCTAGTTAAAACATAAAAATATTTAATCAACTCCTTCCTTCTAAGAAAAATAATACTAAATCTCCATAATTTCTCAATGGAATTATGCATTCAACTTCTTGTATCCCATAACAGGGCAGAACATTTTAACCAAACTGGCACTGTGGGCAGTTGTCTATGAAATTTTCTGATAATCACTAATAAACATTTTGTGATCAAATCTTATGCCAATTTTATATTTAATCTGTAATATCTAAAACAAATGTATTTTTGTGGATCTGAAAACAATAGAGATAAGCAAGAATTATGAAAAAGCTATGAAAGCATATGGTTATTTAAATAAAATGTTCTTCACATTTGTCCTTCAAAAGGTGCTTAAAAACTTGCAATCACTAATTATAATTCTTTCCAGATAATTTCCAAAAAATGTGACCTCTTAACCAGTCATACACCATAAAAGTAAAATAATTTACTTCTCTCATAAATGTCAAGTTGTATTTACATAAAATAATACATAATTTATTACCAAAAATTAGATAATAGTAAGAAATAGTATCACAGAATATTTGTAATCTTCCAATCGATTCTCCCAAAACACTTTGAAGGAACGAATCAGTTGTCAGTTTTTTTTTTTTTCAGAATGTTTTCTTTTTTTCACGGACTCCATGATCATTAATCATCTTCTTCTGATCCCTCTTCATTCTACAATAGATATATATACAAACTTAAGTAAAGATTTCAGCATAATATTAATAAAAATGTTCTTGTAGTAGAAAACAAACATTTATCCAATTTCAGTATAAGCTCAACCAAGAGATTTCAGTATAAGCTAATCCAAGAGATTTCTGTATAAGCTAATCCAAGAAATTTCAGTATAAACTCATCTGATAAAAAAAAATAAATTACAGGTATCCTTACAGTGCAGTTCAATGCAAACATTATAAATCTGCAAATCTGAAACTGTAACCTCTAGAAGAGCCCAAGGTACATGTACATGACCTATATTATTAATCAGAAAACATTCTCTCTTCTATTACAAACCATTTTTCCTTTTTTTAAAGGAAATAAATACATGTATGTAAACATAAACTAAAACATTAGAAAGTAATGTTTTACCTTTTATCGTACTTTTACTTAAGTCCCCTAATCATAGAAATAGGCTCATTCTATAAATATCATTTATGATTGTTCCCATTCATTTTTTAGTGCTGGTAATAGAAGCTTTTCTTTTGATATGGTATGGTGATATGATATGGTTTAGTGTGAGACCATGAAAAAATAAATTTATATCTAGCTGCATAGCTAAAAAAAATATTATCTTAATTTGCGTACTAAAATAATAATTACTTATAGAAATGATATTTCATAATTTTTCATTCAGAAAGAATTACAAAGAGTATGAAATGGAAAAAAAAAATACAAGACATGACAAGCAAGCAGTATGATTTTGAAGCAGAATAAAAATATACATGTAAGCATGGTCAAAGCACAGAAGCCAAATGAGAATATAGTTCTATATACACATCATATACATTTATTCTATCTACATGATGATGTATAAATACAATATACCCATCACCAGAGTACACCAGATCTAAAAGTCTAAGTTACATATACATATAACATCTACATTAAATCACCTTGCTCTCCTTCAGCTGTGTTCTGTAATTCAAACATACAAAAATAACTACATATGTAGAACAGTAATTCAGACAGGGAAAAATGTGTCATGTATTCTATTTCTGTGTTGGATTTGATCATTTGTGGTTAACCTGATTGCTCTCTTTGACTATTGTGGTGTGACTAATTGCTCTGTAAACTATTGTGGTGGATCTAGTTAAAATCTGTTTGACTTGTGTGGTTGATAAAAATGTTCTGTTTGACTTATGTTGTATAACTGATTGCTTTGTTTGACTTATGTAGTAGATCTGATTACTTAGTTTGACTTGTGTGGTGGAGTTGATTGCTTTGTCTGACTATTATGATGGATCTGATTGCTCTGTTTGACTAGTGTGGTACATCTGATTGCTCTGTCTGACTATTGTGGTGGATCTGGTTGCATTGTCTGACTATTGTTGTCGATCTTATTACTCTGTCTGACTATTGTGGTGGATCAGATTAATCTGTCTGATATTGTGGTGGATCAGATTAATCTGTCTGGCTATTGTGGTAGATCTGATTGCTCTGTCTGACTATTGTGGTGGATTGGATTACTCTGTCTGACTTTTGTGGTAGATCTGACTGCTCTATCTGACTATTGTAGTAGATCTGATTGCATTGTCTGACTATCGTGGTGGATCAGATTACTCTGTCTGACTATTGTGGTAGATCTGACTGCTCTGTCTGACTTTTGTGGTGGATCAGATTACTCTGACTATTGTGGTAGATCTGACTACTCTGTCTGACTATTGTGGTAGATCTGGCTGCTTTGTCTGACTATTGTGGTAGATCAGATAACTCTGTGTGACTACTTGTATTGTGGTGGATCTGATTGCATTGTCTGAGTATTGTGGTGGATCTGATTACTAAATATTATGGTAGATCTGATTGCTCTGTCTGACTATTGTGGGGGATCAGCTTACTCTGTCTGACTTTTGTGGCAGATCTGACTGCTCTCTCTGACTATTGTGATGGATCTGATTGCTCTGTTTGACTATTGTGATAGATCTGATTTGTTTGACCTATTCAGTTAACCTGATCAGTTTGTCTGCTATTCCTACCTCAGCTGCCAGCTCCTCCTGCCTTCGCTGTTCGTAAATCTGTTCAGCCTCCTCACGCTCCTCATCATTATACTCCTCCTTGTCCAGCCTCTCTAGCTTCCTCAGTGTGATCAGCACCTCCAGCCTATAGTCCTCCTCCTCAGCAGCAGGGTTCTCTATTGGTTACAGAAGAGACTCGATTAAATGTTAGCTCAATTTTCTAAACAAATTTTTACAGTAATCAATTCTTTTCCTAGGGTGTACAAAAAATCAGTAAAAGCATTGGCATATCTGCCATTATGCATGAATATATGCTTACTTTCCTATGCAGATTTTTTTTAACCTTATTTAGGCACTGTGCTTACAAAGACAACTAATTTCTATATGAATAAAATACTGTACGCGTACATAAATTGGCATATTCAAAATTTAGCGCAATCACTTGGTATGGAGTTGTTGGCAAAATAATGAATTAGCGCTATACATGTTAGTGCCGTATATTGTATTTATAAATGATTTCTTAGCGGTATTTATGAATTAGCGCATCATTGTCTGCACCAAAGCTGCTAAAATATGAAGCCTGCTTTTTTAAGTACACATACAGTATGTACACTAATTCTTTGAGACAAAAATGTATCATGAAAAGAAGCTGGTCTTAAAGTTAAATATCAAGAATACTGTGAAATCACTAATTTTCATGGGGGTTTAATTTTTGTTGTTTTCGTGATCTGAAGAGACCCATGAATTCATGTCCTCCATGAAATGTAAAATTTCAAATGCCTACCAAGTACCAACCAAACACGTCTTCAACCATGAAATCTAATCTCATGAACTAATATTTTTCCTCAAACCATGAAAATTTGACGTCATGAAAATATGTGATCTTACAGTACATTATATTTAGAAATGTTCAACATTGATATCTGTCTAATATATAAATTTGATGGGCAACACACTAAAATATTACAGATCAAAAAGATCATCAAGTTAGAAAAATAGAGAGAATAAAATTATGAATTCTCTAGTAACTGATCCAATTTGATCTTTATCTCAAGACATGAATACATGAATACTCATTGATCATTATGGACAAATTATCATTGTTTCATTGTGAACAAGGCAGACTTTTGGAATGTTTGGAGGACTTTTTCTACTACCTAGATCAAACCATTCCCATGATTAAATCTCTGATGAATTTATCTAAAACAATAAGAGCAGATAATTCTAACTTAACTAAAAAACCCTTTTCTTCAGAAATAAAAAAATCCAGGGGGGGGGGGGGGGGGTAAGAAAAAAAGTGATGTCTACTTAAATAAATTGAAGCTTGATTTCACCTCAAAAAAATTATATCCACATACAAAACATTGGAGATGCTGATTTCAGCTTCACTGTTCACACTAGTTTTGTTGTAATTGCTTAAACAAAAGGGATACATGTACACAAAGCTGTTAATCTTTCACAGTGTATTTGAAAATATAAGTAGAATGTTTCATTAATAGACAGAAATTTTTCACTTGAATTTTACCTGATAATACCAGGGCTCTCAACATTGGTAGAGCTTGGAGTTTCTGTAATTCCTTCAAAGAAGTTATATTGTTTCCTCTGAAATAAAAACAAATTATTTAAAAAACATATTTTTATGTGTATACGAAAGCCTATTAGGATCAAACTACGGTTAAAAAAAAATTAAAAGGCGTTATAACGCCTTTCCAAAAGGCGTTATAACGCGAAAAAAGGCGTAATAACGCCTTTTCAAAAGGCGTTATAACGCGGAAAAAGGCGTAATTACGCCTTTCCAAAAGGCGTTATTACGCGAAAAAAGGCGTTATTACGCCTTTCCAAAAGGCGTTATTACGCCTTTCCAAAAGGCGTTATAACGCCTTTCCAAAAGGCGTTATTACGCCTTTCCAAAAGGCGTTATTATGCCTTTCTAAAAGGCGTTATTATGCCTTTCCAAAAGGCGTTATTACGCCTTTCTAAAAGGCGTTATTAAACCAACTTAGTCCTTCTCTGATGCCAGACGCTTCTACCAAGGTGTATGGATTTCAGAAATTTTATTGAAGGCTAATTGCTCATTATACCTATGCAAATACTTTGCCTGTTTTTTACCAAGAGGAGAGAAAAATATTTCAAATTTGACATGAATTTTTAATACGTGGCTAGCAGGGCCCAAAGCTGGTTCTGCCTATATCCTGGATTTTCAAAAGTAGAGTGTTGACTTCTCTTAATACGCATGCAAAATGCAAACAACTGTCTGCGAGATGTGCAGGAATATAGAAAATGCTATAATTTATAATATAATTTATAATATTAAAACTATAATCTAAATATTGCATAAATAAAGATGGCTTTGGTGCAATCTTTCATATATTTACTTTTTAAAAATAACGCCTTTCAATTTTTGGATACAACTCCTTTTCAAACAGGCCGGTAGTACGAATGACTCCCCCACCCCACTTTTTGGGAGAATAGTCTTGCTATAGTTTAAATATAAAAAATCATTAATTGATTGCTTGGTTCCTTAACATTTTGTTGCAGTATGGTTATACTCGGGCAAGTCATTGCATTTAAAAAAAGTTTTACCGAAAAATTAGAAAAAGTTTCCCTTCAAGTTTAAGCAGTTTATTTTTTTCGGGGGGGGGGGGGGGTCTTGTTTTTTTGTTTGCTTGTCAATTTTATGGGACCCCCCCCCCCCACTTTAAAAGCACGGGCCTGTCAAAGACATAATAATGGCCCTTCAAAAGGCATAATAACGCCTTTTTGAAAGGCGTATTAATACCTTTTAAAAAGGCGTAATAACGCCTTTTGAAAAGGCGTAATAACGCCTTTTTGAAAGGCGTAATAACGCCTTTTTGAAAGGCGTTATAACGCCTTTTTAAAAGGCGTAATAACGCCTTTTGGAAAGGCGTAATAACGCCTTTTGGAAAGGCGTAATAACGCCTTTTAGAAAGGCGTTATAACGCCTTTTTGAAAGGCGTAATAACGCCTTTTGGAAAGGCGTAATTACGCCTTTATTTGCGTTATTACGCCTTTTTCCGCGTTATAACGCCTTTTCAAAAGGCGTTATTACGCCTTTTTTCGCGTTATAACGCCTTTTGAAAAGGCGTTATAACGCCTTTTAAATTTTTTTTACCGTAGTTTGATCCTAATAGGCTTTCGTATGTGTAGAATAGAAATCTAAAATGAAAAAAAACCCCAACCCTATTCAAGTAAAAAATACCCCCCCCCCCCCCCCCAAAAAAAAACCCCTCTCCATAATAAATGTTCTCCATGTTCCATGTTCTACAATTTTGCAGAGATTAATTAGAGAAATATTTGTACATATGAGGTTCTTGTTTTTTGTTTAAGGGGGGGGAGGGGGGGTCTTTAATATTAAATTGTGGGTACTAGTTATGATTCTCTCTATTCACTGTCCTGTAGATCTCTAACACAGCTGATCTGAATGGTGCAAACATTTGTTTCACCATTTTCACTATATTTAAAGTTGCTGGTTAAATTCCATTTGCTAACTTTTAAGTTAGCAATAACCACATCAAATCAAATATTAATCCCAAATTTTACTCCATTAAAGCTGCAATAAAGACGTATACCTGAAATTGATGTACTGTAACATTTTCAGATCCTCCACAAATCCATCCAAAGATTCTAACTGGTTGTCTCGCAGATGAAGAGTGGTCAGGCTCTGAAGTCGGTTTAATCCTTCCACTTTCTTGATTGTATTTGCCGCCTACAGAGGAAAATTACAATTATAATAAATTTCTTGTAACTAAACCTCAATCTACTTAAACTTAACTAAGAAATGTATTAATGCATTGAACTCTAGACTACTGAATATTCTATGGATGAAGAAATTAGTTTTTGAAGCATTAATATTTAACTTTATAAGAAAATACATTGTTGTCACTTTATCATCCATATGTTTACAAAAAATGGAAGGGAAAATAAATGGAGGAGGAATTTGAAAAATTTGCACAACTGTGGATCAATTCACTTACCAGGAATAAATTCTTTAAGTTGGGAAGATAAACACCATCTGTGGTTTCCAGCTTGTTTCCTCTTAGCTCCAGTGTGTGAAGACGAGAAAGCTTGATTGGATCTAATCCTGATACTTGAGTGATCTCATTATCTACAATCATCCAAATCATTTTTAGTTTTCAATTAGACCACAACAAATTTTGCTCTTTTACCAAAAAAGGAAGGCTCCTAATGATGCCTAAGCTTGGCGATACAGCAACTCATAATTTCTCTGATTTTTTCAAGATGAGCTGACTGATCAGAGATTAAAATTTGATAGAATAATTATTTGAATGAGAGAATGCCAATTCGTTTTCTAAATAATTCTTACTGTACCTTTTATGGTTTTATAAGGAACAGCATTTCTGATGTATTTGATCATCCTCATAATGCCTAACTTGATTTTATAATGACTGTATAGCATTTTTTTTTTTGGTAAAAATGGGATCCAACATGCATCAAATATCTAAAGGACTATATTCTTGGCATATTTTTTTAATTTGGAAATGTAAATATATAGACGATTATGGAATAATTTTGTAGTCATGAACTGTCTCTTGAAATCAATATTACATAAAAGAGTTATTTCCCTTCACATGAAAAAAAATTGACAGATCTTACCATTCAGACTAAGATGCTCCAACATGGGATGATTTACTCCATCCAGAGTTTTAATTTTATTTTTGTTGAAGCTTGCAATTTGTAAGAAAGGCATTTCTTCTAATTTTGCTGTTGTGAGTAAATTATTGTCTGCTTTCAATGTCAATAAATGAGTTAATACACTTAAAGAGCTGATATCCTTCAATTTATTTCCACTCAAGTCTATGTATCGAAGGTGTATAAAACCTTTTAGTATGCTGATATCTGTGATTTCTCTACAAAAAAAAAGGATATGTGCATTTGGCAAAATTTGTAATAAAAAAGATGAAACTGTCTAATTATAAGTTTAGTAACAATCAAATGTCTATATATTTTTTTAAATCCTACGCATAAATTTTAGTCTTCATCTCAAAGTGTAAAGGGTAACTTCAACACCCTCCTTTGTATATGATGTCTAAAACAAATATACTCACTTAAAAATTATATCTGATGTCTAAGAGCCCACCTGAAAAAATACTCAGATGGCATACACTATCTGATTCATAACCCAAAGTGACTTCAGATTTTGGTTCAGAAAAAAATTAAGAAGGAAAGGTATGTCACCTTGATAGTGATTCACTGATTAGCAGCAGAGTGAAAATCTAACATATCACGAAGAATACTTGACTCAGCTATAAGACTTAAAATGTAGCATTCACATATGGCACACTTTTACATGTTAAAGGCAAGCCATCAAATATAACCAAATTTCAATATTACCTCAAAATATACATGGGTTCCTTTGAGATAAAAAGATATTGATGCCTAATGCCTGTTGTATAAAATGAATATAATTACCTATCATGTATGTCTAATCTGACATAGGCGTGTGCTAGACCATCACCTGTCTTACACAATAAAGACAAACACTCCCCAACTGTTTCCTCTGTCAGTGGATTTTCAGGAACTTTCTGAAAACATGGTTTGTATGATTGTTTATGATTGTTAAAAATGCTCAAAACTGGGAAACAATAAACATTAAAATTGGCATGACCACTGTGTGTGTATGGCAAGAGAGAGAGAGAGAGAGAGGGAGAGCGCATAAAACTAACTCCATACATATGGACCCAACATATCTAATCAGTTTATATTTATCACCTCTTCCTCCTCTTCTTCTTGTTTTTCCTCTTCTTCCCCTAATTTCTCTTCTTCCTCGCCTAACTGTTCTTCTTCATCACCACCTTCACGTACTGCTTCCTCCTCTTCTCCCATCTGTTCTTCGGTGTCCGACATTTTTGCAGTTATTCACTCACTGCTCGATGCACAACGTGAAAATGTTATGATTACAAAAAATGGCGGACTGTTGTCAAGGAGATCGCTTGTGTGAAGGCTAATATTTTTTAGAGTGTTTCGCCCCAAAAAATGGTTTTGCATATTATCAAGCTACAATTAGCAACTGTTGATTACATGAGCTCTGAAACATCAATAATCTAACAGATTGATGTCTTAAAAGTAAACAAACAACAGAACGAGGACTTATACTCAAATCTCGCAGCAGACGCCAATGAACGAGACTTCATCATATGGGCTGGAGGAGTGAGGTAAGGATAAGTAGTATATTTTGAAACTTTTAAAACTTTCCAAAAGTGTATAAATTTGACCTATTTGGTAGTATTTTGCTTAATAGACATATTCTTATTTTATTTCCGTAAAGTGTCTGATACTGTGTTGTTCAATTTTTGTAGTTTTACCAAAGAAAACTACCGTTAAAAAATTAGTGACAGTTTTGTACTTTTCACCCAAAAAAGGTTGTGTACAGTTATTATCGAAGTACACATACTGCAATGTATCGCAGGTCAGAAAAGGGTGCGTAACATTTTGATTGTTTGCCAAACACACTATTATTTTTGATAAATTCTTTTATATACTTTCTAATATACACGAGATTTGACTTTTAAGCAAAAAAATGCATGTTGTTATTTGGACTAGTTTCTGCTTGGGCTTTAATCGCAGCTGGCAGTAATACAAGTATGAATTGTAGTGGTGTTCTTTAGTTGTCATATTGAATTTTAAAAAAAAAAAAAATTGCAGCATCCCTTTTTTCCATTATGCATTTTTTTTTTTTAGTTTTATGACTGAGAAAGAGAGGTTATTATGATGGTGCGGATTATGTTTATGTATACAATATATATTGTTACTCTGCATTTTATCAGTTTGAGATTAGCAGAAATAATATTCTGTGTTACAAAGTTCATTAGATATGACTCTATAAATTTGTGCACTTAGAGAGAAAAGTGTAAACTGATTTATAACTAAGATACACTGCATGAGAAAAAAATCTCTTTAGTCCATTTAAAATGTTTGGCATAAAAGATGCTTCTTATTTAAAGAATATATGAATAATTGTCTATTAATTAAATTTCATTGAATTTTAATGTAGATTGTTTACTTTGGGCTATTTATTAGATATATAAAGTTGACTGATAAAATATTTTGTTTTTGTTGCCATAGGAACTGTCTTCATTTAGCCACCAAAACATGTAGGATCATGTATAATCTGGTAAAGCCACCCTTTATATACAACAACTGTGCTATTTATCTTTTTACCTGACCTGAAATAAATTTCTTTGTTTGGGGTCACCCATTGGTAATTGTCATAGTTACGAGATACCTTTTGTCTCAAATTTTGAACTTTAAAAGATTAGTCTTATATTTACTGTAGGGAGTTGGCACCCAACCAGTAAATTATTTTATTTTATTCTTGTCTTTTCATAATTGCTCTTTAACTGTAAATGTTATATTCTTTAATAAAAATTTAATAGTACATTGACCACAGTTTAAAACACAAAGTCTCTCGAGATTAAGGATTTTTTAAATAAAAAGATCATGGCAGAATGAGGACTCATTGTGTTCTTTACTTTAAACCTCAAATCGCAAGGTATGAGTATTTTTTTTGGTTGGCTTTTTTCCCCATAATTTAAACAATGCAGAATTCCATATTTCTAATTTGAAGGAAATTTTGCTGTCATTTCATGCTCATGTATATGAAAATATGCAAAATAGTCACACAAAAAAAATTATGTTTCATGTTTTAAAAGCATTCTGTATACTTCATTTTACCTTAAAACTGTTAAATCTTTATGGTATATAAATAACTTTTTAATGATTTATCATACTAGAGAAAGCTTTGCCGATATGTCAATGGTTTCCAGTGGTAACTTCAACAATAAGTAAAGCTGTTAAACGACATTTCTCTACTTTGCCGAAGAATAATACATGTTTGACCCCTTGTCAATAAAAATTTTACCTGAGAATGTTTATATATCTTTGGAAGGCCCAGAATTTTGTGCATTTAAAATAATTTATTGGGACGAAATAAAAGTCATCAATATCATGGCATATTCGTTTTCAATTTATTTTATTTTAATTTTTTTTTCCTTTTTAGCAAAATTTGTAAAGAGGAATCTGAATTCTGCCATTACAAATTTAATAAGAGCTGCATAAAGTAATTAAGACTAGATTTCGAATTTGATATAATACACAAATAAATTGTGAATGCAAACACAAGCTCATTTTACGTCATTCGGCTGTACACTTTAAATTCTATGACATGTACATTAATTGACTTTGTGATGTTCAGTGATTTTTGTTTAAATATTGGATATATATTTCCCTAGCAATAAGAGAAACAAAAGAGTAGAGCATAAAATAGAAATTGCAATTTAGTGTGAATCTATGGATATTTTCAACTGGGTATGGATATCCAATAATCCACCATCCAGATAATTTTCTGGCCCTCTGTTGAAATAATAGGTCTGTAGTATTCCTGCAACTGTTGAATGATTTGGATCTACAAAAGACAACAATTAAATCTTCTCATGTGCGAACATTTTCAATTGACTAGGTTAAAAAAAAAAATTCTGTAGAATTGCTGAATCTGCCAGTGTATAAATTGTCTCTACATAAGATGATTGATTTCATCTTGTTTCATTGTTCATTCTACTTTGGGACCTAGGCATCGTTATAGCAACCCAGAATTATTTATGCATGCCTGTAGTTGCACACTAGTCAGGTTGTCATGGAAATGGCCAAATTCACAGGTATATTGAACAGGTATTGAATACCTAATAATAATTTGATTTGGTGTAAGCTGATAGGAGTTTTGCGTCCTGGGACAAGCAGAAGAAAGGGAAACTGGTATAGTGTTTGCATGGAAACAGGCTGTAGCAGAATTAGCTTTTATTGATAGATCCATACATTTATCTCTCCAGGCTTGAATAGTTAGACATACCTGTATAATTCTCCCAGGATTGAGAACATTAGAACAGGTAAAAAAAAAATCATTGAATAAGTGAATGAACAAAAAAAGTTGATTTAAAAGTTTATTCTTTGTAAGAAATTTTTAATTGTTGAAAATTGCATGATTTTTCGATTTTAGAATATTAAAATTTGTTTTAGATATTTCAATTTGCTGTGGTCAAACATTGTACTATTTAAAAACTTTACTTTCCAAATAATGATTTTGTTAAGCTGATACATGTATATCTTTAATAATGCATATGAAGAGATTTTCCATAAAAAATTTATTTGATCATAGAAATGTATTTTATTTTGCAGCCATAAAAGCCATTTTAGAATCCAATCTTTAAATATGTCCATTAATTTCCTTGTCGACTTAAAAAGCCAAATTTCTAATTGCTAAAGTAATATTTATCGTATATTACACATGCAATTCATTAATACTAGTATTTGAAATTTATCTTTTGCCACACAGTAACATACTTACTTCTTTAAAACAAAAGCATTTGACAGTTCATTAAAGGAAAATAATTTCAGCATATGACACATAAATCAGGTCTTTCAAAATTAATGTAAAAATGGTTCATGGTAGTTCATTAGCTGATTTGAGCATGCATAATATAAATTTTCATGAATTCAGTCATGTAGCAAAATCTTGTGAATGACACATCCTTAATCACAAATGATTTACTGCTAAGCTGTTCCATTTTCTTCAGTAAGTAAAGGGAAGAAAAAGATCTAGTTCCTGTGATACTGAGGTTGCCAAGGAAACGGACACAAATTTTTCAGCAAAATAATTGTGACTATATAAGTGATCTCGATAAGGAACTAATTGCTGTTCTAGAAAAAAAGGGCAAGTGCACCTAATGTGAATGTACAAACTTGTACAACCGTGCAGTTACCCTAGGTCTGGAACATTTTAGGGGGTAAAAATGAATCAGAAAAAAAATTAGAGCAATTCATATCATTAATACATGTACTAGTCAACTGCTGAATAGGTTTTTTTTTTTTCTGCAGGGAAATGTAATGAAGATTTTAAGGGAATAAATGAGAAGAATTTGGGAAAATGACAGCTAAGGTGAAAGTTAGAACTCTAGATGCAATATGTGCAAAGTTAAAATCGATAAATGGGGAAGACAATTCTGAAATTGCACTCAAAAAGGAGGAAGATGATGCACCAATTACAACTAAAGAAGATGAAAACCATCTAGATAATACTTCAGTAGATAAAGTGCTAGACAATGCAAAAATTCTGAAAGAAGTTGAAAAAGAAAATGATGGTAGGACATCCAGGCGGAAAAGCAGAAAAGCCTCGGCGCCAAGAAATATTGCTCAGGTCAGAGAAATACTTGATAAATTTGAAAGTGTGGATGATGGTGACGAATTGGCAGGGTATGAAATAAACAATCAAAATACAGACTTTCCACCTGAGGTTGAGGAAGATACAAGTCTGGAGGAAGATGACAATTCGTGTAGGAATGAAGATTTATCTAAATCTACAGGAGCAGAGGACAGTAGTCCAGTATCTGTCAGTATTAAAAATTCTTTTCACAACAGAAAACAGTCACGAAAACCCCGCAAGTCAACTCAGTCCTTTAGCAACAAATGCAACATTAGCAACAACACAGCACCGCTTGATCTCTCCATAGCAAAGTCAGCAGAAGACAGCAGCAATGCTGAAAAAGATGTTCAGGAATTAAATAAGTCTAGTCACATAATGCAAACTTCCAGTGATCAGAGAACTATGTCTGATGTGGACTCTGCAAATAGTCAAACTAAACCTTCTTCTCCAAAATTCAAGGTCACAGAAAAAACCGAGAAGCAAGAAATGACAGTATTAAAAGATTTTGCTGAGTCTACAATGAACGAGTTATTATCTATGTACGGATTCAGTGGTGGATCTGGAGAATCAGTCATTCCACAAATTCCTTCCAATAACTTTACATCTAATCTTATTCTTCATGAACAAACTTCTCGAGATGTGCCAAAGCTGCATATTAGCAAAGCCATTCCTCCTCTTGTCTCATCGACTGTTGTTTCAAATAATACGGTAACAACATCCCCTCCATCATTAACTGCAACAGAGAAAAAAGGCATTTTTACCAACTTTGTCAACCAATCCCCAAGCAAAAGCAACCAGCCCACCAAAAACATCAAATCACCCAATGTTGAAGGTAAGTTGTAATGCATTATGTAAAAACTTATCATTCAACCTTGATGTCCTTTAAAATTACATCATGTAGGAAACAATTCTTTTTTTTCAATGGCTAATTTGTTTCTGATGTGTTTCAATCTTAACAAGGTACACAGAGAATATAATTAGGGTTGGATGAGATTTACTCTTATTCCTGGATGAAAATCAGCTTCCTAGCTGGTTTTCATCATGGTACCTTACATTAATCTACAGTCAAATCTCATTGGGACTAAGAAAAACCTCATGATATCCAGGGATTTGATATATTGAGGGTAAAATACTTGAAGTACTTGGGACTTCCAAATCACTTCGACATATGGTTTTCGAGATACTGATGTTTGAGATGCACCAAAGTTCAGCTGATACCGAAGTTCAGCTGTATATTTCTTGTCTACTGTGTTTACTTTTAAGACTTACCATTTCAATTTTGAAAGAAAAGGTGTCTAGCAAATTAAAAGTTATATTTTCCTTGTGGAATTGAATATAATTTGATGTCATTTCATGTTTCATATGTTTCATTTATTAGCAGAAGAAATTAATGTTCCTGATGATAATTTTATAGTAATTCATATTTCTGGGGGGATTTGATATATTATCATTTTGGTAAGAATTTGTAATCATGTAGCCTTTCTTACTTAAGAACTGCAGGTATTGATTCAATATTTCTTGTCAAAATTTGCTTATTGATTTCAATTTTCTTTTTCATGACATGTCTAAACAAAGTGCTGTTAAGTCATAACACACACCAATAAATGAAGAAAAAAAGATTCTTGGCTAGGGTTCTGTGTAAAATCTCTTTATAACCCCAACTATTGAACCATATTACCTTGGCAACCCAAAACATTCTATTGTGTAGATTTCTTTTTAAAAGACTGATTCTTAGTTCTGGTCAAATAACTTTTTCAAAAATACCCAAACTTGTTATTTAAAATAAATCCATTTAAAAGCCTATTTACAGACTTAAAATCTATACAGCATGATTTTGGGTCAAAGACGATAAAATAACACTAAAGCATGGAGTCTATTCAAGCATATAAGAATTATGTGAAATATAAAAAAAACCGCGATTGGGAAGGCTTATATTTGTGTGTAATATTGAATTTCTTGTAGCATTTAATTCTTTTAATCTTAAGAGCCACAGTTGTAAAATAATTAGGAGATTTTAAGATATTAATTTGAGCACACAATGTGTCCAACTCTTTGTATACAGTCATCATTAATACAAATTTGACGAATGCATGAAGGTCTATATACAGGAAACCGTGTTTCAAAAGTTTTTAACAAATATGCCTCTATTTTATTTTAATTCATTTTGAACATTCAATTTAAGAGAAACATCCCTTAATTCATATAAAAAAAGTGATAAAATCAGAATGATGAAGCTCTGAGCTGGAATAATGAGAAAGAGAGTTCTGTCACAAGAATTATTACACAACAGTCCCCCCCCCCCCCCTCTTAAAAAAAGTTTGCTTACTAAAAATTATTTTTGCTATTTGATTTAAAAAAAAAAAACAGATTAAAAACAATGATTTAATGGATTTATTTGATTAATTTAAACACAAAAATAATAGTGTTAATTCTCATTAATTCATATAATTACACTACATGTACAGCCAGTACTGGGTACATTATGACATTTAGTACCTGAAAGTAGCTCATATAATTCTAATTTTCACTGAAAAAAATATTGCAACATTATTTCTGCTCATTTTTTATGACCATAGCATCATAAAATGCAGAATTTCTTGCAGTTTCTTCACATAATTTGAAAATATATAATTTTATCTACAAAGTGTTGCAGTGATATCACACGTCAGATACCAAATGGAAATATATTGTCAAATTTGTTAGGAAATTGTTGTACATGTAATAAAAAAAAATGAGCTTAGAAATTTTGCCTTGATGATTTCATAAATTATTCTCAGTGATTATTGTAAGTACTATTTTGCTTAGCAGCTTAAGACAAGAAAATTTGAACAATTTTGCATTATTAAAATCATGGAAGTTGGGCTAAAATTTACCTCACAATATCTTTTTATAAAAACTGGTTTTTCTGTGAAATATAAAATATGAAAATAAAATTAAGACTCGATCACTTATGGCCATATACTGTACATGTACATGTAGGTGGTTAAATATTCCACACATGAAATATTTTTACAAAATTAGATCATAAAAATGTCTGATATTACATTTGTATAGAACTGTTATATTAATTTGTTTTATATTTTGTGAATTTGACATGAGGTTGTTAGGAGATTTCTAGAATGCATGGAATATTTACTATACAATTAAGCTCTAAATTTAACCGACTTTGCTAAACTGTGGATTGTTAATTTTTTAAATACATACATGTTCCAAAATTAGGTGTATGTACAAATAAGTGTCACATTCATTGAATTTTAGTCTGTCAGTTGCCAAAAAGTGAAAAATTTTAAAAGTTGGAAATTTAAATTAAAAAAAAAAAAGAAGAAGAAAGATATTTTCTTAGATTCTTGATTAAAAGAAGATCTTTATATTTATCAGTTCAACATGAAATCATATCTGTGTTGTGCAGGTATAAAAGATCTAAATATATAGATTAAGATAAAGCAGTATAAAGTTATACCCTTTGAAGTGAATGGGAGATAATGTTGCCCCTCCCCTGGAGGGTCTGCCCCCATGCAGTCAAAACTGATGGCCATTTATTAGGTGCTCTGTCTAAGGGCACAACATGACAGATTTGAGTAAGCAACCTTCTGCATGCCTACCTAAAGTTTTAATTTGCAGTTAAGATTGTCGAGATCTTTCATTTTTCTATTTGATTAATATATTGCACTTAAACCCAAAGTTCATACTAATGAGTTATTAGTCTCTAATATTGCCTAATTAAGTGTCCAGGGCACCAAAAATTCTAGAGAGGTAATGTAGTAGTGCTATGCAGGAGGCCCCCCCCCCTCCCCCCGAAAAAGGGGGGGGGGTCCTATCCTTGCAAATTATTTGTTCATAGATAATTTTTTTTTTGTGTGTCATGAAATATGTATGATAAGGTATCTTGCATTGCACCCAAGGGGTGGGGTTTATGTGTACAAGAAAGTGGAAAAGATATTTTTTGTTTTATCCTGTTTTGGTGATTGATCAACTTGAAATACTTATTTATTTATTATTTATTTTATGAAAAGTTTCAATGAGAAGATTTTAAGAAACTGTATTTGGGGATGGTGTAAGTACACATACACTTAGTGCAGGCAATCTTTTGGTAACTGACATCTCTCGTTGCTTGTGATTTTTAGCTTAAACAGTACAATTCTGTTGGCACTTGTTATAATGATGTTTAAACAAAATGAGAATCAAGGAGGGATATTAACTTTAGATTCACAAAGTTCTTTTTATGTTTTTTAATTGATTGTTTGAAACAATGGTTTTGTACAAAAAAAAAAATTGCTTAAATTGCTTGACTTCTTATTAAGTCATTGTTCTTAACATAAGAGCCCTGACGAGATTTGATATGGGCAGATTTTTTAATGATAAAACCCTTGAATTAGAATTCATTTTGAGGAGAGGGTTTTGATGATGTCAGGTCTCAAGATACTCTAAAACCATGTGAATTTCATTGTAAAATAGGCCATACTTAGTACTCAGATCCTGTCTGGAAGTATCAACCTTTTTTTTTTGAGAAAGTTTGACATTTAAGATTTGATGTGATAAAAAGTTTTCCACATACATACAGGAGTTTTATAATTTGTAAATCAACCTTCCTTGCCATAGAAATAACCAATAGACTCCCCCTTCTTTTATCCTGAAATGCTTTCAAGGTAGAATATTTATTTTTTACATAAATATTATTTGCCATTTTCTCTTTTTCTTTAGAGTATTCCTATGTATTATGTAAAAGGTAAAATTTTTAGGCCCCTTTACTTTCAGTTGAATAAATTCAATACCTAAGCTGCGGAGTTTAAATGAAAGGTTGCCAATGGTGCCTTCATTTTTCTGCAAAACCTGAATAAGAATGTTTGTAAAATGTGATTGATTAATTTTCCCAATAAGCATTCAATGATTTATCTACTTGAAAGGACAAAGGGTTTATGTGGTTGCCAAGAAGACCTTTTTCGATGTTTATTGTTGCTATGCTAGATGTGAATTATTTACTGAAAAGACCTCAAAATATTTTACCATTGAATAACTTTATGTATATAACTTTATGTATAATTATGAAAGCTTTTAAAATAAATTACCAAATATTGCACTGCATGGATTGAAATCCTTTGATAGTAATGGTATATGCCGTAGTTCACTTTGATTTAACATAATTTGTCAATTTTGGTTCATATATGCACAGAATAAAAAAAAGTTAAATGTTGAATGCATTTTATGATTTGGTTGGCAAGGTTAGGGGAAGTCTATAATTATTAGTGTTCTGTTGCATTGTGACACTGATAGGTGGTAACACGGGGAAAAAAAGGCTAACGGACAAAACTAGTCCACTGGTTACTGTGGCAATAGTTTAGTCGCGGTGGCAGGCACCTGTAAAATTTCTTCGATCTGTGTCATTGAATTATTAATCGAGTTGAGCAGATTTATGTGATATCAGATGTACCATGTCCATATTATATTTCTTGGAAGCTCAACTTCCACAAAGCACAAGCTCCGAATCCCTAAAGCCTCTTGTCTTACAGCCTGTCAATAACAAATGACATATCCTTTGATTTCAGTAAATGAAAGGTATTCTTTTTTTTTCTCTTGTTTATCTTTTCGAGAATTGTTAGCAGGTATTAATTGGCCCAGTAAAGAAATGTCCAATTCAAAGTATATAAGATCGATATGTAAATTGGGACCCAAAATTCACACAGAGATGCTTCAATCAATAAATTTATTGATAAATATTGGTTTTTCTGTTTTATGTAACATGAAAATCGTTTTCCAATATCAAAGGTGTTTCCATGGCAATCAGGCTATTTTTCAATAATTTACTTGATGGGTTAGCCTAGGTGGATGATGTTGCCTGCAAATTCTTTAGGCTTTATGGTTGAGACAGAAACAGTTCAATAATTCCTTTTAAAAATATAGATTTCTGATGGGAAAAGGAATAAACGAGCAAAAAAAAAGTGGAATAAAAAAAATGAAATATTAAGTAGTGTTCGAAGAAAGGATGAATTGATTTTATTTCTTCAGTTATCCATGACACTTTTCACAAATCTAGATATTCATTTAAGCCTCTATAAAATTTCTGGATTTTGTTATCGTTCGTCATACCATAAAAACCTTGAAAAATATAGAATTTTAAAGTGCATGCCTAGTTAACCTAAAATGCATAGTTTTTCTACCTTACTTATCAACTTTCTCAGTATATGATATGTACATGGGACACAATTCAAATATTTGACCTTAAATTTTATGTTCTTAATATCCAAATTAAGTGGGTGGTATCTAGCTTTACCTGGATTCCATAGCAACCAAAGTTTGTCTTATCTTGACTGCCTTAGCGACGTTATTTGATAACGTAGGTTGTTAAATGTATGAATTTTTATCTAACTATTTATGATTAAATGGAAAATTGCAGTTTTTAAAGGACCGTCTGTTTGACGTTTTTAAGTCGTTTCAAAATTCCATTGTTGTGAATTTTGGATTCAAACAGAAAGCTGCTTATAAAACAACAAAACCTGAATATTTCAGTAGTATTTCAAAACCTATTGTGATATATCAGAGTTTTTAAAAATCTGTTTGAACTAGTCTATTTATTAGAGTTCTGTTGCAAGAAAAGGTGTGATCTTTTTATAATTTACTCATATAGATATATGCCTCCATATTGTAAAATTTGTGTGTATATGGTGCAAATTCTAAAATTATTAGTATACTATAAATTTTTTTTTAAAAAATACCCATAAATTATTGACATTTTGCCCTTCATTTTCAGTAAAAACTTTTTTTTTGTTTTTGTTTTTTGTTTTGTTTGTTTTTCAATTTTTGAGTTTAAATAGTCAGAGCATGCAGTAGATACCATTTTTAATTGATGAAATTACATCTTTTTTTTCATCTCCAAGTTTAGAGTTTTTATAGAGAGCATATATATATATATATATATATATATATATATATATATATATATATATATATATATATATATATATATATATACCATTTTATTAGGAATGAAGAGAAATTTATTCTTAGAAACAATCAAAGAGTACTAGGGTATTTTACATCCTAAATTTTATTAATTTTATATAAGACATATTGCTTTAAATGGGGTCATGTGAAGAAACAGAAAAAATTACACTTTACTTTGCTACATTTCTGTGGCCAGATTGTAATTCATCTTGCTAGATTCTGAAGAGGAATATTACTGCATGTATATGAAGCTAATTATCTAATTCTTAATGACAAAAATGTCCCAAAATAATTTACTTTTAGCATAAAATCATGCGTTGTATGTAAATTTATGTTATTATACATTCATAAAGGTGATGTCAAAATGATATATATTTGAGAAAAGTGACTAGAAATTTCTTAAAATGACAGAAATAGTGTTTTTGGAGCCGAGAAAAAACTGTTCAGGAAGTTTTATTCTATTATCTGTCAGTATCAGTGATTGGCTAGGTCAATTTAACAAAAATGACAATATCTGATTGTCAGTTTTCTGTCTTAAAATTAACTAAAAAGTAAACTTTGAAGATACCAAAAAATGTAAAACAAGTGCAAAAGAGAAAATTCATTGAAATATTTATGGAGAGTTTGCGAGGACGCTGTGTAGTCATCATGGACTTTAACTTTGGGGGTGGGGTGAGGGGCAATTTCTTCAATTATATGTGTGAGAATTTGTAGTTAAAACCCCAAAACCTTTGGCTGTATGTTAGCATTTTGTGTAATATACCATTGGCAAATCATCAACTATTAAAGATAGAAGTAAATGCCAATTGCAATACTAGGAGGTAAGGGCTTTGGGTTGGGTGGGGGGGGGGGGGGGTGAACAACTGTGTGATGCAAAAGTCTTTTAAACATCAATTTCTAATAAGTAAAGAAAGAAAAAAAAATTATAATTATAATTCTCTGGGAAAATGGGGCAGGTTAAGACTCGTAGAAATCGATTTAATTTCATTTATAGAAACTTTGGCATATATATATTATTATAAAAATTTTTTTTAAAGCAATCTTAAGACTGTGCAATTTAAAAATCTCTTACCTTCTGTAAATGTCAGTTGCAATTCAGCCAGATTCAGAGTGCATTCTCATTTCCCAAATCAATTTAAATGCTCAGTTTTAAACAAAGAAAATACATTTCAACTGCATGTAAGATTGTGTTTTGCACTGCATGGTATTAAAAAAATTTTAAATAATGTGTAAATTGTCTTAAATTGTTTAACTTAAATCGAAAAAAAATTGGTTTATTTTTTATTTACTTTTTTTTTTTTTTATAGAAATGGTGACATTCTATCATACCTTCAGTATATCCTAAATTTCTGTGATTCATTCCTGATTTTTTTCTTGTAAAAAAAAAAATGCTTTGCTGTAGATATTAAAGGAGACTAAAAGAAGATACATCTTTTCCACTATAAAAAAAAATAATGCAGGGTCAGTTGATATATTGGCCAGTTCATTTAAAAATAACATTGGAATGTGGTAATTTCATAAAATTTGTCAGATATCACACAGGGGGATAAATTGGAAGCCTAATTAAAAAGTTTTTGTTAATCAGTCTGTCATTTAACTTGCGTATTATTGATTTTTTATTGAATATTGTATTCCATACAATTCTCCAATATACTGCTCATTAAATAAGCCTAGGCTAATATATTGATAAAATTTATGTTTACAAAAAGAGAAAAAGAGGTTTTAGAAGATGAATTTTTGAATGATTAAGGAAGTTTTTTGAGAGTAAGAGCTTCATACAGTCTTGACACTTTCTGATGATATATTGGTTTAAATGGCGTGTAGATGTATGTCTATTGTAGATGCAAATTTGAACTAATTATTATTATAAAGTCTTGCTAAGTTAATTAAACACTAATTACAATAGTCTGTCTTCATTTTCTTGTTTGTTCACTAGATTCTTTTAATTTTGATGATGCCGATTATTATAATGCATTAGATATGATAGATCAAAAGATCATGGGATTTTCATTATGGCTTTATTATATCGAGGGTTTCAGCTGATTTTATGGGTATTAAATGTCATATATACATCAGGCTTACTGCGAAAAAAGTTGACATTCTGTATCAACAAATTTCCCTTGGCCACCATAGCTGTAACATATATATTTCTACGAACCAACGAAAGTTTTACTTTCAGTCAGTATCAAAATTTCGACACTTTGCTGTAAATAATGAAACAAGATTTATGGATAATTCATTTACATACCTGAAAATAAAATGTTAAGTTTTGGTAAAAATAAAATATTTATAAACAAAAATTTTATGCAACAATTAATGTCAGAGATGATGGTAAGCATTTCCATTTTGTCACATGGTAATGGATAATGTTGTAGAGTTTTGTGTGAAAATTAAATATTTTTCTAGAAATTCGCAATGTGTTTGTCCCTAAAGTCCCCTTTCTAGCATGAGATGATGATAAAAGGTTAAAACTGTGTAGACTTTGTATTGATAAGTCATTTGTTGTGTTTATGGTGTTCTGTTAGGTAAAATACTGATGATCTGGAAATAAGATGAGTTTTAAATATATATTTTTATTAATATATTATTGGGCTCATATTTTTTCATAGGAAGATTTTGAATTTTAATAGTGATTGAGCAAAACTTCTTAGTTTAACTGTTTAATTTTTTTTTAAAAAAATTCCTTTTTTATCATTTCAAAATTACTTGATGTATACAGGGAGGGGGGAGGGGGTCCCTTGTACCTGATATAAAACTTACTTATTTGAGTATTTGTTTTTGTGATGATGAGTATATATATTGAAGAAATAAAATTGGAAGAAAATTCTCTCCAAAATTTTCCTTTACTTTTAATATAGCAAGCCAAAATAGTATTTGCAAATATGACATGAAATTTTCCACTTGTAGTGGAGAGTGATTTAAATTTGACTTGTCACATCAAAAGGCATATAGACACAAAAAGGAAGCATTTCTTCTTAAAAATTTGCTGATGATCAACGAACAGCCCTGAAAAAAATAAATGAAGTATTTCAATTCTCTTGTTGTCAAAAGTTGGTGTACTAAAATCCTCACATTTCTAAAAAATAGCAGACATGATGTTTCCCATGAAACTTTGGTTTCACAATTTTTTTTAAAAATTCCCTATAGAGATGTAAGGTGCAAAAGAGAAAAATCGATGATCTGTCTAAGGTCCCATTTTGGATAAATACTCAGTTTCAAGAGGTGGCCCATTTTGAAACTGCCAGCTTGCTTATTACAATTTTTTTAAAATCAAAAATCAAAAATCTATATACTGACACACCAAAGAAAAAAAACAAAACAAAAAAAAAAAAACAAAAAAACAAAAGAATACATCCGTTATTTTTTTTTTTTTTTTTTTAGGAAAAAAAAGTCCTATGACTAATTTTGAAAATTTTTTGGTTTTTCTGGACCCCCCCCCCCCCCCCCCCCCCGTGAGCCTTCTCTTTTTCAAATACCAGAGAAACAATCTTTTTTTCATTCCAAGGGGGTTGTGATCCTTGGGATGGGGCACTGCTAACGTCCCACCTGACAGACTTCCTACCCTGATTAAACGGAATCATTAAATTGCAGGTTTTACAACAAATTTGGCTTATAAATAATTTGGGTTTTCAGGAGTTTGTTCTGTTCATCATAATAAGTATTGCAGCATCAATCCAATAAAAAAGTTTTTGTTCTTTACCATAAGTAATGGTTAGGCTCCCTGAAAGTGACTGTAAGCATGCGAATGCAAGTACCTCTAGCAGGGAATTTTCAAATGCAGTTGAAAGAGTGTTGGAGGTGCAAATTCATACTATGTCACACCTCTACATACGAATATGTCTCACTGTTTTGACTGATGACAGTCCATGGACCGGAAAACCAAGGGTTACTACTCTGCATAGCATCCAGGAATTGAAATACAGCATCTGAAAAACAGGCACATCAAGAATACAGACATAATATTTCTTTTGCTCAAATCAAGAAAATGATAAACTCTGTATCCATCATAGAATCTGAGCCACAACTGATGTACATGGTGGATATACTCACTATTGAATGTAGGGGGGGGGGGGGGGGGCAAACAGTTATCTTTTACTTTCTGTAGTTACATAATGGACTTCAACTCTGTTGTTTTTAATCATTATTTCTTACTGTTAAAATCTGTATTGAGTTGTGCATATGAGTAAATAAAAATAGATAAAAAATTTTAAATATTTGTTCTGAACTACTTGTGTTTCTTTTGCGTGTCAGTATATATTAAGGTGAAAAACTGAAATCATTAAAGGTAAAGATTAATGTGTGTCAGACACAATGTAAATGTATTTTCTGTGGGTTAAGGATTAATCTATAATGAGATTGAAGTGTGAAATTTGTCTAAATATTGAAATTTTTATCAATGTGATTTTTTTCCCCTTATAAAGTTACTCTATTGATGGTATATTTATAACATTCTCTAAGGACTCAGTTATATGTCAACACAAGTTTGATTCTCTAACTTTTTTGAAAATACATGTTCAAAGATCTTTTCATACAGATCAAGACATTCTTTCTTGAAAGTAAAGAACCCCAAAGGGTATTTTTGATGAGATACCAGTGAAAAAATGGGGGGTTGGGGAGGGAGGTTATAGATTTGAAATATGCAAAATAAATAAATGTGCACACTTTCAAAGAGAAAGAAGAAAGTGGGCTTTTTGATCAATGACTATCTTTCAGACATTCCTTTCACAGTTCAGTTCCTCTGTGTTACTTAACATGCTATATGTACAAGAGCATCCTAAAGTTCTCTTTTATAAACCAGCTAGTATACACGGATTCTGTTGAAAAAGTTGTATTTTGCATTCTTTTTTTTCTTTTATTACCCTGTCTTAATTAGATGAAAATTGAGTCTGTAAATCATTCTGTCATCTAAGTCATGTTTTCATAATAAATTCAAAACATTTAATGAATTTGTTCTTTGGCCTTTCATTATTTAATTTTATTATTTTTTTCTATTCGAATTTTCAAGAATTATTCAAATTCTCTATGTACAGGCAGAGAAGCAGTTTGAGTTAAAAGTAGACAAATTCAAAATTTTCTGATGATCTCCATTTACACAAATTTAATATTCAAATTTTAAAAATTTGCAATTAAAATTTCAAGAAATTTATTAATTTCTTGACATATTGTCATTTAGTTATGTGCTGATGTTGATGGAAGGTTTTTATAATTAAATATACAAGATTTTGTCATTTTCTGTTGTTTCAAGAAAATTTATTTTCCAAAGTGTCAAGAAGATTGGTATGAAAATTAGTTTTTCTCATTTGATGTAACTTTTTTATACAAAGAAAACTTCTGTGAAGTTAAATATTTATGATAATGAAGATATACATCATAAATTGAAAATTAAAAAAACAAAGGATACCATTTCATCAATTACTGTTTTATACAATTTGTGTTTTTGGTTTTTTTTAATTCTATTTTTGAAAACGATTTCAATCTTGAGAACAGTATCAGGTTTTTGAAATTCTGCCAAAATGGACAGCATTGAAGATTTATTTCACTTTTATTCACAATTTAAGCTGTCATTTAAAAACAGAACAATTTTCCTCCAGAAACGACAGTTTGAACACGTAAAAATGTACATAATCTTCTATTGTTGAACTTTGTCCAAGATTTAAAGGGACATGAATTTTATAAAGAAAAGTTTTCAAAAACAGTCAAATATTAATCTTTTGAAAGATCAGAAACTTGAACTCCTTAAAAGAATTAACAAAAATATAGACAGGAAATATGTATGATTAATAAATTTCTTATTATTTAATGCTTGTGGTAGAGAACAAATGATACTTCAAGTATGTGGAAAATAAAAAGGCATTGCAAAATTTTCTTAATGGTTAAAATTTTTGCATATTTCCGTGGTCTTAATTATACTTTGTTATTAAAAGCTTTTTTTTCTTTTTTAATTAATGAATGTCAGTAAATTCACTCTGCATTTTTATCATTTACATGTATTTATAATTTTTTGAGAATATGTGGTTTTCCGAGCTATTAATGCTGCAGATATACTCCATTTTTAACACCATTTGCAATAACCTGAGTACTTTAGTTTTATAATTTGTCAAATCTGAACACATTTATAGAACCAAAAGTTTATGATAAATGTCCTTAGTTGGACACATACCATGATACCATATATATCTTTGTAGCTAACATGAAACGGAAATATTTCTTATTCAATTTTTTTTTACAGTGATAAAGGATGATAAATTTACAAACAGTGCAGCCTACATTAAGGCAGTGTTCAACAACCAGAGCCCTGGTTCCCCGAGCCCAATCAAACACCCCGGACTTCCTGACTATTCCAAATACCTTAAAAGGTAAGATTTGTCTCCACCTCTGAGCTGTAAGGGGGTGGGGGGTGGGGTGGGGGTATTGGATTGACCTTGACAGTTTGTCTGGTCATCTGTCTGTACATCCACAGGTTACAACATGTATTGGGGTTAAGGTCTATTCCAAGCTTATCACAGCTTGCTGAAATTGTACATCTACAAAAGTTTTTTCTTCTATGCTTGGTATGCTGCATCTGACCTACATTTTATGACACAGTAAATTTTGTCAAAGACAGTATTTTGTTCTGTTCCCAGCTTATCACTTGCAATGTATAAAATATCTTGTTCATATTGCAACCAAAGTTATTCTGTCCTTGATATTTTTTCCAAATGCATGTGGCCTGCAAGTGGGTTTAGTCCTCAGTAGGATATTTCTAGTTTGGATCAGAAGAGCAGATGCTCATTTCTAATCTCCTATATATATATAAGGATATATTTCTATGTTGTAGGTTTAGCAGTGGTACTGAGTGTAAGATTAAGCACTGTGAAGATATATTGCTATGTTAATTGTAGGTTTAGCAGTGGTACGGAGTGTTAGATTAAGGATATATTGCTATGTTGTAGGTTTAGCAGTGGAACTGAGTGTAAGTTTAAGGATATATTGCTATGTTGTAAGTTTAGCAGTGGAACTGAGTGTAAGATTAAGGATATATTGCTGTTATAGGTTTAGCAGTGGAACTGAGTGTAAGTTTAAGGATATATTGCTATGTTGTAGGTTTAGCAGTGGTACTGAGTGTAAGATTAAGTACTGCAAGGAGCTTGGATACAGAGAACACTTCCACTGTATGGACTGTAACTTCCGTGTCTTTGTCAAGAAGGAAGAGATGGTCCGCCATTACAAGTGGCACCGCAAGAGAGAGGAGTCCCTGCAGCATGGATTCATGCGGTACAGTCCCTTAGATGACTGCTGTCAGAAATATGGTAGCTGTACACATAATGGCCGCCAAACTCACTACCACTGTCTACAGGTAGAACTTCCTTGTCATTATGATCTACCTTGTCAGTCATAATGGTAAGCTATAAAGGCACCTATGTACATGTATTTTTTGACACTCCCATTTATTTTTTCAAGCCTGGATGTGATAAAGTTTACATCAGTACCTCAGATGTCCAGATGCATGCTAACTACCACAGAAAAGATTCCGCCATCATACAGGAAGGATTCCAGAGATTCCGGGCCACAGAGGATTGTGGGACACCAATGTGTGCTTTCTATGGCCAGAGAACAACTCACTTTCATTGTAGAAGACCAGGATGTAATTTTACATTCAAAAACAAAGCAGACATGGGTGAGTTTTAGTTATTTTGCTGCCTGTTGTGTGTTTTGAAGAAAATATGCTCTGAAGAAAGGGGAGTAACTCTTGTTCTTGTTTTGCTTTAGAAAAACACAAAACTTACCACCAGAAGGATGAAGTACTGGGTCGTGACGGCTTCAAGAAGTTTATGAAGTATGAACACTGTGGTTACATTGGCTGTAGATATTCCAAACTCAGTAATCATATCCACTGCATCAGACCAGGTAAGTTTTTAGAAACTAAAACAACACAAAATTTAATGTATATTAAAAGAATGCATTTAAATTACACAGTTGTATGTCCATGTTCTAAGCATCTTTTCCCCTATTTTGTAGGCTGTATTTATGTTCTGCATTCTACTGCTCAATTGTTTTCCCATAAGAGAAAGCATGAACGTCGAGATTTTGAGACCGCCTACAGAAAATTTCGAGAGGACAGCACCGACATGGATTCCAGTCTGCAGTTTGGGGGAGGTGTAGTCGGAGAAAATTCCTCCTTCACATCTAGTCCCCTTAGTCATATGTCCCTCCCAATATCAATTAAAACAGAAATCACGGAAGATGATTTTAAGGAGGAAAGCTGTGACTCCAAGGTCCCCATGTCTGAACAATCGATGGAGGACAGTAATTCTGATGTGAAAAGTCTGAAGTCAGATTGTTCTGACACCAAAGATATTACCCAGTCAGAGGAAGAAGCCATGATTTTGTCAAAGCATGCAGATCAGCTTAGTGGGGAGAAACTGAATGACTCCCTTACTTTACCTATACCAGGATGTACAGCTGTGGGCGAGAAAAGTGACGGGCAGGTCCCAGGTGCAATGTCTACCCCAACAAAGTCTGAGACTGGTAACTCCATCATGCCAAATACTATACCAGGGATAAAAGACTCCTCTCCCAAGGTCTCTCTTCCACTCTCTGTCCCTCCAATGTTGTTATCCAAACTCTCCCCAAACACTCAGGAACGCAAGGAGAGAGACGAATCTTGGAAAAACTACCTCATCAGGTAAGTAGAAATAATAAGATAAAATTTGGTGAACAGAAATAGATTTATCTGATTTCAAGGGATGCTGCCTATCGTATGAAGTATTACAGTGTTGACTTTATGTTGACAGATATACAGCCAATGACCCCTGTAACTCTCGCTGTCAGTACCTGTATAAGGACCATTATCACTGCCGAGTGGAGGGATGTCTGGTCTTATTTAAGTCTAAAGATGGTGTTAGAGAACATGCCAGGTAAAATATTAAAGTCATTTATTTCTGCGCACATAAGTTAGAGTTACAATGTACTCTTACTTGTAACTTGACGGCTCATATCGGCCATCGTTCTTCTGTGATGTGTAGATGTCCATGCATACAGCCTGTCAAAGACTTTTCCTTGTGTGTTTATTTTTATACTATGTAAAAATAATTTTAAAATCTTTTTTGTAGATTTCATGAATTACAAGACCGTATCACTCCTGTTGCATATACTATGTATTCAGACACAGAGGTGTGCCCAGAGAATTGTCAGTATAGCGGCAATCAGAGGCACTACCACTGCATATGGGTAAGGAGTACTTATCATATTGACTCTCATTTATCATTGCACAAAGTACATTTTACAGTTGTTATCCTAATACACTGTGCTGCAATTAACTATTTCTTTATGATGATAATATACAATAGACTTCTTCCTAAATTGTGAAGTTTGCAGCACCTGGATCCAGGGTTCATAAATCCAGATAGTATTAAGCTGATCATCCATTAAAAAATGCAATAAATATTTTTCTAAAAACTTTCTTTTCCGTTTGACAGCTAGCAAACAAAACAATGGTTTGATTACACTTGTAACGAACAATGAGTATTTGAAAAAAAGAAGTCAGTTCTATAATGATAGATTATTCATACTATCCTTTATTTCAGTCTGGTTGCACGCATGTTGTACCACATGAAGGCCCCACATTTGGCAGACTGGAACACTACCGCATTCATGAGTATGCTCGAAGCTCTGCTGGAAAGACATACAAGACTTCACCAAAATCAACTGAAGATACACCAAGAAAGAGGGGTCGCCCACCAAAGTATCCCCGTAATACCATCCCTGTCATCCCCAAGGTAGAACTCACCGAGTCTGAGATGCTGAATTCTTCTGGTGAAGACCCAACAGTTATCAATGGATTCAAAAAATTTGAAGAGAACAATCCCTGCCCAGACGAGTTGTGCCTTTACAGAATGAAGGAACATTATCACTGTGCTCGCCCGCGATGTTACCAGGCCACTGACAGGCTAGATGTCCTCAATTTGCATGCCAAAGATTTCCATAGCTTTGTCACCATTTATGAGGGCTTTGAATTCTTCGATAGAAACGTCAATTGTCGCAGGCCACATTGCCACAACAACAAGGCTAATCGTCATTTCCATTGTGTGAGACCTAAATGTGATTACTCCTTTGTCCGTCACAGCACCATGATACAGCACAACAAGAAGCACGAGCAGACAGAGGCTCCCAGCGCAAGCAAAGAAGACCCTCTAGTCCCTCCCTCGGAGACCATTTCCACAGCTGGATTCATTCCCATTGCCCCGGCTGATGCCAAAGCTTTGATCAAAACATCAGGAACATTTTATCCTTTATCAAGTATTTCATCTGGACAGTCAAGTGGTCAGATGCCTTCAGTTCCAGCTTTAGATTCAACTATTTTCCACCCAATGTCAGTTTCTGGTGCAATCACAGCTCTGCCCATGGTATCAGCAGCCATTGCTCCAACCATGTTATCTCCTGGTCTGATAGCTAGTGCAGGACACCCTCTACCTTTGGCTGTTCTTTTGCAGCAAGGGGGAAACCCTATTCCACAACCTAGCTGGACTGATCTTAAGAACAAGATGCATTATGGTTTGGAACAAAACTGTGGTCGACCATTTTGCAAACTCAAGAAGAAGGACCACTATCATTGTTTTGAGTGCAATCAAGCTTTCTCTGACATGAACAGAGTGAAGGCACATGTTTCTAAACATGGATTGAAATTTGGGAAAAATGACACCCAGCCATTAGTGGGAAAGACAGCTTTTCCCATAACCATTGCACCAAAGCCTGATCAAATGCCAACTGCTACAAACCAGGATCACGTGACCTCTGACCTAGAGAAAGGTTCAGTCCAGGATTCTGATAATGAGCATAATTCATTGGAAGGTGAACTCAATGCTTCAGACTCTCTTAATCTGAATCCATCCACCTTCTCAAATCTTATTGCTAAAGCTCAAAAAGCTCACTGCACATCTGATCTTCAAAACAATAATTTGGATGCAGATGATGATGAAGATGGAAAATTGGTTATATCTGAGGCTGAATGTAGCAATAACGTTGAAGAGGAGACGATCGACGAAAATAGTTTTGAGGCTTCTGCTGATGACAGCAACATGTCAGAGAATGTTACCAGCATTTCTAAGAGGTCAGGAAGAAAACGAGTGAGAACCAAACATAATGATTTTGTTGACAGTGGTGAAATTGTTGTCAAACAAAGAAGAATAAGCAGTGGTAGTATGAGTAGCAAGAGCAACAAAGACGACAGTATTCCTGATGGATATATCCGAGTCAGACATAAGGATGATTGTCAGTTTGTTAAATGTGCCTATCGCCAGGGTATCACTCACTTCCACTGCAGGCGTCCAGACTGTGGCTACAGCTTCAGCGATCGATCTCGACTCATTCAGCACACGCTAAGGCACGAGAGAATCGACAGTCTAACTGGCGGAGAGATGCAGCAGTTCAGAATGAACCAGCCTTGTGGACGTGATGCCTGTGAATTTGAAGGCAAGGCCTCCCACTTCCACTGTCTGAAGTGTAACTATAACTGCACAGACTCCAGCAAAGTCCTCACTCACAGAAAATACCATGCCAAGCTGGACAACATCAACTCACAGGGTTTTCAAAAGTTTGGAGTCAGTGAGAAGTGTGATGTTCTGAAATGTCCCTATGAACTGAAACAGACACATTACCATTGCATGAAGTCTGGCTGTAACTATGCAGTGCTGGGTCCTGCACAAATAGCATCCCACAACATCAAGCATGCTAATGACTCTCTGTAGCAAATGCAAGTTTATGAACAATTTTATACAGCTTCACAGTTTATTTCAGTTTGTTACATCATTATCAATCATGGACTATCATATTTTCATTTGAAAAGACTCTTTTTTTGGTTTAAATCTGGCATAACAGCTAGATATGTCAAATATTTTAGTTTACTTTTCATGCATCGTATGTTTTTCTCTCAAAGTCTGTAAACATAATTGTTTTTGATATATTATTCATATTGTCAAAATTATTTATACATGTGTATATTGCACCAACATTCCTTTTTCAATACATGTCCAAGCCATAAATATTTTTTCTGTAGCATAATCAGTATTACTGTTTCTAGGTCATTTCAAGGTCCATTCCATGTACATGAGTACACGTTATTGTATTATATCACATTATTTTTGATGGCAGTTAATTCAGTTATTGAAGTCAGTTTTCAAGTATTTGCCTGTGATATTCTAAGCAATATTGTAAAAACTAATATGGACTGCTGGATTTCACGAAAACAAAACATTCCATTTTTGGACCACATTCCTTGCATTTTTTGTCAGATACTGTTTGCAGTGCATTCCTCTGTTTGTGAGAAGTGACCATTTTTTGATGGCATTATATTTTTTTTTCTCATTCTAAACCAATGTTAATTTTTGAGGGAAATACTAATGTACCATATTTATTTTTGTAGTGTGGAAGATTTGAGATATAATTTATAAATACTGCTGAGTATACACACTTAAAAGTGTGTAATTATTGTATAGATCACATTGATGAAATCCAACAGTATTACAACAAGTATATAAGCTGTTAGCACAATCATTGAGTGGCTGTTTGATTTTCAGTTTCCACATTGTACATGATTTCAATTCTCAGTGTGTGAGAAATTAACATTCCAGTCAGCTGTTTATGTTTATTTCATGTCAATGTCTCAGGAGAAGGGGGGCTTTTTAGAGTTGTGTCCCTTTGAAATGCAATGAAATTTGGTAAAAAGAAAACTCGTTTGTGTGTACCATTTCTTTTGAAGAATGCATTCTATTAAATACACATATAGTGCCTTAGTAATAATCTGATAACTGCTTTGTGTTACACATATACTACATTTAGTATATGAGAAAACTTAGTATGTGAAGCCTGCTGTGTTAGGAAATATTACATTTTTTTGATTAACGTTTTGTGCCAAGATGTTTTGTGAATATGATTTTTGATTTTGTGTGTTTCTTTTCTTTCCAGTATTTTATTATCTACATGGCAATTACACAAAAAGTTCAACGGAAACTTCTGATGGTTACACAATATAGATATTAATTTACAAACTTCATTTCATATGTACTCATTTTCTTAAGTTTGAACCTTTAAGAACAGATGACATCATGTCAATACAGTATTTCTGCATATAGTTCTTGATGTTATAAAGTACTTATTTTATTTTTTTGATGTATACACTTTCAATGTAAGCAAAAAAGAATTTATGTGCATTCTATGCACAACAAAAACAGAGAGCAAGATATGAATTAGTCAATTATCTTTACATTTGATGTGATATCACAACCAATAGTCATAAATTATTGTCATATAGAGACCCATGTAGCCAGTCATGTCGTATTTATATATTATACTTTTTTTGTCATGCCAGTTGTTATAATATACTTTACAAGCACTTATGATTTGTTTAATTATGTTTTGTACACTATAGGTTGTAAGCAAATGTGAAATAAATTTTCTTCGAAGAATTTTCGTATTTTTGTATTATCCTTTTGGTAAATATTTAGCTGCAACATGTTATTGAATCTAGTTCTAGACTTTAAATGTGATATTCTTTTCAACATTTATCAAGGTTCATAAACCCTCTGAGATCATGTGAAATGTAATCCCGATACCTATATTCAATTTAATATTATTTTAAAGAAGAGACTAAGAACATACAAATTACCGTTTTCTGAGAGACTGTAGGCAATCTGGATACATTTCCTTTGTCTGATACGAAAAAAAAACTCCCATATTCATGACTTGTTTTCTGAAATTTTCATTGAAAATGACAGTTTAAAATATGATTTTTCGTCTTGTTTACCTACAAGCTATACCAAGCTAAAGTTATAAAACATCATTAAAGGAATTTATTTCTCAAATTTAAGAAATCTGTAGGCACCTTTCATTTACTAGATCTTGACCTTAAGGAGAGAAATTTATAAAGGAATGATAGAAATTAATGTCATTACGAGTAATCTCTCTTGTCAGAGTATCATTGAACCTTAAGTTCAAATTATTTTAAAGGAAACCACTATTCAATCAAACTGATGATGAGCTCTCATAGGCAGCTGATAGGAGAAATCCGTTCCGTCGATTTATTTTCATAATACATTCTTCATTTGTAATTTGCATTTTAGTCAATTTCTATTTTGTTGATGCATCCCAAGTGTGCAATAAATCTTTTGCAAACACTGTAAATGCCGATACAAGATACATGTATAATGTTAAAAGAAAAACATTGGGTACGTTTCATTGGTAGTTATTTCTTAATGCAGTATATTGTAATAATATTTTGTAGCAAAATATTGAAAATATTTTTTTTCTAGGTAGAAAAATGGATATAGGAATAGAATTTATCGATGTACATCCGTAAAAAATAAATAAAGATGCATCGGACTCCCCTTTTAAATTTGTTTAAAAATAAGCTGGTGCATGCAGTTGCGGGTGTCTAATTTACAGTATAATCTTCAATCTAACTAAAAACAAGCTTTATAGTTGGCTTTGACTTTTGATTTTTAAATTGGCAAATGTTGAATCATTACGATTACTGTACAATGTAGTAATCTATTTCCCGCAAACTGGGCAAGATGTTTCAAATGGTAGAGAGAACACATTAACCTCTTTTAAGATGAAATATATTTTATGATTCACATCTAACGTCAAATTAGGTAGTTTCATATACCTTCAACAGTTATTTTAATGTTTTCCTCGAAGCAAATTTACACCTCAACCACTGTGTGACGTCAGTCAACAAAAAACTGAGTTACAGCAGAATGTTGACGTCACTTCTATAGTTGGTATCCTGTTAAATGATGAAATATAAGAAATGTTCTTTATAAAGGTGAGGAAGATACTAGTGAATTGTTTTCATATCTTGTTCTGATAGAATGCTTTGTATATTTTACATCAGTATCTAAGCAGAGGGAAAATTCATCTCCCTGTTGTCCCATCATACAGGTGTCTGGTGACACGACTTCATTGGTTTCGTCTCTAACCTTTTACAGAGTTTTCTTTCTGCTTAACAAAAAATGTTGTCATAAGTTGACAAGTCCAAACTGGCATTTGATGCATAAAATCCAGTTTCTTTGTACATATCATTGCAAATCAAATCCACTTCTTCGATAACCTTTTTAGGCAGGGTGTTTTTCCATGCATTGGCTACATTGCTAGACTCGGTTTTACGAACGTAGAAAGAATCTTTAGAAATGCCAGCCGTCTGTTTTTTAGTATCTGGTGAATATAAACCAGTTTTTCCACTGCGGTGAGTGGTGTGCTCTAGAATCCAGTTTTCTGTCTGTTTGGAATAATTCAACCCAAGAAGACCAAATAATTTTTTAGCCACAAGGGTTGGATTCGAAACCATACATTCAAAAGTTAATGGCACCACCGTGTCATTTCTCTGTCTCATTTCATCCTTAACATAGAGAACGTCTTTTTCCATGAGGTGACACAAGTGACGGGCAGATAAATACATATTGCGGTCATTAACTTCACCGATGTTTCTACGAGAGTTTAAAATACCCAGCGGATGTCGAATCAAATGTACTACTTTAACGTCATATACAAATGATTTTACTGCCGTAAGAAGCCGCGGTGACAGACGAATAGTCTTGATAACGCGTGCACTCGCTTCCTTGCAGGCTCTTTTTCCAGCGAGCAAAACACCAGTCTTTTCTGTTTTGATGAAGAACTTGTTTCTTTCGATTCCCCCTTTGTCTCCATAATTGCCTTTTGGACAGAATCGATTTACATCGTCTGCTGTACCCACTTGTGTATGGAAAACTTGCAAAACTCTTCAGAACCTCTGGAGGCAGGTCAGAAATTCGACAGTCAAAAATCGCCTCTATAATTGACATAGTTTTGTTGGTCTTGTGCAGTTGTTTGGTCGGTATACTGAAAAAAAGTAGATTTTACAGTTGTATCTTACATTGTCCAACTAGTTCGATCTGTACTTAATAATTATGTAATACATTTATTATAAGACTGTGTTCTCGGGCAACATGCGATTTGTCGGACCCAAGAACCAAACTGTTTGCTTGAAACCGAAGGCAAACAGTTTGGTTCAAGGGGTAGATAAAACGCATTTTGCCCGAGAACACTGTCAATAAATGTTTTGTTATACCTTTTACTTTTATTTTGACATACTAGTGTCTTGCGCTGGCTTCTATTTCTGCGATAATTGATAAGATAATCGATGATCCTGCCTACAGTTTGAAAAAAAAAAAACAAACAAAAAACCTAACAAACAAAAAAAAGCCATAGCGGTCCTTTATCTCTTCGACAGGTCTTGTATCTCATTCAGCGGTCTAACATCGATTTGTTTTGGACAGCTCAGAAAAACATTGGAAACATCAGACCTTTTTTAGTGAATATTTAAATATAGGAAACAAATTTGAAAGGTATAACAATGTCGCATTCTGTATTGAGTCTTACTGACAAGTTCCGTTTCGGAAACAAACTTCATTGTTCGTGCGGAATGACTTCTCATACACCGACCAGAAAGGCTCGAATACGTAGAAGACATTTCCACCAAATTTGAGGAGTTCTCCCACGAAGGACGATCCACTTCTCATGTAAGTCATCAATAAGATTTTGGATACATTTGCTTTCAAAGAATGACCTAAAATTAAACAGAAGTCTTCTGCACTTCGTTTCGCAATCACACCGTAAAATAATCCCTATTTACCTGCTTTGCAGATGTAAAGCTCTTTTTTTTTCAATAGCATTTCCAAACTTACACAACCTCGAATTTTAACTTACTCTGAAATTTTACCTCCCTTGCAGATATAGTTTCTGACATGGTTACTACTGGATGGTTGCCATAGCGATAGGTCTTGTAATGCATCTGAAACACTTAAGAATGACCTTGAGTAGATTGTAGCGGGAATAGTGGACCAAGATCAAACAAGAGTAGAAAGTTAGCTAGAAGTTCGCATTTGTTAAGACCTACCAAAGAGAAACGTTAGAGCACAGGAGATAACAAAAACAGTCAAGCTCGTCCAGTTCTTTTTCCGGTGTGGTTTCTTCATTACTGGTCGTTCGATTTTTGAGCCTTTTCACTGAAATCTATCCAGTAGAGTGCATCTTGCTAATATCACTAATATCATAAAGTGAACAAACTCTAAACATACCGAAGATCGGTCATAAATATCAAAATACACCAAACTTTTACAGGAATTTTATCTTTCGTTGAACTTCGCCCTAGAAAAGGATACTAAAAAGTGATAAGGATCTGGTCGACTTTTATTTCGAACCAAAATGGACTTTCATGGCGTGCTTGTGATTTTCATAGTAGTTTTGCTTCCCTTTGTAAATGAAAGTAATGGATTTCTGTTTAAAAGAACAATTAAGGAAACTATTGAAGCTCTAAGCTCAAAAATAGAGGACCGTCAACCAAAGAAGGACTCAAAACCGCTTCTGTTACCATGGACACTCAATAAAGGGACATATGAAAGTGTCGTGAAGTTGAATTTTCACGGAACACCCGAAATGGCTGCTATCCGTGAAAACTTCGAAATTAACGACAACAACATGTTTGTGACGGCCTGGATTACGGCATGTCTCTTGGAAATCCAGGCTTTAGGTGGGGAATTCAAACCAAAGAGAGAGCAGATAGATTTAGCCATAGAAGCTATAGGTAAGATACTGACTATCTACTCCGAGAGAAGAATCTAGTAAATGTTGTTGAACGTTGGTGAAGTTGCACTAAATACTTGATAACGAAAAAGGTATAAATTTAAGGAAAGTACCACGACAAAAATGTAAACTACAACACATCTGTGATGACGTTCTGGCCTCAAATTTACAATGACACAACCAAGACTTGGCAGAGTACTCCAGAGAATCTGTTACAGCTGTTTGATATGACCGACAAATTCCCGGCCAAGACGGTGGAGGAACTGCTTAAACTGATAGGACTGAAAGACGTGGCCACAGTCATGGAAACTCTGCTTAAAGAAAAGTGAGTCTGTACGAGCACTACAATGATCAGACTTACCATAGATATCTTTGTTAGATATATGCTTTGTGATAACAGTTATTAAAGATTTTATTTATTTTAGAGGGATATTTTCTGCAGCATTCCATATCCCACCAGATTTTGACGATACCTTCGTAAACATAGGGCTAGGTTCCCTCTTGAAAGGAATTCCCGAATATGTTGACTTGTACAATAAATGGAGGGACACAAATTCAAACGTTACCTCAGTGCTGCAGGCGCTGAAGAAATATGCTTATAGACCCCTCTCTAACAACACTCGAGTGAACACCATTGATACGAGGACGTACTTCTATCTTCACCGGTATCTTGCGCATGCCAATAAATCGAATGCAGTATTTGTTCCAACATGGGTATGTTGAGAATACGTAGATTCTGTAACAAATAACCAAACTTAATCTCGATTGAGATTCGACGCGGCTGGGTATTTGGACCAATTCCTTTAGTTTGGTGAAGGCGTCAGTCAAATATCCAGCCAAGCCGAATCTCAGCCGAGATATCTATGACTGTGAGGTTTTGTCTTATTTGCTTTCTAGGTACAAGATACAGATGAAGCGTTAAAGCTTAGCGATAAAGGTGTGGCTATGCCGTTTTGGGTCAATAACGTCGACGTCACTGTAGCAACCAATACCATAAACGGTCTGACTTCCGGTTTACTCGCTGGTCTTTTTAAACCAAGTGATTTTGACAGCGATATTGAGGTACTTCTAGAGATGTTAACTTTCAAAATACCAATTCATTTTGTAAATCTGATATTTCTTGTTATTCAGAGCGTGATTCACAATTTAAGATCACACACATGCTGGTAAGCCATATTGAAACCTTTATTACAGAAAATTTACAGAGATACAGTAGATTTGATAATTTACGAAATAACGAGGAATTTTTCGTCTCGACGAGACTTGGCACTGACATACTATCCATCTAAGTTTGAATGTTTCTGGTTTACCTCTCGAACTCTGACAACCCTACGTGACTTTTACCAAAAAGCCCCTCTGCCATTCAAGGTATCGTAGAATTTGAGTATTTGACGTTTCTCCCATACAAAACATTTAATCCCTCCCAAAACATTTAATCCCTCCTCCCATTTCCAATAAAAATGGCTTATTCTTTTTGGAAAAGATGCTTGAAGATGTCATGCAAAGGCTTGAAATCGCCATGAAAAACGAAGTTACGGATGACATTTTGGACGAAGCGTCGAAATCCGAGGACGGGGGAATCTTCTTTGATGATTTTCTTGGAGATGGTGATATAAACTCCAAAGGACAAATGATTGTAATTGTCATAATTGATGACTCTCTGAGAAATTTATTGGTTAATTTAAAATACTCGATAAACATTTTTTTTAAAGTATTGGATCACGAAGAATTCATTATACCTGTAATATGAAATATTACAATTTTTTTTTCAATGCAATTCTGTTTACTTGTTTTTTCATTTCATCAGAAAAATGGCGAAGACAGGTTGTTTACAACGTCAATGGTTGTCAATACACTTATCAACGTCTGGACAAAATCTACGGACGGTGGACTTGTTTTCTTAGAAGGTGACGTACTTGGATCTACATGTAGCTCAAGATAACTTGATTAGAGTTTTAACCAATGGGTCTTTTTTGTATATTGATGATGAAGACTTCTTTGTGCTTGAAACAGACACGCCGGTTTCAGTGAACCAAACGATCCAGCAGGGTGTGAGATGGTTAAACGACAATATTCTTGGCACACATCTGAAGCCATGGAATCCCTTCTTCTCAGGTTCTGGTAAAGGGATACAGGTAGGTGTAATCGGTGATACAAGCTAGTTTCTATCAAAAATAAAAAAAAGACCAAAATTATTTCCAAAGAAGTTTGGTTTTTTAAAGAGGCTTCAGTTTAGGAAACTATAACCAGAGATAATCTGACAGAAACTGTTTTGTACATGTAATGATCTTATTTATTTTAATTATATCGATAATATGCCTATCCCAGACTTGTCGAAATTTTGAAATCATTGTCAGACATTTGTCTGACAAAGTCAAATGTTCTGCTGGACCGGACGAAGTTTTGTCAGACCAGATATACGTACTTTATTTTGACGCTGAGAAAGTAAGATAAAAACTGCACTAAAATGCCGTTTATTATTTTCAACAGCCTTCAATCTCACAAGTTTCTTTTCTTAGAATAGAGAATCTTTAATCAGAGACATAAATGGCACGTTTTATGTCTTTGCTGTAACAAATTTAATCGACCATCGTCACCACACGGCCATTTCTGCTGTTTCTGTGACTTTCGCCTGCGCACCACAAACCCGATCTTTTTAAAATTTGCTTCACTCGAGATTTTTTTCAAACGGTCATTTGGACCGACATTTTCTTGAGAGTTATCGGTCCAGACAAATTTTTATCGGCCTTGCCGACAGGACCGACGGATTTCGACAAGTCTGCTATCCAACTTTGTGTCTTTCCACTGTCATTCTTACTGATTCCAATAATTTGAATTTTCTCTGAGAGATACATATGTTATTTATGAGATGAAATACATATACACTACACGGGTTTGATATTGTGAAATACAAGCACTTCGAATGAAAAGTAATCTGATTCTCTACTCTGGCAATAACTGTTAGGTGGAAAATTGGCGTGTGCATGATTGGGGGGGGGGGGGCATAATCCTCAAAAAGTTTTGCTTCATGTTTGATCATATATGTATTTCAGAGTATGCCGTTTTGGTACCCAGCCAATCGCAGACAATATTTAAATGGGACTCATTTCAATGACACTGCGCTGCCTCATGGACCATTTCTTGTGGGATTCCAAGGAACTGCGTCTGACGCTGAATACAATCGTCTGCTCTCAGAGCCTCATTTTGGGAAGAAAACCCCCATCGACTTTCCTGGGTTTAACCCCCTTGATTCCCCGACAGGATTTTTCCCGTTCTGGTCGTCTGATGCATATACTTATTCTACAACAATGTTGGCATTTGCAAAGTACCTGAAAATTCATTGAAGTACATACATTGATGTGTTCTTTGTACACTACTGGGTATATAATTACAGGAATCTCAGGGAGAAAACATCTAAGTATGGTACAGTTAAAACTTATATAATTTTTATATGTATTTTTCTCCAAAACTTTGCATACTAATCCTGCAACTAAGTCATCGTATGGATTGGTTTATTTTTTGTTAAAAATGTGGTATTAATAAAAATGAGGATGAAAGATAATAATGTACTGGTATTTATCGCTTGACTTCTTCTTTTATCAACCGAAATTTAAGTGAAATACTAGTAATTCAGTCTACTTGGACACGTCTGTGCTACGGTCTTTTGCAAAGTACTTTTGTCTTGCACTCTTAGATGAAACGTCTGGTAAGGAGGTTTTCTTCTTTGGTGTTGTTTTTAAAAAGCTTGTCATTTTATCAAACATAAAGTTTTCAAATTTAAAATTCAAAGATGTACTGAATTGCCAAAAATGCAGGAGTTTTCTTTGATTAAGTGCAGCTCAGAAGGGGTTCAGTTGCATGTATAATACCGAAGTGAACAAAGAACATATTTTGATTTCTTTACTTATCTTTCCTAAATATCTCACCAGGGGGCGGTACGCAAGCTTCAGTCCTGCAACACAATTCAGCAAAATCGTTCCATGGATAACATTTTGATGTTTCAGTATATATTTTTAAGATTAAGAAAAAGCAAAAGATATATAGCAAAAGTATATCGCGGGAATGAAATTAAGGAATCACTCTAGTTCTTGGTTTTATGCTATGACTAAACAGTTTGCTCACGTGATAATTTGCATAAATGCCGAAAGCGTTTATTCATGAAATTATCATGTGAGCATCATCATTAAAAAAATATATCAAAATATTATTCCTTATATTTACATTTTTACCTGATCCTTGATTCAATAAAAGATAATGAGATATTTGTTATTTTTTATTTAATAATAGAAATCTCCGCCAAGTGTATTACTGAGAAGGCAGTTCTGTGAGCAAACTGTCTGATCATCATCTTAAAAAAAGTTATTCCTTATATTCTCATTTGACTTAATTTTTAAAAATGAAATATTTATATTATTTTTATTCAATTATTAAATATCTAAGTCTGCAAGCTCAGCTCTGTGTATTACTATGCCACACACAGCGAGAAGGCAGTTCCGTCAGTTGAGGAGCAAGTGGCTTTATGAAGATATAAGGCTACATTTCATCTCGGACAAAGACATCTGAAAATGTAAATATAAGATAATAATAATTTTAAAGAATAAGATTATGCCAAGATTCGAATTGAAAAAAAAAATAAAAATAAACATGAATGACAAATAAATTGACTCTTCATCATATTTATTATTTTAAAAAGTTTTTAAATTTTTTTTTTTAATTTTGGCATATGATCTAAATAGCACATCTATATTCGAAAGAATAGCCTTTATACATGTGACGGATAAAAATGAGGGTCTAGAAAGTAACTTAAGTATTCTAAAGACATCTCACTAGATATACGTCATTGCACAGGAGTCTGCGTATCTATGAATTTTAACGATAATTTTAGTAAAGAAGAAGTATGCAATAACTAGTGTATAATGTTCTGGTAAGGAGGGGCTACTTGATGTGATTTGGGGTGGAGGTGGAAGTTTTCCGAAGATAAATTATCTGGCCTGAGTGATAAGAAAGTAAATAACCTGGCCTTACTAGTATTTCAGTTGAAAATAAATGTCCTGGCTTCAATGGGTGTTTTAATTTGCAAATAAGCTCCTTTTTCTACATTTAGCTTTGTAGATAGAAATGCTACTATACAAAAATCACGAATTTAACAACAATGAATTCGAAGATTTGTTTTCATGGTGAGGGGTGGGGTTGGGATGTAGTTATAACAAAAAGTATGACCCTGAAATGATCAAAAATAATTTGGCCTTGCTTCCATTCCAACGTAAGAAATTTTGTCCCATTATTTGCCATTTCTTTGAGTATCAAATTCAGCTTAAAATTAGGGAATCTGGATATTTTTCCTCTTAAGTTTGACATATCCGGGGGAAGCCTTACCACCTTTTTTTCTTAAAAATGAAGCCAAGTGTTCAGTCTCAAAGAATAAGAAAACTAAAAGGTTACGATAAATGAACAGAATAAGGATGGACTTCCTATGATTCAGAGGGAGTTTCTAATTAAGAGGATATTTTTCAAGGGATGGGGTCTCCAAATTTAATCTGTCGCTTGTTTATCATGAAAATGAACAATGTTAATCAATGATTGAAAAGGAAACTTCGAAAGTTTGCCCAAGAATATAGTGAACTATCTTGCAGTTTAAGTATGATCATCAAACGTACAATGTGTGACTTCAGATCTTTTCGGTTACCTTTTTTTGCTTCCAAGCAACGCAAAATAAATCCAAAGCAAACAAAACAAAAAGACATGATATATATCTTCCGTAGGAACACGCCAGCGTCCAAGCTGATATACATATGTACATGTACTGTGTACAGATTAATTAATTTATTGATTATTAATTTTTGGAATTCCCTATGACCTACACAAGTACCCTGAAGTCAAAATATTACAAGGATGTTGGAGTTCCTCATTGATAACATTTATTACACTTCGCGGACCGGGTCTTCCAATAAAGGGTTGGAATTTCGATGGGCTCCAACTGTGCTCCTTTATTAGCCGACCTGTTTTCATATACCTATGAAGCAGAATTCATTCAAAAACTTCCACATGAGAAGAAGAAAACACTTGTTGTGGCCTTCAACTCGACATTTAGATACATCGACGATGTATTATCAATTAATATTATTTGTACTGTGTAATTCAATAAATCTGATTGGTTTGCTTGCTATCACATGCAAAATTATATTTTACGATATTGACTTGAGTTACTACAAATAACTTAAGGAAAATCCAAAGATGTGTTTATAATGGTGAAAAGTCTTTTAAACTTACAAATTCCTACATAATGATTTTTGTTTGCATCTTTCTTTTCCAAAGAAAATAAAATAACAAATATAGCCCTTTGATTCGGTCAATCCATAGATATATCGACTTCACAGAAAAACAAATTGACTTCGCACTTCGTGCTCAGTCGATATGCTTTTCTGTGAAGTCGATATATCTATGGATCAACCTCATAAAAGGTCTATATTTGTAAAATAATAGTTACTTCCATTCATAAGTTGACTTGATATACTCCAGTGAACTTGAAATAAAAGACACCACAGAGTCTGCCACATCTGTTTCATATTTGGATGTTTTACTGACTATAAACGATAAGGGCCAACTAACAACTAAATTGTATGACAGACGAGATGACTTCTGCTTTTCCATCGTCAACTTTCCTTAATCCCGATATCACCTGCATTTGGTGTTTACATTTCCCAACTTATTCGATACTCAAGAGTATGCTCCGAGTACGATCAATTTTAAAACCGAGACAGGCTACTGACAGATAAGTTGATGTTACAGGAATTTCAACAACCTCGTTTAAAGTCAGCATTTCGTAAATTCTATGGTCTTTATAATGACATTGTTAGCAAATATAACCTATCATTGGGTCGTATTGTGGCTCACTTGTTTCATACCAATTGTTAGGCCTTTGTTTTTATACTGAATTTGACTCCGTTTACCTGATCAATACATAGGGCTCACAGCGAATATGACCAGTCAACAGGGAATGCTTACCCCTTCTAGGCACCTGATCCCACCTCTTGTAATTCCAGGGGTCCGTGTTTTATGCCCTGTTCACAGATTTGTATTGTTTATAGATTTTTAGAGATCGATCACTGTTCGTTATCTTCACCTTTTTCATTAAGACCCCTATTGATTTTGAAATCAAAGGGTCAAAGTCAGAAATTCATACATTGCATAAAATGGTTTCCAAATGATAACTTCAGTTTCCTTTGAGTTTTTGCAAAGAACTTTTATATACTGTAACTTCCCATTACTAAAAAAAGGCCCTAATGATTTTGAGGTCAAAAGTTCAATGTCAAACAATTATATACTGTATAAAATTGTTTCTAGATAATTTTGTTTCTTTGTAAGCTTTTGCAATGAAATTTAATATCTTGACTCCATATGACGTAAGGAAATCTTCTTTCCATTCCGAGGATAAAAATTGCACGAAATGGTTTCCCCGTTTCGTATTTTGCACGAAGTGCATAATTATGGCGAAATGGAGTACATTTTGCTAATTAGCATAGCAGTCATTTTGTTTTTAATATGGCGAATTTCTGCTCAATATAATATATATGTATAAGGAAAAAATAGAAAAATAGAGATTTTAAAAATGTCATCAATATAGAACAATTTCTTCCTCATATGGTTCTATCTTTTATTGTGTCCTAAGTCGGATCTACTTCAGTCTCAATTCTCCGGACTACTTTCCCTAAGAAAAACTATTATGTGGAGTTTTAGTTCCCTTTGAGCTTTTTGCAATGGAATTAAAAGGTTATGATCTTCCTAACTGAAGAAAGACCGGGACCCTTATTGATCAGGCTAAAAGATGAAAGTTCAGGGTCTGTCTTCATTTCTTTATCCATATGCAGTCTTTACATCTTCCACCCGTTCATTTTCTCCGTAGCCGGGGACATAATGTCCCTGAATCAGCTTAAATAAGTTTGCAACATGAAATGCTGGTCAATGTATATTTCTAGCATCTATAAATGAATCGCTAGTTAAACACTATGTATATTGTAATGATACTATTCTAGTATGTGTGTAATACATGTTTGATAACCTTACATGAGAATATAGCTTTATCTGTCTATCATGTCTGAATTTCTTCACAACAAATATCTCAAAAATTTGGTTGCAGTATATCTATCAATCTTTTACCCAAGTAATTTCACTTCATTTCTGGTGAGTATACATTTCGTTGTGTCCATTCATTTTGTTATATTGCTATTTTCAGTGCTTGGCGAATATTTATTTTCTTCCATGTTGCTCTCTTCTAGGCGACTACTTTTACCGCCCTTGACTGCGTTAACGACGTCAATTGTAACGTCAAGTGGCAGACTGTCGAATGACCGGAAGGCGGGATTGCCATTAACCTGGGTGACATTCGGAGCACTCAAACTGCCGTGAAGAAGATTATGTATCTCCCTATTACATTTAGCTTGAAGCTCTTCTGTGCTCTTCTCGCGAGATCCAGAGGAACGAGATTTCTTTTTGTCGGAATCTGTCTGAATGACAATCACTCTGTAGAGCAGTAACAGAATTACTAAGGAGTTTTTGGAAGTGAAAAACATGTTTGTATAACTCACAACGTGATAGTAAAATATCAGTAGAAGCCTTATCACCAGGAAGGGACAATCCTGCATTAAAATAGACACGATAATTCCATAGATTTCTGGATTGCAGCAACTCGGTGCCTCATCCTGCATTGCCATAATCAGTCCACTCGGAACACCAACTAGATCTCGCCTTGCTCTCGTGGCCGTGACGACTAGCGTGAACTGGAACAGACTCAATGTCCATATACCCAAGAGAACGTAGATCAGCAATGGATTATATTTTACCTAAAACATAAACAAAAGCAAACTGTGAATAACTAGAAAACTTAAAATTCTTAAGGGCACCACAGTCTATTTCACATCTTATGTTGTAGTTTGGTTTGATACATATAAGTGGGCAAGTCTATGCGCCAAAGCACAAATACATAGAGGCTTCTTCACATTTTAAGTAATTTCAAGTGACTTAGGGGAGGAGGGAAATATATATATTTATTTACCGCCTCTTCGTTAAATGCTTCATAAAATTCCACAATATCCGCCGCAGTACCGACGTAAACCAATAGGAGTTGTGATAACTGGTCATGTGACAAGGCTCCTTTGGGAAGTACCCATCGCCCGACTATCAGCATCAACAAGAGAAACTGTTCTAACACTCTCAACCAGAGGTCAGCGGTCAAGGACAAAGGGAAACTAAAATCGATCTGTAAAATTGATAAATAATATTGACAACTTAGAATATCTGCAATTTAATTAAGTTAAGTGGGGATTATACATATTTATGAGGGGAAAACACGAAATAATATTTCTATTCAAATTGAAACAAACAAACATAAACAGATATAAGAAAATATGAAATGAAGAAACCTTGGTATTCTACAGTGTACTCAAATTTTCGGTCAAACGACAAGCAAAATAATTCGCCGCATGATTACAGAGCGCTGAAAATACCTTATTACGAAGAACTGCGGTAGATCCTTCGTAAGAGCACATCTCTCTCTCTCTCTCTCTCATATATATTCGAAGTTCAATATACTTAAGTATGTAAACAGATATATTCATTTTCTCCAGATTATTAGATAATGCATGTAATATTGAGGTTAATCACTTAAAAAAAATCAAGTTCAAATAACGTATGTTAGTAAAAATCCTACATGAGATGGTCTCGTTATTCTCCGGTTCTGATAACGAACTACATCTATTTAATCCTCTTAAATCTTTTGATATGAAGTATTTTAATTCATATTGATAATTATTGTCTGCTATGAATTACATGAATCAAAGAAATGAGCACCTTTGTCGAGTTTCCGTCGCGACGCTCAAACATAGAAAAATCTTCAATATTGAGGTTTCTGTAACTTTAAAAAAAAAAAAAAAAAAAAAAAAAAAAACATTTCCTCTGTTGATGCAATGTCAGTTCATCTAAGAATTCCCTTACCCCCAGGTCCTTGATGCTAATCTTTAAATTCTCCTCCGTAATGTTGTGAATGATTGAGGAAACATTTAACATATCTTTCTCCGCCTTCTCTGAAATTCTTTCTTCCATAGCGTGTAGTTCTAAGAACCAAATGGCCGGCACCACACTAGCCAGGTAAAAGAACACACTGGGACAAAACCTAAAATGAAAAATCTGTACTTCAAAATAATTGTAATGGGGGAAAGGGTCTCATTGACTTCATATTATCCAGATTTCGTATGCAAACACACTTTTGGGAAGATTCGTTACCTTATTTTTTTTTTTTAATCTATTTATTCACTATTTAACTTTCAAATCACTCTAGTTGTTAATTAGCAGAATGGAGCCAAAAAAATCTTACATTTTGTGTACATCATTGTGTTCATGATTAAAAATATGCATCGCTTTGTTTTCTTGAGTTTTCTAAAGGAATCATCGTAGACAGTTAATTCTGGACAAACAAAAGTTCTTATTTACCCTTCTTTTTTATGTTTAACCCTTAAAGTTAGTCCTCTGGAACTCTACTAGAATTGTTTTTATTAAGATTTTATGAAAGCAGTTTCTAAACAACACTAACTGTAGGAGACAAAAATCCCCATTTTTCGCAGAAATCAACATAGAAATTTGGGTAAAGAATCGAAACTTTAAGGTGTTGATTATTTCTCCATACAATATCAACACAGTGCCATCTCAATACATATATACTAGTATATATATATATATATATATATATATATATATATATATATATATATATATATATATATATATATATATATATATATATATATATATATATATATATATATCCTGCGTTTAACTTGAGAGGTACAATTTTATGCTTTTGTTATTATCGTGGGTTCAAAATGTTCGAAAACATTTATTATTAAAGCCAAAATTTCTTAATACATGTACTTTAATAGTCCGGAACAGTGAGTGCAAAATAGTTTGTTTCATTTATAGACAATCCATTTTTTTTTCTTTGTAACATTTGACATTATTATATTTTTCGTTGACATGAAATGTACGGTATTACTACAAAATGAAGTATATAAAAATCAATCCTCAGATATATCATTTTTATGAAGTTTGTGCTGAAGCAATATGAAAGTTGAAATTGTCTTGAAGATGCCAAAAATGTAGACCAAAATGGGATGATTACATCTAACATAAATACATTAGTTAAATACTCTTTGGGCTAGCTGCATGTCGTATTTCAAAATTTTTTCGTTCTTGTTCAACTTGTCCTGTAATAAGGCTACCACTTGTATTGTAATAAGACTCCCACTTGTATTGTAATAAGGTTCCGACTTGTACAACGCTCCCACTTGTATTGTAATAAGACCACAACTTGTAATAAGGATCTTGCGTGTATTGCAATAAGACCCCCACTTGTCTTGTAATAAGGCTACCACTTGTATTGTAATTAGACTCCCGCTTGTATTGTAACAAAGCTCCCACTTGTATTGTTATAAGACTCCCACTTGTATTGGAATAAGACTACCACTTGTATTGTAATAAGGCTCCCGCTTGTATTATAATTAGACCCCACTTATAGTGTAATAAAGCTCCGATTTGTACAACGCTCCAACTTGTAATAAGACACCCACTTGTAGTAAGGCTCCCGCTTGTATTGTAATAAGACCCCCACTTGTATTGTAATAAGACTATCACTTGTATTGTAATAAGACTCCCACTTGTATTGTAATAAAGCTCCCATTTGCATTGTAATAAGGCTCCCACTTGTATTGTAATAAGGCTCCCACTTGTATTGTAATAAAACTCCCACTTGTATTGTAATAAGGCATCCACTTGTATTGTAATAAGTCTCCCACTTAAATAATCAAACACTCTAATAAGCTCCGACTTGTATTCTAATAAGGCTTCCATTTGTATTCCGAAAAAGTTTGTATTCTGAACTTGAAAGATTGATTGTAGGGTCATTCTACATTGCAATGTGAATATCATAACCATTGACGAAAAATACAAGTCAAGACCATAAATATGCTCCCAGAGAATCGAAAAAAAAAAATGGAATAAAAACAAAAGACATTGAAGGAAGAACTATTACAGACTAAAAAAAATTCACCCTCTTCCGAGTACATCACTGTGTAGTGAGTTTGACAGACAACAATTACCAGACTTCATAAAACCCAATTGAAACAAAAATCAAATTAATTTTCAGCTTTTGATGATGAAAACAGAGATGCATTTAAGTCGACAAACGTCCATCTTATTTGTGATTTTGACAGTTTATCGTGCAGTTTGATTTGAAATAATTGAATTTTGGGAGAGAAATTAATCTGAACTTTGAACTTTATACTGATTACGATTTATTACATGAGGAAAAGTGGGCGTCAGGGCATTGGATTTTTTAAAATATCTACTCAAACAGGAACATGTGGAGCTTCCGAATGAAACATTCTGTACGCTTATCATCAGCATTTTTCAGAAAAAAATAAAACAAAACTTATAAATGCATTCTGAATTCTGGAAACAAAAAAATTTCACCATCGCTATATTTATTCTTCTCCAAATATTATTTTTGCAGTTAAGATGTACAAATATTTTATTTTACTTTTTGGATAATTAATTGCCAATAGTCATTGATTGTATAAATTGTCTTTCTTTTGAAAATAATTAGTTTTAAACACATCATTAATAGTAATAAACAATGCTTTCTGTAAAAACAGTGTTCGTTTATAATGAAAATAAATAAAATATGCTCCCCGGCCTTGAATTCCCATACTTCACATTTATAGCAACGTACTAATTACTAGTATTGTTCTTTATCATCAGGCATACTATTGCTATGTATTAAATCACCCATATGTTGTAAGTCTCTATATACTATTGTAAAATGGTGAAGAGATTCAAATAAATGATTGATTTAAAAAAAATTGTGCATGTATATATCCCTAAATGGACGGAGGTTTCCAATGTTCCATCTACAGTGCAATCTTGTAGGTAGTGTCAACTTATTACGGAAAAAGATTTACGCTTTACGCGAACAATCATATTGACTATTTGGCGTTCAGACGGGGAAAAAAATCATCATAAACAAATCTGGAAATAAGGTTCAAAATCCAGCCTGATTCAACAGTTATTCTGTGAACTGAAAATATAAGTATATGTGTAATTTGTTGTCATAATTCTCAGAGGATACATTAAATTAATCTCTAATCAAAACCCTGAGCCATTAACGCACTGTAATTGTATCGCAGTATTGTCATTCCCGCCATTGACACTTTGTCTGTGTATCGCATGTTCCCAGTACCCCCTCTCTATCTATTGTTATTTGTGTAGGTTTGTTACAGGACGGACATGTTCAACTCTCTGATGGACTATCATCTAGCATGCACTCCAATACAGACGAAAGGTCATTTCCATCGTGTACAACGTGCAAAATGTAAAAGGTCCGCAATTTTTGTGTTCCACACAATAGATTTGCAAAAATAGGATAGCTAATTTGGTTGCTTATCGGAAAGTTGTTTTTCTTGATTCTTTTTACCATTGGTTGCTTATCTTTTTCCTTTGTGGTTTTGAATACACAAAAAAAAATCCCCCAAAGTAATCATCAATTAATTCTTGTACCCCCTTCCCAAAATTGGTAGAATTTTAACACTTGACGTCACTGCATTCCTGGTTAATCTCGTTATCACTTGACCTTGTACCTATCTATTGAATCTGTAGCAAAAAAAAAATGCTTACCAGCGACATTATAAAATATTTCGTTTATTTTATAATACTCATCCAGACTTCTGCTAATTAAGGTACATTTTTATGAATATATGATAAAACTTTTGTATGAAAAGAGGACAAAAATGAATAAAAATGTGGTTAAGCTAAAAAAAAAATCAATCTTTTTGTATTTAAAAAAAAACTCATTTTTGTCTTGAAATATTGCAATAAAAAAATTGATTTTTACACATTGAGTTTATTTTGGAGTCAAATGAAAATCAACGTTACACATAAAATCTATTTGGTGCTTTAGTGAACATTTTTGAGATTCAAGCTTATTTTTTGTAGGCAAGTTGTTCAACTTATCTTAAAGAGAAACAAGAAATCTCCCTATCTACCACAAACCTACACAAATTAGTGTACTTTCCGATGAAGAAATCTGTGTCAGTAAGGCTCTTGAAGTTTTCTCTTTGTACTCTAAAAGCACTCTTAAGAAACTGTTAAGCAGGTGTGCTCGACTCTTTTTTATTTTGGATTTTTGAAATTAAGAAATTTCGCAAGTGGTTATATTGAATAATGTTTCTATATTATTCGTTGAGTGCATCCTCTGGAACAAGAAGATTTTACCATGACATTTTTTTTTTTTACTTTTGTTATTAAGTTTTAACATTTAGATATTTCTTGAGTATTTATGATTTAGAATATTAGAAATTAAAAGAAATAAGAAAATTGTTACATTCATAGAGAATACAATATCGGATTACTGAGAACGACAAAAAAGCTTTGTGACAGTTTCTGTCTCATGGAAATATCATCATACCTTTTAAATCAACATTTCACGATTTTTATTGGTAGATCAAAGAGATCGTTCAGGAAAGAATTAATTAGTTTGGGAGGAACACATTACCGCTACATTTCAAGAAACTACAATTCATTACCGCTACTTTTCACCTCAGATTCAGGTGTGCATTACCGCTACATTCTATTTACCACTACATTCTATCAATAAGAAGATAGACAATTACAACTCATTACCGCTACGTAGACCAACCTGCCTGCAGGTACATGTATATCACAAATACGAATGGCACAGAATTTGAGTCTTTTCAATAATAATAAGGCTTCAACTTTATACATGTACTTTATACTTGTACATGTATCTAAGGTCCTGGTAACGCAAGAGGGATTGTAGCAATAACGTAGCGGTAATGTATCCTATTTCGTAGCGGTAATGCGTATGTAGCGGTAATGAAAATAGTAGCGGTAATGTACATGTAATACACCCATTAGTTTAGTTTTCACTACCTTTCACCTGAGGTTGGGATATACTTACCATTTCCATTCTTTGCCGCGTTTGACGGCTAGAGTTACAATGGTCTCAATGAGGAGCCCTAATAGTGCCACCGTTAAATACCAACACCATATATCTCCGATCACCATATACAGGCGCCAAATAGCTATCAGTCCATGAGCGCCAAACAAAGTCCGCACGAATAGGGCCCGAAAAATCGTAAAGCACCGCATCCTTATGATGTCGCTGTATCACTCCAATATTCTTTTCTTAATTTGATCCATTTTCAACTAAAAATATTTTGCTTATTTTCCAACTGAAATTAATGAAAGTGCACATGTGGAAATCTCATTATATCAGTGAGTTCGGTGTTTATGCTCGGTGATCATTAAATAGGATTCCTGCTCAGAATCGATCCTGTTACCAACAGTTGCTCCAATCATATCTCGTCCAAAGATATATGTAACGCCTATAAAGTGCTCTAGATGTATTGCATAGCAAGGATCGAGCCGATTTGACTCACGAAAATATTTTATTTTTAATATTCATCCCTCCGTATAACATCGGATATTAACGACTTGTACAACCAGAATACAAAATGCAATGTACTGTTGTTAAAATTTCTGTTGTTTTGGATCCCTTTCTATGATTAAGTGTTTTTTATTAACAGCTTAATACCTGAAATAATTATTTGTTTAGACGATCTGTTGTCGTATACATTTTGGCTTGACAAATACATTCAACACATAGGAGAGATTGTTAATAAAATCGCATGATGAGAGCGAACGTATGATCTGTCTGTTTTCCCAAAGGTATTAATTATGAGGAAATGTTTACAAAGGCATAACAACTGACTTCAGTCATATTTACTGCGAAGGATGAAAGGAAAGAGACCCAGTGTTTATATCTGGAGTTAATGGGATTCCTTTTTTTTTTTAATTTGTTATTTGTAAACACAACAATTTTATATGAGAGGAATTGGTGCATCACCCAGATACGTGTATAACATGCAATTTAACCATTTTCGATGAGATGATGTAAGATAATTTTCTCAGATTTTCCACTTCGATGGTTTTTAAGGATCTTGTTCTTTTTAAATAAAACATTTCCCCTTTTGGTGTGTACAATAAAGAAAATTTGTTCAGGTTATCTTATGTACTTATTTCGTATGGTTTCTTTAATGTAGGTAAAAAGAGGTTTCGATAGGTTTTTCCGGTCCGCCCATGTTTTTCACAAAAACTTTCACAAAAAATCATTTCCTTTTGTGCATGTCTCATTCATAGCACAATTTCTCTGTCTTTAAACTTTGTTTCAAAGTTGTGTCTTTTTGAAAACTCGCTTGCAGGCCATAAATTCGTCGTTCGTGAACAGTCAAGAAATTGCATACGACCCATACATGTGAGTTGTTCTTAGACTGCATTTATAATGCAATCTTCAAAAACACAAACTAGGCATCCACAAGACTTTATCGTAATATGGCGAGTTAGATGATGTTGATCGTTATAAATGTGGTTGTGTGGGTGTGACTGGTCGTTACAAAGCAGAAAGTATTGGCTTTGTGGGAGAAATCGTCACATTTCTATTTAGAAAAGTTTAAATTCAAAGATGATCTTGAATTGAGAAAAAATAAGATGGAAATAGACTTCGAATTTCTAGAATAAACGGGGATAATATACATGTACTTACTAAAATAAGTTAATGTGGATATTCCCCGTAAACTGAAATCCCTGCAGGATCATTTCTTGTATACATAGACGCTGTTTCCAAAGAATTATGCATCTTACATGTGTCTACTTGTGTCCAAGTTTTATTGAAATCAGATCAAAAAAAGTAAAAGGAGTAGCATTTTGAAAAATAGACGAACAACAGATACCTTACCATCGCATCGGCTCTTCTGAGCTTTGACAAGTAATGCTAAATTAAACAACATGCAGTTAATTATAAGCAACAAGTAAGAAGCTGACAATACATGTACTACATATATAACATGAAAAAACAATCTGTCATATGCTATAGTACCTGAATCTCCAGGGAAGGAGACGTTCACATGCAGTTTCTGGTCTACTGGGTCGATGAAGTCAGGTGACATACACGTAAAAAGTGTATTGCCGTTTCAACTTTACAACAAAATTTATTAAATTGGTATGTTTTGCAAATAAGTATGATATTGAATTAAGTCTTCTCCAATCAAGTTTAAAATTTTTTTGCATGCACTAAAAACAAAATATGTGGGGACTCAAGGTTACTGGTGAACAAGAAGACATAAAAGTGCATAGTGTTGTGAACCGTGCTTTGTGTAATGCAGTGCGATCGTCTTCTGGGATTTTGGAGTGTTTCTTTGATTCTCAAAGTGGTTAGTTAGAGTCATAAATAATCTGGAATATATCCTTGCATCATCACAGCATGGGATTTGTATTGAGTGCTTCGGAAAATACTAACTGCATGTAGTGAAATAAAATATAAATACTGTGATTTTAAGAAAGTAGTATCATAAGTAAGGTCATGGACAACCGTGGCCTCAAAGAAGCTAAATCGTGTACTGATTGGCAACGTACATATATATTCAGAATGATAAGAGGCCTATTTTTATTAATGAAATGTTTGTAGCTGAAAAATTCATAAATAGATATTGATAAATCGTGTCAAACAAGTTAAAATCAAAGACATGTACAGTTCAAAACTTTATTGTTGGAGTATTCAACAGGGTCAATTTTCAATGTGTTAAGGTCATCAGCAATTTGAAAAAAAAATCGAAGCTGTTGAAAAATGGCCCTAGGTTTATGTTCAAAAACATGAAAAATGTACGGAAGCGTATTAGGGCCGCAGCAGTACCTTTTATTAATTTGTTTTAACAAATTACTAATTTGTTATAACAAATTACTAATTTGTTATAACAAATTACTAATTTGTTATAACAAATTATCAATTTGTTATAACAAATTATCAATTTGATATAACAAATTATTAATTTGATAAACAAATTATCTCAATACAATTCAGATTACTAATTTTTATAACAGATTAGTAATTTGTTATAACAAATTAATAATTTGATATAACAAATTATCAATTTGATATAACAAATTATTAATATAAGAGATTAATAATTTGTTTTAACAAATCAATAATTTGAATTAACAAATTATTAATTTGATATAACAAATTATTAATTTGATATAACAAATAAGTAATTTGTTATAACAAATTAGTAAATTGTTATATCAAATTACTAATCTGTCATAACAAATTACTATTTTTGACAAAATATGAAGGTGTATACAGATCTACGGAAGCCAGATCAGAAATCTTATTTTAATTCGGTTTTATGAAAATGTAAAGCATAAGCTTTGGAGAGCTTTTGATCAATATATTAATATGGATTTAGATCAATTAGCAACTTAGATTAAAGCATTTTATTTTTTGTTTTATTCTTACCGAAATTGCAATTTTTTAAAAATTTTGTTTTGTTTTGTTGTTGCTGTTTGTTGTTCTTTTTTTTTGAGTCTGTTTCTTAGAATAAATGTCTCTGTCAGACAATTAAAAGAATAGCTGCATCCCAGAGATTATGTAGAGGAAATGCAGAATGTTGGATCCTTCATATTGAGAAAAATTCGAAGTTCCGGACAATTAAATATGATTTCAACGTCGTCCATTCAAATTAACACTTTTTTTTCCAAAGCCAACAAAGGGGTCAAAAGGAGAGATGACTAATTTTTCCTTCTTTACACATGAATATTTTGTGTGTATTGTTATAACAAATTATATTGCTTAACGATTTCTTGTAAAATATATGAGTAGTCCCATATGAGGCAACCAGGATACAAATTACAAATGTATTTGAAGAAACAACTGTCAAAGTTTTCAGCCAATAATAAGTTACGAAGGCTTTAGTGGGCCTCTAACGGCTTTTTCCAAAAGGCACGTATTTTGATTATAAAAATTACATACATACATGAAAAAAATAACACAAGGTATCTGATTCCAAATTTTAGCAAGTACTACCCACTCAAGAATATTGTTTATTTTCGTTTTCAGAGAAGGTTATTACAGAGTGTTTATCAATTTTTCTCCGACTCTTCTTGACATGTTTCATAAGATATTTATATTGTACATTAATTAACATAAAATTTTAAACTCTAAACCATCTTATTTGCAAATAAAACAATTTTTACATTTTATCTGAAATAATAATAAAAAAAAAAATCAGTTAAAATAATTATGAGCTAATATCATGCAATCTTTCCATGATGAAATCGTGTTTTAAAATATATGTCTTAAACATCCACTAAATAAAATTTTGGTGTAGAATTTCACCTAAACAAGTCATAATTGGTTTTGAAATTTTTTTTTACCTGATAAATCTTTCCTGACGTCCTTCAATGATCTTCTTTATTGTTAACCACTCATTTATTCCTCGAAAATTGTCTCGACACATTTTAAGACTTTTAATACAGAGGCTTCCTGTTAGGCTTAAAGTATACGATACAAGAGGCCCAAGGGCCTAGAATTCCTCTTCTGAAAATTGTACAACCTATAATATAATCTGTTTTAAGCCTCTTGGTAACCTACATATAAGGATAAAGCCTTGAAATTCCAAAAGTAGGTCAGCATGGCAACAACTCACAAAGTTTGATAATTCCAAGCCAATTAGTATCTGATATATTAAAATTTAGCCATGAAGTTGTAAAAAAGTATGTCACAGTGACGTACTTTATGGTTGACACACTCCGAGGACTCAAGATGCATCAACTGACAAAATTTGATGTTTCTAAGCCAGTTAGTAACTGAAAAAGCTATCCAATTCCAAAAAAAAAAAGGTTACAGTGACCTACTTTTTGGTTGACACACTTTGAGGACGAAAAATGCATCAACTGACAAAGTTTGACGATTCTAAGCCAATTAGTAACTGAAATAGCCATCAAACTCCAATAGTAGGTTACAGTGACCTACTTTTTGGTCGACACACTCCAGGTACCTAAGATGCATCAATTGACAAAGTTTGATAATTCCAAGCCAATTAATAACCGAAATATTCAAATTAAGCCATGAAATTGTAAAAGTAGGTCAAGGTGACCTACTTTTTGGTCGATACACTCCGAGGACTCAAGATGCATCAACTGACAAAGTTTGGCGATTCTAAGCCATTTAATATCTGAAATATTTAAATTAAGTCATGAAATTGCAAAAGTAGGTCAAGGTGACCTAGTTTTTTGGTTGACACACTCCAAGGACTCAAGGTGCAATGACTGACAAAGTTTGATTTCTCATCGTGTATGCAAGTTTGGTGATAATCTGCCCAGTGGTTCTTGAGAGGATTTTTTAGCAACCAGTACTTTTGTTTTTATTTTCCTAATTACCTCCCCTTAATTAAGGGTCCCATCCCTGTTTTAAGTACAAATGAGAGCCCTTGGACCAAGGATACACTGTGACAAACTTGACAAAAATTGGTCATCGGGTTCTTGAGTTATGGCCCATCTTCCAAAAAGTTGATGCACACCGCACAAATGGCCATAGCATTAGCTCTTTGAGCCTTCGGCTCGGAAGAGCTAAAAACCATAGACTTCTGAGCTTTTCAATTTTATTTTTCACTATAAGCCTAACTGGAAACCTTTGTATTAAAAGTCTTACAATGTGTCAAGACAATTTTCGAGGATAGTAACTTTGTAAGCTAAAATCACAGATATGCTAGCTTGTGCTCTATGTCTTCAGAGGTAAAAAGTATCTCAGATTTGATGAAATTCCATCAAAATCAAGGAAATTCAGTAGAATTTTCACTTTGTCCCCCTCTTGTGGCCCCGAGTATGCTTTGAATAAAATCAATGCTGGTTATAAAAAAGCATCATTTAAACTTCTAACTCAAGAACTATCACAATTTTAACAGTGCTTTTATTTTAATATCAAATAAGGGGCCAGATTCAGCTGTTCCCATACCTTGTCCTTTGCTTGTATTCCTTTAACTTCTATAACAGACAACAGTAAGCAGGTTATGTTTGCCTATATACATTAAGCATTTAATCTATTGTTTTGACAAAGACTGAATCAACAAGACAAATGTCTACTACACAAGGTGATAGCCTGACACTGGGACCAGTATATATATATAGATATATACATACTCTGTCAGAGCTACAGATCCACAGAAAAATCAACACCCTACACACTTAAAACACACATCATTTTACAGAACATCTAGATATGAACAAATGCCTTTCTTTAAAAATTTACAATTTTAATCATTGAAAATTAATCAGGATGGAAAATAATGATTGATTTCAAGCATGTGTATAAAGTTTATCATCAATTCATGCCATTTGGCAGAGTGAAAACAGCACGTTTGGCTATGAAAGTTAATCCAACTGAATAAATTATTTACACGTTTGTAAACAGGGGGTCCAATATACACATATAATTATATATACAATGATTAGTAACAGAAGAGACTATGTGCACCCAATAACAAATCAACAGTTCCTGTACAGTAGTGTTTAAATAATAAATAACAAACATATACAATCATATAAGGGAATTCGATACTGTAGCTTAACGAAATCACCTAGCTCAAAGTCATGTATACAGTCAACTAAACTACTAACCCTACTTTTCTGGATTAACATTATACAGTTTTGAAGATTATTCATTGCAAATTACATTTCTTATTAATCTTTCTAGCAGAGAGATACCAGTCAATATGGGCAATTTGACATACGATTGTGTAATTAATTGTGTAACTTGCAGATATTTTGTAAATCATTTACGTTTGACATTGATGGCACGACAAAATACAATGTAACTTACAATTAGCAATTAACACGATTTGCAATTAAAAAAATTTGAACTTTTAACATGACCCCCAATAAAACTGGAATGTTTCATGACACAAAAATTCAAATGCCTAGACCCCATGTCTGTCAACTCAGACACAAAAGGTGATACAAAGTTAATTTCAAACCACAACACAGGAGCTTTATATATATATATTAATTAAATCACATCCTTTCGTTTGCAGAAACAGAAAGCATTTAAAAATCTGTTAAATAAAAACTGAGGACAATGCAACACATGATGAACATTGATAAACTTCCATTTCAATAAATCTAATATATAATAAAGCAGTTGATCACATTGCTTTACGCACATTATTTTCTGAAAAATTTCCTACACTTTTTTGTAGTTTTCTGTCCTAGCTTTTTTCCTCTATTTTTTTTTTTAATCTGAAGACATAGTCCATTTTTTTAAACCTTGAATCTGGATAGACAAACTTTAACACAATAGAAAGAGCATAAGTGTAATGTTGTAATATTGAAAGAGATAGTTCATACAGTATGTAACTAAGCACTACACAGGAATATGAATGATGTGTCCAAATATGAAGTCCATCTATCCACTGTTGTTGTTGTTGCTGGTGTCGCTGTTGCTGTTGCTTGTAACTGCCCATACTGTGGAAAGAAATATAACAACGTTAGAGGATTCACGCATGTTGGTATGATTTCACAAACGCTGGTCATAGGGCTAATAAACAATTATGATACAAAAATAATCAAAATATTGCAAGACATTTATTCATTTGGTTAGAGTTGTCCCCTCCTGAGATATTTGCACCTGTAAATACTGGTACATGTTTTGCCAAAGTTATATTGGTAATGCAGTTAACTAAACTGCATTGATACAACTGTGTTAGATTCATTACCGATAGATGTTCTTTTTATCATACACTGAGGTGAGAAAAGACAAAGGTTTAGATTCACATAATGTGAAGCTCAAATATGCTGAAATAACTGAGTTAATAACTACATGTATGTGACTGTATATTACAGTGCAAACTATACAAATGTTATAATTTTTTGTGCCGTGTCTATTCAAAATAATGGAGTTAATAATAGCAGAATACATCTGAAAGGATAAGATTTGCCTTATTTAAAGAAGCATGCATGCAGGGCAGATTGTACATTGTCAATGATGATTAAAAAAAAGATCTGTATAAAAACTTCAATTTTTTTGTTGGAAATCATGACACTTCAAGAGATATGAAAGTCTAGATACATTTTTTAAAATAAAAGAAAAAAATGCTAAATTATTACCATAACAAGACTTTTAACAAGATTTTGATATTTCTTTGCATGATCTTGTCTTATGATATAATGACCATAGTTAAGCTCCAACACAATTTTAGACTAGATAATAGCAAACATTTATGGTATGCAATATCAATGATTAAAATCTTGAATAATCTCTAATCAAGGGTTTTAAAACTTTGACACAATTAGTGAGATACAGGCAACCCAAAACTAGGTCTCTCCATCATTCTATCTCCTCTTAAAAAGAAAAATGAATTCTGAACAGCATCTTTTGTGGGCATTGTGGAATGTTGTTTTCATTGATTGTGAAAATCCTTCTTAATTTGGGTATTTATAACTACACATTTCACAAAGAGCAAACAACATAAAGACCTTTTTTCACAAAGTATTAAATTTCTTAAGAGTTGTGATCAATCTTTTTTCTTAAATACAAAATTTAACCTGCCAAATTTAGGATATATGAAAGCTGTAAGTCCCTTCAAATTACTAGATCTTTTACTAAGAATAAATTTAATGACTATACACTGCAAATAAATCTAATATAATATGAAAAACTATGAATACATTATACATGTCCTTATCTCAACACAATTCAAAATATTTTTCAAATTAAACATGTCACAGCAAAACTGAAGTCATTATCTAAAATATCTAAGAGTGCCTCAAAGCATGTGTTACACTTAAAAAGAGCTATTAAAACATATTCCATATCATCTACAAAATAATAAATTAAGGAAGCCAAAAAGAACAAATAAAGAGAGAGCATGGAAATTTAAGTACTGTACACACAACATAGAACAACCTTTAGCCACCATATTTTGAATACACCCAAGCTGCAAGAATTAGAGGAAAGCATATTTAACGACATTAGACTGTTTATACTTAACATTATCTAATGTAACATCTAGTCTGTACAACACAGGGGAGATCACTTTTTCATGATCACGTAAAGATTTAATATCGACAAGTGAGCCCTGAAGAAACAGACACCTAACCTATATACCCTCTTGCTGCACGGTCACTTTGATTTGGATTGTAGATAAAGACATAAAGCAGAATGTATCATTTCAATTGTAACTTTCCCCCCTAATGCATCCTTCTTTCTTTATTCTACTGGTGGATTGACTTGAATAATTTTTAACTTTACTATCAAATGAATATAGTTGTTTTCCATCCAACTAATGTACTCTACGGTAATTTCTCTGAACATGAATTTAGCTAATTTTTTAAATGGATGATTTTGTTTACAAATGTGATGTTCATGAGTTGAAATATACACCCGTCTAACAACCAATGTAATAATCCCCCCCTCCCCCATCCCTTTTTAACATTTTTGTACAACCATTATCTAATCAAAGGGATATGGTTTGTAAAATCCAGACCGTGCAACATAGCATTCCAGTATAATTTGAAACTGTATGTAGACCACAGTAGAATACAGACAATCTACAATGGAGGCAGACTGAACAATACTACATGTAACACTACATATAAACATTACAATGGTCAGCACAGAACCTTACTTCTCATGTTTAACCATAAGTAGAGGCCACCCAGGCTGAAGTTTGCAATAAAATAGAACCACATTTCATGTTAAAACTGGGTATGATCAAGCTAAGTGACAAATGCAATATAGTTAAACTTCAGTATCTCAAACATTGATGTCTTGAAGTAAGTTGGAAGGTGTTATGTATTTTAACCTCAATAACTTGAATCCTCCAATATCTCCGATACATTTTTTTCAACCAGGGCTCTCGATTCTCTGTAACTGGGGCCGTTTAAAGGCCCTATTCCCAATTCAAAAAGGTACCTTTTTTCCCAATTTAATGTTCTCATTTTCCCAATTGGTCACTTCCCCAAATATTAAAGAACATGTAGTAAAATATGTAGTTACTAAACTTGTTATTCACATTTCTCTATATTACAAAACAGAAATTTAGTTGATAACAGCCACCAGAAACTCAATATATAATGAATTTAATGGATATTGTCTAGTTATGATTTCCCCAAATTTCCTCAAAAGGTCGCTAATTTTCCCAATTTTCTAGGCCCCAGCCCCAGTCCCAAAAACTGGTGTGAGAGCCCTGTCAACTCCATTGAATTTGAGATAACGAGGTTTGACTTTATTTTGTTTCCAGCAGAGAGCATTTATTTTGTTTCCAGCAGAGAGAATTTCGAAACTCTGTAAAAATCTAATTCGTTGTGTTGTAGTAAATATGATAGTTTATCATGACATGAATGAACAAGAGATCAGTTTTACAATTGCAACAAGCCACCATTTTTACCTTCTCCCATGCTAGCATAAAGTTGAAAATATGTGAATCCTTTCATTTTTCAAATGCTATCTGTTAAACAACATCCATAATATACTTCTCAAATGATTTTAAACAGCTTTCTATTCAAATCTTAAATCATTTTAAACATCTTTGTTCATTTTGAAATGTAAATGAATGGATTCACAGAAAGGGTTAGTATGTAATAAACAAGTTAATGTATATTGCATTCAGAACGATTTTACTTACCAACTATTATTATGATTATAATTATAATAATTGCAATAAGAATTAGCCACATCTGGAAATAAATAAATCAGTGTTCACAAACACATAGAATAGAATAGAAATTGTGACAAACAAAAACATAAATGAAACCAAAACACTGACAACATTACATAACCAGGCTGCAAAGAATAAGATTTGCATTTGTTTAAAACAAATATTAAAAGGAAATAGCATATATTGCCTTTCCTTATATGACAATACTAATTAAATTGAAATTCAATTTTCAATGACATGCAGTTGGTCACATGATCAGACCTTCTTGTTTATGGAAAGCAAACTGCATGAGCCATTTGGAAAGTTCCGATTGTGACTTCACATGACGTCGTAGGTATATTATGTTGCATTTCCATAACAAATTGTAAATAGTGCCTATTTTTCCTTGTAACACGAATAAAAGTAAAATATAAATATAAGAAATAAAATATCATTTTTTAGAGTTTACTGGGATATGACATAAAGTCAGTACGTGATCAAATCTACTATAACGCCCTTTGGGCGTTATAGAATTTGATCACGTGACCGACTTCATGTCATATCCCAATGAAACTCTAAAAATGATATTTTATTTCTTAAATGACTATGCTGGGGTATTTCTGCCCTACGTCATATTTGCCTAACTATATTATAAAAAAATTGTTTGAAATCATGTTGCTTAAGAATCAGTTCTGGTAGTGTGCATGCCTAGATCCAGCATACATGTATATGCAAGTTAGGTTACCATAAGACTGTTAAATTGGGCAAGGACATTGAATAAATTTAAATCTGGTTACCGGTACTCATCTAGAAAAGCCCTTTAGGTCTAGCATCCTATGCAGGTCTTGTATGATGCAACTCTAGATGCAACATCCACAGAACTCAAGTCATGGACCATCTTCGCTAGCCAAGGGTTTCTGATACGCTACTCTTCTCATGAACCCTTGGCATATGGTGTTAAAAAAAAGTTGGGATTTTTTTCTCAAGTTGTGACTGGAGTTGATCAACATCGTTCGACCAATCAGCAATTTTTTTTGTAAATGACGATATTTGCGTTTGGGATAAATCTTGACTCTTTAATATCGGGAATGAAAAACGCAAGTAAACAACGATCCGTATGATAACATGCCATTCTATGATTAGTTATACGGTGTCATCCAATATCTTAAGCTATGTGCAAAATATGTGATTAAGAATCTATACTGAAGATGTAGATTTGCGTTTTAACATGTTTAAATAACAAATTAACATAACTCAATACCTTCTTGTTAATTATTCTTTAAAAACATTATTCTTTTAAATACGGTTTTTATTTTTGTCGATGACGCAATCTGTGCGTACCTGGTAAGAATCGTGATCATGTGACAAAAACAATCCCGTCTTTTGTCAGCACCGTATGCCAAGGGTTTATGAGGAGAGTAGCATTTCAAAAACCCTTGGCTAGCAAAGATGGTCATGGACAAGTTCTAAAACTTTAACCTAGTCACTCATACAGAAAATGTAGGTCAGATCCAGCATCTAAAGCAAGTTTGGTAGTGTACATTCCAAGAGATATCAATCATGCAATTTTGGTCATGACAGGGCTTATGTCTGTTCTGATTCTCTCTCTAACCTTACATAAATTATACTGCCCATATGCAAATTTACCAATGTCTGAGACATGAACTAGCTCTATAGCTACCAAATTTTTCAAAGGAATAGATAATTTCTTTTACAGTCTGGTCATGAAACATGTCAATGAAGAAAACAACAATTTACAAGTTCTTTCAAAACAATATGATAAAACACTACTAGATGCGATATATATATATATATATATATATATATATATATATATATATATATATAAAGACACTTTTTACCTTTTCATTTCATTAAATTAAAAAAATATTTATAAAATGGGAAGATTTCATTCAACTATGTGCAAACTTTCAAATTCTAATTTAATCAAATATAATTTCTTGAACATTTGACATGGATTTTATAGATTTGATGATTTTTATTTTAAATAAGCTTTTTCTTTATAAAAATTTATGAGAGATTTTCATTATAAGATCATAATTTCACAGAAAGTGATTCCAAACTAAAAGAATTGTTGCTAAAAACAACAGAAAGTAACACAACATGCGATTCAACATGTAATCAACGAGTCTATATTTTTTGTAACTTACCAATAATAATAATTACTATGACAGCAATTATAACTCCCAAAATAATCATCATCTGCAATTTTGTTTATAAAGCTCAAGACTGATTTTTTGATTTTTCACTTTAGGTAAAAGATTACATGCACAAAACTATAAAAAACAGTACTGATAGTTATAAAATTACTTGTCATTTAGTTACTGTTGGACCAGGCTCAAAATATTTTTTGGTCTCATATTTAATCTTTTTTTGTTTGTTTGTTAGAGCTCAGCATAGAGAGTATTGGTATGATACAGGACCCCTGCTGTTTTGAGATATATTCAAGGCAAAGGTTTGCGTAATCACAATTATTGATGTATGGAATGTTCCTTTATGCTATATTTTTCATCAATTAACAAGGATTACTAATTTTATTTCAGTAATATTTTGTAAAAGGAAGAAATTTGTGTTAAAAATACCTTGCAATTCTTCCACCAATATTTTCGCTTCAGTTTGCCAGCACTGGCTTCAAATTGTGATGCCCCAGCTTGTAATGCATCTGTTGGTACAAAATAATTACACCTCAAAACAAGTCAAAAGGTAATGTGCATTAAAGGTGTTCTATATTTTATTCCAAATACCAGCAAATGTAACCTTTAATACTTATAAAACAGAAAACAGTTAATGCCACTGTTCATGGTGAATTCATTGACAATCTTCATGAAGAAATAAGCAATTATACAGAAATTCAATACACTTCAGTAAATTCTACCTGCTCTGTCGTCGAGTTCTGAAATTTTCTGGTCCCTTTCCAGTACTTTGTCAACATTGACTCTCATAATATCCACAACCTGTAAATAAGACAATGATTTCTAGGTTCAGTTGTAAGCAATAAGAGAACCTTATGTATTCATAATGACCAATTCCTAACCACGAAAACTGTGTGTATGGATTCCCGCATACTTTGGAAGAGGAAAATTAATGCAAATCATGATGTGTCTACTTATTGTTTCTAGCATAAAAAAACTAAACTTTAATATGGTATTCTAATTATGCTGTACATTGTTCCTGTAACATTTCTTCCATAAAATCAGAATTTCAACTGTCCTCACAGATGTTTGCTTTGTAGAACAGTATGATTGGCACTTGGGCAAAATTGCTCTGGCAAATAAGCAAATATATTACCTCTGAAGACCGTGAAAGTGTTGTAACATATATTACATTCTTAAGTTTTACACCTATCTTGTTGTATACCATTAAATGCACATAGAGTCACAAACCTCATCTACTTGGGCCTGAGTCTGCTGTAAGCGCTTGCTGGGCTGGGCGGGCTGTGGCCCCCCTGGGCCTCCGGCAGCAGACCTACAAAACAGCACAAAATAAAGCAATTAATTGGATAAGTTTGTCAATTCTTCAAACTTATAATCATGAAAAAATCTCAAGCTCATTAAGATCACATATGCATATAATCATGATAATTATAAACTTTACAACACTGTTTATTTACAATTTTAAGGCAATATCTGATTAAATTAAACCTAATGCTCATGGGAGTAAAATCAAGCATGTACTGAAAACAATTTTCCAAAATATATTAAATACATCATAATTATACAACAGAAAACAAAGCTCTTAAAAGTATATCTTGAATAACATTACAACTTTAGTTATTAAATTTCAATACCAAAATTACTAATAGATATCTAAAGACTTGTTAACACATTACAAAGTGGTATTGTGATAAAAAATATATATATATATAATACAATAAAAACAAAATTACTATGTATGTCTACATGACAACAGTTGTAACATCTGTTTGTGTCTCATTCAAGGCCATTCACCCTCTCTAAGTAACATAACAAAATGACATCAAATCAAATAAATGTTTGTAGAAAAAAAATAACAAAGTTGTTGTAATTGGAAACCAACCAGTTTTTAGACTATCAAAATAAAGTAGGTAAATAAGATATAAAATAAATCTGTAATCTGAAAAATAAATTTTCAGTGATTTTTTTTCTGAGAATCCTAAGAACACAAGAGGCCCATGGACCACAATGCTCACCTAACCCACCTTGGCCCCTGCTGTTTTTCAGAACAGTGGCCCCACAGGCCCACCCTATCCCCGAGGGCCATGATTTGAAAGAACTTGAATCTACAAGACCTGAGGAATTTGACTAATCTGACCATGCTGTTCTTGAGAAAAAGGTTTTTAAAGATTTTTTCTTATATACTCTCATGTTTAACTTTAATTCTCTATTGTAGTCCCACCTTACCCCCAAGGACCATTAATTGAACAAATTTTGAATTAACACAACCTGCAGGGCCTCAAAAATTGGGGAAATTGGCATCTTTTTGGGGAATTTTGTGAAAATCACTACAAATTAAAATCATTATATATTGGGTCTCCGGTGTTTATTATTAACTTAACTTCTGTTTCGCAAAATAGAAAAAGAATATATGAATAGCAATTTTTACTGTTTGGTAATTACATACTGTAAAAGCTGAAATATTTGTTTGTGATTAAATTTTGTTTACTTTGTTGTTGACAATTATCAACGAAATTAAAGCCCATACGAAATTGTTATATGACTTTATATTGAATAGGGTTACTTTCAAAACATTGAAATTAAATGCCCATGAAGTTTTTTGAATGACAAATCAACAAAATTTTGTCCCCACGAAAATTTATGCTTTTACATACCTTAGTTCTTAATTTTCAGAGGAAAATCCTTTTTTTGAAATGGAAATGTGGCCTTTGAGTGGCCTCAAATATAGAGAATCAAGAGCCCTGAAACTGAGGATTCTTGCATATCAATATCACTAATCATGGCCGATTGTTCTAGAAAAGATTTCCCTATATATTCCCAGTCTGATATTCCCATGTAAAACTTTGATACACTAATGTGGACCCATCCTAGGCTACTCCCAGGGGTCATGATTTGAACAAAATTTAACAAACTTATACACTATCTTAGAATGCTTGCATATTAATATGACTAGTAATTATGGCTGTGATGCTCTATTCAAGAAGTTTTTAAAGATTTTTCCATTTATTGCCATGTAAAACTGATACCCTGTTGTGGTCCCTCCTTGTCCTGGGGCCATGACTTTCACAAACTTGAATTTACATAGCCTGATGATACATACACATTAACATGACTAACCATGACTAACTATGGCCCTGCTTTAATCATGAAGAAGATTTTTTCCCAAATATTCTCATGTAAAACACTGATCCTATATTGTGGCCCCATGCTACCCCCAGGAATATTTGAATACACACGACCTGAGGATGCTTGCATATCAATATAACTAATCATGACCATGCTGCTCTAGAAAAAGGTTTTAAAAGATTGTTCCTAAATATTCTAATGTATAACTCTGATATGATTTTGTGGCCTACCTTACCCCTCATTGAATGAACTTGAATTTACCACTACCTTTGGATACATGCACATAAATATGACTAATCATGGACCTGCTGTTCTTGAGACTTTACAAGTTTTTTTTTTTCTTTATATTCCATGTTAAACTTTTATCTTCTATAGTGGCCCCACCCTACCCCCAGGGACCATAACTTGAACAAATTTAATTAACAGTATGTCAAGATGAGTTCACTTAAGTTTCATCTTTTTCTGACCTGTCCTGTGGTTCATGAGGAGATTTTTTAAGCCAACCATCTGTATTTTTGCCTTTTCTTGATTATCTCCTCTATCAATAGGGTGTGACCCTTCATTTAAGAAAACTTGAATCCCCTTTACCTATTGATGCTTTGTGCTAAGTTTAATTGAAATTAATCCAGTGGTTCTGCAGAAGTTGAAAATCTGAAATGTTAACAAAGAGATAGATGGACAGATGATATGAGCAAACCTCACTTAGGCCTTTGGCTCAGATGAGCTAATAAAATATGAAAATACTGAGAGTATAAAATGAGATATAATAAATATATATGTTGAAATCTTAAATTGATAACTTTACATTGGCATACTATTGATGAATACAATATGAGGCAATTCTGTTGGACTAAAAGCAATTCTAACTGCCAAGATCACATGAAATAACCAGGGTGTCTGAACTTGAGAACTATGAAGCCCTGATAACCCCCCCCCCCCCCCCCAACTTTTTTTCCCCTTGATATACACTGTTTGATATCTACATTCAAAATTAAGCTCAAACTAAATGTTAAAAATTCTTTGGAATTACTAGTACTGATTACTTAATGTTCAGTGTGTCTCATATTTAACTGTTGAATCAGTTCAGTTGTGCAATACTTCAAATATAGATTTCTAAAGTCATTTAAATTCTAAGAAATCAATTAAAATAACTCATAAATAAATATGAACTCATAAATAATGTACTTCTGTGCAGATGGCCATGATAAATTTGAAACTGGACAACATCAATCCCAGCTATACTTACATAGGCGGTCCTCCTGGACCAGCCTGGGGATTCTGTGGAGGAGCAGACCTTATGGAAGCAATCAAGTCATACAAAAATTATTGACACCAACTTAAGGTTCTCAATATGCAGTGATATGCACAAGTAATTAATAACCTTTGAATTCAGTCTTCATTTATTTTCAAGTTTCACATATTTCTGTATTTTCAATAGAACATGCTTTAATACTCAAATTCAGTGATATTCTAATTTCTGAATAATCATTTATAATGTCTGTGCTATGTTAAAACAAGTGGTACAAAATCATTTAATTTCGTCTGACTTTCAATCACAACATAATATATATATAATTAACATACACCTCTAGTTCTGAGTCAAGGACACTCAACATGTGACATCCTTAAAATATTGCTGCATTTCAAGTTAATCACTGACTACACTTACAGGTATATATTAAATTTAAGTAGAACGGTGTGTATTTATAGAGTAAACAAGGCTAAGAAGTCTCTACTAGTACTACCCAGAGACACAAATATATGTCTGCTACAACTGAATAGGGTATTATAATAAATTTCCGGTTGTCAGGTTGTAGGGTGCATCATGCAGATTCAAAAAAATCCTGAATTTCTAATTCATGTAAAATACAGAGATGCAGGGATTTGGGATAAGATGACGATATCAGAAATTAGTATAGATGCTTAAACTCAAACAGCTCGAGAATTCTATAACATTCCGATGGAGATCAAGGTTTGTCTCAGCAGCATTTTCTAATGAGGCGTATTACTCGCAATGTTTTTGTCTACACTATGTTGTCCAAAGCATTAAAAACTGTCTCAATGTAACATCACTGTGTAACTTACATTTTATCTTAGAAAAGAACTGGAAAGAGTTAAGGAGGTCTAATTGTCCAGCTTCCTCCACAAGTCGATGAAAAATTATAATGGATAATGGCGAATAAATGGGAATGACGTCATATTATCCGGGTTCTTTTATCATCAGTCACTTAGACGCTTAATGGTTAGAGAATTCAACACTACATTTAAAGTTTTTCAGTGACGTTTGCAAGAGGATTGAGGGTAAATTCGCCCCATAGAACATTCAACCCCAGTGTTTTAGTTTTGTAGAAGAGAGAATGGTAGAATACCTAGTTCTTGGCAACAAATCAGAGCCATAAATAGCTAATTATACAGAGCCCTCAATATAATTAATTCTATCATAAACAATCTAATTTTTTTTAGACACACATAGCTGTTAAACATGTTATTTATGTCTCTCAGAAAACGCAAATAATGATTGCAGAGCAATTTTTTTTGTTTTTTTTTTTTGTTTTTTTTTTTAATTTTTTTTTTAACACAAAAAGGCGTTTTAAATTGTGATCATAAGCCTTGATTCCAGTCTGAACAAATCAAACAGATATCCATGCAAATGTTGAAAACGCGCTAATGCGCGTATCAGTTCAATCTGTATGCATGTATGATCTATGACATCGATCTTACAGTGCAAGAAACAGATAATTAGGATAGGGACCCTTACTTCTTTTTCTTATATGTACAGGACTTCATGATTTTATATATATATATATATATATATATATATATATATATATATATATATATATATATATATATATATATATATATATATATATATATATATAGTCGGCATTCTTTAGATCCAGATCGAAATAGCGGACAATAAGTTAATTATTGGTACATGTATGTATTTATAAACTAATAAATGGTTTGCTAGGCCTACTAGTCTTTACATTAGAAATTTTTAAAAAAATATATGATTTATTATTTTTATCATCATAAAAAAGAGTGCAGCAAATTACCGAAGGTATGGTACCGAAACCACCCGATATCATGAAAGATCACATGCCGCAGGTCTATTAATTCTCATTGTCACATAGCAATGAGTCATTCAAAATTCAATTACGATGTGTTTGTATAATTCTTTTAAACCATTAATACGAAATCTTTTTTGAGGGTCAATTTTATATGGAATTCCATATACGACAGCCGTTTTAAATGTTGGCATAAATTTTATCCCATTTCATTTCGTTTGTTAGATTTGGTCAATAAAATGCAATTTCATTTGTGAATAATATCTAGAGTTTTTAAGAATATAAAGCCAATCTTTAATGAATTTTGTTGATTGTCGTGTAAGCAAATGTTAAATTGTCTTTCTTTAACAAGGAAATTGATGCCAGAGTAAAACTCTGAACCGTGCACACTTTAATTTTTCAGTTATCAGATTGCAGATTCGAAGCAAGAATGTCCAAGTGGTGCCACGCCATACTGTAATTTGCAAGAATTTAGTGCTGACTTTCCATGCCAAGAAATCCCGTCCATTTTTCCACAGCGATGGAGTCAATAAAAGTGTAACTGATGTAAATCACCCATATTCCCCTAACACTGGCGAGACAATTAACGGCAGCAGATTTGAGGGGGTGGATCCTAAGTTTTCCGTTTTCTTAGTCAAAGAAAAATAAACTTCTACCCCAGGAAGTAGCCTCCTATGCCCTGAAAAAATAGTTCCTGTCAAAAACCTTTATTTATTTACAAAATATGTAAAATGCACTAGACACAGGTACCAAAATTGTAAAAATAGACTGGAAGGAAATTAAGAAAAAAAATTCAAAAGGAAAAAATAATAATTTTATATGTATGGAACTACAATTGACTAAGTTCATTTTCATTGGTCAATTAGCGGTATGATACCTTAATAAGGAGCGAGACTTCCACAACAACCAAGTTCATAGTGCCCAATGTTAATTTATGCTAGGAAAAAAATATTTTGATATATAAACACTGAAAAATTTGAAAGGCGTCTAATTTTTACTGAACAGTTAATTAGTTCACTACAATTTATTTCACTTTCTTTTTCTTCTTTTTTTACTTTTTTAACCGCATATGATTTGCAAGGAAAATCGCCCCCCCCCCCTTTAAAAAAAAACAACAGGAAAAAAGGTGCAAAGGCTTCTAAATAATAAGTATTCTAGCTTTAATTTCAAACCAGTAAAACTTAAGATCCTTCCCTCAAAACTGCTGACATTAATTGCCTCGCACACATCTCCCTGGGGAAAAATCACAGATTAACGCTAATTCCGCTTTTATTGAGTTCGCTCTAAAACTAGAATATGCGTACCTTTTCTTGGCATGACCTATGTTCAATTGTAACCAGTAACACGGGTTACATAACCTTTACACTGGGGAGCATTTTTTCATTTATTAGGTTTTCAATTGGTTACACTGGTTACAGTGGTTACAAAGTGATAAGTTCTTATCTTCATTTTTAACCAGTAACACAGGTTACTTAAGATTCCGATGAACAGCATTTTTCATTTATTCAGTTGATAATTGGTTACACTGGTTACATCTGTATCTACAAAATCCCAATTGGGTTTAAAATGATTTGTCACCAAAGGAATATAGTTTTAACAAGTGAAACCTAAAAATAAAGACCCCTTTTGGTTTCAGATGATCTCTAACCATTGTAACCGATTGTCACCAAAGGAATAAAGTATAACCAGTGTAACCTAACATTTTTTAGACCCCCTTCTGGATTTAAATGACCACCAGCCTTTGATTGAGAGATATATGTAACCTTTGTTACTGGATTAAGTAGTCTTGTAACAGGGTTACAACCGAACATAGGTGAAAGTCAGCACTAATTTCTTGCCATATCTAGCGTGGCGATTCCCCTTCTTGCTTGATTTATTTCTACTCTTTGCTACTTACAAAAGAAATTATTTATTTACTTATTTATTTATTTATTTTTCATTTACATTTATTTCATTTATTTATTTATTTATTATTTATTTATTAATTTAATTTAATTTAATTTAATTTAATTTAATTTAATTTAATTTAATTTAATTTAATTTAATTTAATTTAATTTAATTTAATTTAATTTAATTTAATTCAAATTTAATTTAATTCAAATTTAATTTAATTTAATTTAATTTAATTTAATTTAATTTAATTTAATTTAATTTAATTTAATTTAATTTAATTTAATTTAATTTAATTTTTATTTATTTATTTATTTATTCATTTACTTATTTTATTCATTGGTTTGATTTCTTTCATTCTTTATAACTACTCTAACAACTGTTTGAATTATTTTTAGAACTTACTAAATAATTAATTAATGGTAAATCAATTTGTTTTAATTCTGTCCGTTTTATTGTTGTCGGATGAAGCTACATAGATAAGTTTTTTTCTCATCTATTTTCCTCATCTATTTACTTATCACTGATTTTTGACCTCAACTTGATACCTCTTTTACACAGTCCCGTCTCTGGTAAGCTTTTACTCGGAAACTCTCGCGCAAATTTCTGTATACAACACAACGTGTTGAAAACCAGAAGATGTTGAGCGATGTTGTGAGTGCACTTGCATCCCAAATTGGTGCCAGTGTTCAAGCCACTAGTTTTCTGTTGTCGTTGTTTATAGGTAGGTAAAAGTATATCCATTTGAGGTGCATATTAGTTTAGAGACTCGTGGAAAAAACTTTAAATTTGATCATTGTCCAATAACATGGAGAGGATACACGACCACCAGCTGACCACAGTGTGTTATAACAGAGACATTATAAGCAACATGTAACTATTATTTATATATCTGATTATTACAGTTCATCAATTATGAATTATAACCGTAATAATCAATGCAGTGAAGAAAGCTGTCTTCGTCTGGATTCGTACTTAAATCTTAGTGCGCATATTTTTTTTACTTTTACAACAAAATAAACCATCAAACTGCAGTGGCCTGCCCAGGTATCCACCTTTTCAACATAGAAGAGAAATAAAATGTGATAAAAATAGATACACCATCCTCACAAAGGCAGGGACCAGGTCCTGAGTCTAGTCTTGGCAGTGGGACTCATGACAAACTTCATTTTGGTTTTTTTTTCAGGCCAGCTTCAGTCTCTTATTAAGAAGCACCAATTTAAAAATTGCAGCTTTAATATTTTGTCATAAAAAGTGAACAGAAAGTAAGCAGTTGACACTTCAATGCACATGTTAAAGGTTTTTTGTCCCTGAAAGGCTTAATGTGATTGATTGAAAGATACGAAAAACAATCAGGATTTGTAATTTCCCTGAAAGACATCGCTGCAGTCAGCAAATTAAAAAAAAAATCAGAAAATGGCCAGGAGTGGATAAGTACCCCGATGGTGTGAAGATGAAAGAGAAAAAAAATACAGTAAACACTTTTATTACTGAACCAATATATATAGGCCATAGACAGCCAGAAACCCTTTTTCATCCTGGCATCCACATCAAACGGCACTATTTTATGCGTCACAGGTTAAAAAAAATACATCTACACATCATACTGATTACTAGTACATTGAAATTAACTTATAACAATTGATTGAGATGTCATTTTAATGTTTGTTGCTTATTTTATATCTTGAGTTGTTCTTTCAGGGTATCCTCTGGGATTTCTCCACCGTGCCTTCATTCATGGAAAACATGAAAACATTCACCATTTATACTTCACTCTAACGGGAGTTGCTGTGTATTACTTTAACTTTGGTAAGTCTTATGCATGATGACATAATGTGAAATTTGCATATTACATGTACTATACATATAAACTGCTTTCATTGCAACATGTATTGTCATGATTATAGGTCACTCACTATGAATATCAAGTTTTAAAGCATAGAATTATTTTCTAATGAAACATTGAATTAACCCTAATATTTATTCAGTATACCATGAATTTAACATGATATAGAACACCAGTGATTTTTTTAGGGTCGATTTGGGGCTCAAATTTGGCACCAGTCCCAATTGAAAATAGGCCTGTATTTTCCAAAAATATAGTGGAAGCCTCACTATCACCAATTACCTTAGAAAATACCTTAGAACAGAATTGCTGCATATTTGATATAAAGGGTTCATACTAAATTTTCTTAGTGTGATCTAGGCAAAATGTGAAGCTTCCTTAAAATTTGTAGATTTCCTTCCTTGATACAGTAGTAGAAAAAACTACATGGCAGCTAAACCTTTTTTTTTTTTACACAAAGTACAATAAGATTATGTCACTGGCAGAGAAAATGTTTAATACCTGTCCTTGCCTTACTGTGTTATACTGAGATACTTTGGAAGCTTGTTCTTGGCACCAAGATTCCATAATATTAGCTGAGGCCATATCAGGGCTTTAACCCAAGTTCATTTGAACAAGTTCAAAATCACTGGTAGAAAAATTGTATAATCTGAGTTTATTTTATAACTTTTAAAGAAAGAAACATTGGATGCAGCACTTTAAAAAATAAGATTGAAGCTGGGGTACAATTTTGTGGGCTCACAGTACCTTAAATTTAATTTTGTTCAGCTTCAGATCTTTGTATTGGAAGCAAAAAGTTTGAGATTTTTTACATTTGTTTGAAAAAAAAGCAAGTTATGGCCTCTTTTTGTATTGTTTCAGGGTTATATTTTATTCATCCCCTCATCAATATTATTGTGATCTGTGTTCTACTAAGAGTGACTGGTGGATCCAGGATTTCAGTGGCCATTGCTTTTATCTTTAATTCAGTAAGTATTCTAGCTGTTATTATTTGGGCAGAACTTTATAAATCCTTCAGCTCATTATCAAATGTATTGAGCAGTACTTAAATTTTAATGGAAATCTATAAATGGTTTTTTTTTTTTTTTTTTTTTTTTTTGGTACTGGTATCAAATATCCTGGTGTCTGAGTAACACAGGCTATAACTGACATACAGATGTTGCTGTTTATTTTCTGTTCAATAAATATTAAAGGAGAATACAAAACTGTTTAAGATTGCGTAAGGATTATTATAGTCTTTTATACAAAACTGTTTAAGGTCCATTGATACTCTGATAAGAGAGATAACTCTTAATGATATAAATGCCTATTTATTCCTTTATAAATTTGTCAAGTTGAAGTGTCTTTTTTGTTCAATTTTGCCCCACAAGCTAGGCTATAATTGTTTGATTTTTACTAAACAAATACATTTCTTTTGTAAAATCGTAAGAGTTAAAGAAAAAAATTTATATGAATGAGCAGAGGGTTTATGAACCTTAAGATTGCATAAGGATTATTATAGTCTTTTATACAAAACTGTTTAAGATTGCATAAGGATTATTAAAGTCTTTCATACAAAACTGTTTAAGATTGCATAAAAGTTATCATAATCTCTTAGTAGTCTTATAAAGAGATAAGAGTCTATCTACCATAACCTTGTGCATGTAGCATAGGGGATGAAACATGCTGTTGTGGGACATTACATTAGGATGAAAGTCATTCTCACTGCCACATTGTCTATCAATTCAAGTGATATTTTATTTGTTATAGTGGCACTTTCAGTTAGTTGGTTCACCTGAGTCAATGTCCCAAACAAAAACATTGTTTGATAAAAGACATGTACACTGCACAATACAACTAGTCATGTTTCATATAATGCATGTGACCTGCATTGTTCTAATGAAGGATCTGATTTAAGCTTTTTGAGCACTTCTTCTTATAAGTACTTCTGATTCAAGTGAAGACAAGATTCTCAAAGCCTGAATTTGATTCCGCACTACATATGAGGTCTTTTCATAGGCCAAGTGGCTCTAAAGATAGAAGATATATTAAATTACTACACTCTTCATTCTCTCAAGTTAAACAGTGGAACATGGATATGTATATACATCTTTCATTTGTGACATAAGCTACTAGATATAATTTTTATTACATGAAAGAAACGATTTTGCACATAAATATTTCCAAGCATGTCTTAATCAAACGTTTAACAGTAAGCCATAACGGGTGTCATGCTGACCTAAGGAGGATCTACATAGTTAAGGCATTCAGGATTTATTTGAAGAGGAGTTAAAAATACCCGTGTCATCAGATGTACATATCATCATGTCCTTTTACTAATCATATTTGTAAGCTTAATTAACAATTTTTCCAATTAGCAGTACAAAATTGCTAAGTAAGCTGTATGAGACAACATGCATGAGACAGTTTCTATGGTGGATCTTTCTTACTTGCATGCATTGGAGAAGCTCAGCTATTGATCTCTGTATACTTTATAAATAAATAAACTTACTTTTACAGAGTAAAAAAACTGTCACTACTTAATCATATCGGATGAGATTTATTACTTTTGTCATTATGATTTTGTTTTTATTTTTTTTTTTAGGGTTATCTGTTGTATGGATATTTACAAATAGCCAAGGAAGGCTATGCGATAACATGGAGCACCCCGCACTGTGTATTAACACTGAGGCTGACTGCACTGGTAATTGATTATTACGATGGAAAGAAATCAAAGGTACAATCCTCAGATTCTAGATCTGTAACAAAGGTCAATTATTTAAATTTATGTCAACTGTAATGAAATAATTTTTAAAAATTTTCTGTTTTCTACATATACTGTGTTTATCCCACAGTGAAATACAATATATTATAATAGTGTACTGTGCACTCAAGGAAGTTAGTGTGAATTGTCAGGCTTATCACTTCCTTCCTAAGTTAAATAACTGACTGCAACCAGAAGGTTACTGTAAGATTAGGGAAGGAATACTTTTTGTCTAAGCTTGTCATCTTGTTGTTGTTTCCAGATATTTTTTTATGGAGTACATATCTCCTATTGCATTTTACTGGCAGTTTATAATACATGTACACATGTTTCATATAAGTTCAGGTTTAACTTAAAAGAAATTTAAAATCTGCAAAAATAAAGAATAAAAATAAATATGCTATAAACTCTCATCATGAGAAATCTGAAGATTTTCCATGTCTATATATACATTTTTTTTTATTTGTAAATGAAATACATGTAGCAGTGTCTGTTTTTAGACATATCTAGACTTTTTATATTAACTTTAAGAAGCCTTTCTTTTATTCTTCAATAGGATAAGTTATCCAAGGATCAGAAAGAGAACTATATCTCAGACCTTCCTTCTCTTCTGGCCATGTGTGGCCATTCCTTCTTCGTTGGTGGGATGTTAGCTGGACCACAGGTAAACAGGCTTACCCTAGTTCAGTATTATTGCTGCTGGTCTATTTGTTAGAGCCATGTTTTTCTTTACAGACAAATACAACTGGTTTCCCTGTACAAATTGTGCTGTTTTTTTTTCAATTCTTGTGCTATCATTTTTAGTTTGGGATGAGAAAATATTTGGCTTTCACAAGAGGAGAGTTTAGTGCCCTGATGGCTAAAGATGCCTCTAAAGAAATGCAAAACTATCCTCCTGCAAGGTAAACAATGTGTGTCAAATTAAGGATAAGAAAGTGTAATGTCATTAAGATAATTGACAAGGATCCAACATAACTAAAAGTCTATGATGTTATCACCCCCCCCCCCCCCCCCCCAATTCCTCCCAAGTAATCTTTACCTAGTTCAAATAAGCAAGACAGATGCATATCACATTCTGAAGTAGTATGAAACAACATAAGCCCTTGAATTTTGTCTAAATAACCTTGGTTACTGTTGGCAAACCATCTGGCCATGGTCAAAAGTAAACTTTTTTCTTAAAGTGTGTTTTCAGTGTTTCTCTATAGCAAAAATATGGCCCAGACAGTAAATGAATTTTTTTGAGCTTGTCCAAATGATGTTTTTTCAGAATCATGGCATATCACTTCATGAGCAATCCATCCATTTGTCACTGTGAGCTTCTTCAAGAGAAAAATTAATATTTATCAATATTTATCAATATTTTGCCAATGACTTGGGAGGTGTGCAAAAAGCTACTGGTCAAGACACACTTTCAGATCTTTTAAGTGATCATTCACTCAAAATTTATTGAAGCAAAGAACACCACAGATCTAGTACTTTTATTTGCTTGTGACCTTGAATTTGCCAATGATAATGGGTCAAGGTCATGGTATAATCTGTGGTCTTAAGCATTATTTTTTTTTTTCAAGTATGAGCATCCAAGTGTTTCTATATTGCGTTTTGGCATGAACATGATACATGTACTTAGTACATTCAGATGGATAAGGTGATTCCTGTTCTCCCCTCCAAACTGTTTCTAGGGAGGTTGTGTTCCCAGTATCTCGAAAAAGTTTATTCTTTTCTAAATATATTAATTCAGATTGTTATAGATTTCAACATACTGCATTTATTTGTAGTGTGGGTCCTGCCCTGACTCGACTGAGTTTAGGTTTACTCTACATTGTCCTGTTCCAGACTAGTAACATTCTGTTTACTGATTACTTTTATTTGTAGTGTGGGTCCTGCCCTGACCCGACTGAATTTAGGTCTACTTTACATTGTCCTGTTCCAGACTGGTAACATTCTGTTTACTGATTACTTTTATTTGTAGTGTGGGTCCTGCCCTGACCCGACTGAGTTTGGGTCTACTCTACATTGTCCTGTTCCAGACTGGTAACATTCTGTTTACTGATGACTTTTTCTTCACACCACAGTATCAGGTTAGTCCTTAATCAGTCTGGTTGAAGCTACAAAAATCCAGTCCAATGCTTAAATGATTTTGATGGACTTTATTTCATGTATAAAAAAAATAACTGAATCTGATTTATGTACTATTTAAAATAAAAGCAAAAAATAAAAAAAAAGTCAACTTGAATACTGTAGATTGGCAAATAATCACAATGGTTTTAATTTCACTATGTTTGCAATTCATTATTTTTCCGCAAAATTAAACCCATCGTGAATGCAATCAATAGTTTTTAAAAATGCTTATACAAAATTTAAATTAAATTCTTGCAGCATGAAATTAAAACCATCGCAATTGGTACTTTTTGAGAAATTGTGAAATTTTAACACCGTGGAATTAAAACGACTTACAGTATTCAGTACATGTGTATACCCTTTCAAACAGAAGGGAAATGAAGGGACAGCTTATTTAGCCACAAATACAAAGTTGAAAAAAACTTATATTAATAGGTTTATGTATGATAAGAATTAAGAAATATATTTTTAGCCACCGTGCACAAGGTATTTTAAAAGGGGACAGGTAAACTTATATTCAATTTTGAGTCTTAATGGATTTTTTTGGAGAATGAGAAAATAACCATGAGTCAGATCAAAGCTGTATACAGTAGTAATAAATGAACTGATAATAAATAAGTTGATTTATGGTTGCAGGATTTAAGACTACTGACCAAGTGTGCCTACATACTGGTGTGGGGACAGCTTCATTTCAGAAAATATGTGGGAATTTGGCTTATCTGTGTAAGTTTATTTTTCTTACTTTTCTGTGATTACAGTTGGTACAAATACTGCAAACTCTATGCCTCAGGTTGGTCAAATTATTATTGAGCTTGTGAAAAATTAAGTAAACTTTAATAAACCTCATGGCTTAGTAAAAAATTGAAAATAAATTTCATGTTGTATCAAGAATTTCAAAAGAAACAGAGATGAAATTGTGAACTTCTGTATTTGTAACTTCGTTCAGATTCAGGAATACCGTATATAAAAGATCACAGAAATCTGTAGCCATTATTCTCCATTAAACCACAAACCTTATATATAGTCCTCTGTTAAACAATAGTAATTTGGAAAGTACCTGACATTAAAAGTTATTTTCAAGCAGTGCTAGCAGTATTGTATGAAAAATTAATCCTTTTATATATATTTTTTTATTTTTGTCTTAAAGGAGGGCATTTGTATTCTAATGGGACTGTCATACAATGGAAAAGATGAAAATGGCAACATTCTCTGGGATGGTGTGACTAACGTCAAACTGTACCAACTAGAGACATGCAGTACATTCAAAGGAGCCATTGAGGCTTTCAACCACAACACCAATAACTGGATGTTTAGGTACTTAGTACTCACAATGACTGTACAATACCATAAATATTGATCTGGGAATGTCTAGGGTAGTATATATAACATACCATTTGCATTTTGCAAGATTTTGTTGGGTGTTTTTCTGTTGATGACAGTAATTTGATATGTAGTTTGTCTTCTAAATATTTTTGCAGAAAATGTTCTTGCAAAATTTCTTTCTTCAATATGGTCCTAGGATCATGGAGCAGTCTTCGACTTCAAATTTCAGTCATTCATAAAATGAATATGATAAAGTGACACTTGAAAATAGAAAATAAACAACATGAAAGGGAAACAATTCTAATAGCATTTCAAATTATTTGTGTTTTCTGTAATAAATATTTATGGCATGTACAAATTCTGACTTAAGTCTAAAATTGCTTCATAATTCTGGGGCCTAAAATCCAGATTTTTTGAAAATATTGACTCTTTTTCAGATACATATACAAAAGACTACAGTTTCTAGGCAATCGTTTAATATCGCAGGCTGTGACTTTGGTGTATCTTGCCTTATGGCATGGGTTAGCATCAGGGTACTATATGAACTTCTTCCTAGAGTTCATCATGGTCAACACCGAAAATCAGGTAGTAAAAATTTACAGCAGCTGATAATTTTAAAATTTTATGAATTATTTGGTTAAAATATCCACATGGGGAAGGAATAAGTAAATTCTTATATCATTTCAGAATCGAAGGAATAAGTAAATTTTTATATCATTTCAAAATCAAAGGAATAAGTAAATTTTTTTATCATTTCAAAATCAAAGGAATAAGTAAATTTTTATATCATTTCAAAATCAAAGGAATAAGTAAATTTTTTTATCATTTCAAAATCAAAGGAATAAGTAAATTTTTATATCATTTCAAAATCAAAGGAATAAGTACATGTAAATTTTTATAATCTTGAGAAAAAACTTTCATGTATGTCTAAAAATGATTCAGTACAATTAAAATATTTTCTTACATTTTTTCAGATTATGGTGCTGGAATATAAAATTTCTACGTTACATGAGCTCAACAGATCTATTACTCTGCAACCATTCCTTTGGCTGGTCAAGAAAATACTGGTGTCATTCTCTATAAGTTATGCCTTAGTCAGCTTCTGCATGTTAACCTATGACAAGTTTTTACCGGTAAGTGATTGTTCATTTTTACAGAAAGAGAATTTGTCTGGGGTACAAACACTTGCTTTGTCATTCTTAGAGCGTTTCATTTCTTTCCATGTTCTATCCTGTTTGCTTGTAGATAAGTTTCAGACTGAATTCCATTCAGACTTGTAAGGAAGCTTTGTGGCACAAAAATGTCCTGCTTAGATGGGGCATGTTTTTTAAAAAAAATTCTCCAGTTTATGTCTGTGAATTTGATTGAAAAATATGACATTTTCAAATTACTGGGAATAAAATAGTTCTTTATTAAAAAAAAAAAAAAGAATAAAATGCAAAAATTACCCTTCAAATGCCCCCCCCCCCCCCTCCAATAAAACTAGTAAATTGTAATCTAAACCCAGGAAATATAATAGAGTAAAAAGCATTAAGAATTTATAGCAGCTGCATGTATGATGTCACTAGTAAGAAATGTCCTAAGCTCCAATAGTTAAAAAGAAAGAGAAAAGTTTTTTTTTTTTTTTAAATCCCACAGTTCCCTATCAGTGTAAAAAATGAAGTGATGAAATATGTTAAAATCAAAATTTGGCAAACTTTATGGTACATATGAATGAATTCTAAGGACACAGTTAAATTTTTAAAAATAATTTTTCATCTTAAAAGGAAAGGGGGGATTAGTCCTGCTAGTACAGCTTTCACACTGATTATAACTATAACTCAATAGAGTGGAGTACTAGTACATTGTAATGTGGAATTTTTGTTAAGAATTAAAATAAGCCTGTATATATCTACATCTATCTTGGACAATCCTTTTATTACAGATATACTCCTCGGTGGGATATGCAGGTCATGTCATCTATCTCGGCTTCCCTATCCTCTACATGTTCCTAACAAGAGTTATTCTGACATCCAAAAAACCAGTCAAGTAAGTACACTGCAGAAAACAACAGTTTAGTTTGCTGTATCTTAAACAGAATTTCTAGCCCACCAGAGATGAGGGCTCAATTAATATGTCTGATCAATAATATATTGTCATTTTATTTTTCAGTAAAACCAGTTAAAGGGAAAGGGAGCAACACTGATGCCCACTTGACTTCCGTCGCAGCTACTAGGCATTCTTATCTGTCCACTACAGACATAAGTGTGGGATTTTTGATTAAGTTTTGATTTTTTCTTTTTCTTACTGCAGAGGATTTAGTGAAGCACCTGTTCATATTCTTACTCTATTGCTCAAACAACCATTAGAAAACAGAGAAGTTGAAGAGTTGAAGAATATTGTTTTAGTAGTTAGCAAAATTCTGGATCTCTAACCAGATCCCAGTTTCCCTAAGGTAAGTTTTTATTATGTTTCCAGTCCTTTTAGATTAGAAGCATTATTTTTGACTGATTTTACTTCATGTGATACTAAGATTTGTACATTTGGATGCTTAGCTAGGGTATAAATCATGCACACAACAAACGTCTGTAATCATGTAATGAAAGGGTAGCTAGACTGAATTTGAGAACAAACACCCAATACCTGTACATGAAATTTACAGCATGACAGGTGGGTGGTCATAATTCACAAAATTCAATGTTGAAATGGCCCATGTAATAATGCACTGCGTAGAGCATTTTATGCATATTAAGATGTCTACTTGTAGTTCCTTTAGAGGTTTGATATTTATTTATTGCATATTTTATTAGTTTTGCCAGAATGATTTATATTAACTTTGAACTGTAAATTGTATCTATTTGTATGTTTTATACACCCTCATTTTAGATATAAAGGTTGGTCAATGATTAAACTTTCAGCATGCTAAAAAAGATCTTTTGTCCATATCTCTAGATAGAGTCATATGTTAAAATTAACAAACACATGTACGGTACTTGATAAATTTTTTTTTTAATTGTTTAATTCACATCCCCATTGTGTAGAGTTCTGCAAGCCTTTTGAATATAGGTATTCAAAAAAAATGACAAGATACAGTAACTGATTTCATGAACACCTTAACCTTTTTGCATATCAAAAGATACAAGTGTTTATATTCTTATAAAGGTGATTCTTTATTTTGTAACTGTGGTTTATGGGAATTAAGAATTTGTTATTTATATACTATTTATTTTAAGCATTGACAATGATTTTTAATATTATTTTCAACAACACTCAGGTAACAAGGCTTGTGGGTTTCTCATAAATGTTCATTGTATTTTGTAAGTGATTTGTTTTTGCATCTTGTTAAAAAAATTGTCACAGTAATAACTCTTTATGTGCCTTAAATGATGTGTTTTTATGAATGTTCTGATTTTCTATCCAACTGGAGGTGTATTTTATTTTTAGGTCACCAGATTCAGTTTTGTCTGTGTTTTTGTCCTTTATTTAAGAAATAAACAACCTTTTCAGTGAACATTGCGTTGTGAACAACATTTGCCCTGTTCTGACATATTCCATAAAGCCCACCTCAGTGAGGAATATAACTTTGTGTTTCTCCCAAAAAGAGAATTTAAAGAAATGGAAAGAATAAAAGTTTGGGTCAAATAAAATAATCTTTTCCAGAACCTCTATGCCTGAGATGATAAGTTTATAAGGAAGCTTCCATATAATATATACAAATGTTCAAATCTTCCAATGGTTATAGGCTTGAATTAGCTCAGATTGTGTCATGTAGATTTTAATATGAGGGGGTGGGGTGTGTTGATGAATAATGGATTAATCATTGATTTGAACAACTATTGATGAAGAATTAATGTTTATTCGATTATTTGACATCAAACAAGCAATATCATTCATAGAAGCAAGAATGGTTGCATTGCCAGTTGTTTGATTGGCGGAGAAGAATGAAGCATTTATACAGTAAATGTACTTCACATTGGAAAGTAAAATAGATTTGATGGTAGAAATAGAAAAATGATGACTTCCATTTGTTGACAATTGAAATGACAAGTCACAGATGTAAAACACAAAAATTCCTAGGTTTGGAATTAACAACTGGACACAAATTTGCGATTATTAATAATCTCTGAAGATACAATGGAAACCTTTTAAGTCCAGTGGGTATAAGTAACTTTCATTTATAGCTCACCTGAGTGGAAGGCTTGAGTGAGCTTTTCTGATCACATTTTGTCTGGCAGCAGGCATTTTAACTTCTTTTCAAGATCCACTATACCAATTTCAACCAAACTTGGCACATAGTACCCTTTGCTAAGGTAGATTCAAGTGTGTTCAAATGAAGGGCCTCTTCCAAGGTGAGATAATTATGAATTAGTAAAAATATTATTGGCATAAGTAGTGTAGATTCAGGTTTGTTCTAATCATGACCCCTGGGGGTAGGGTGGGGTCACAATTGGAGATCAAAGGTTTACATAGGAATACCGGTACATTGGAAAAATCTTTGAAAATTTTCTCTAGAACAGCAAAGCCATAATTAGTCATATTTATGCAGAGGCATCCTCAGGATGTGCTGATTCAAGTTTTGTTCAAATCATGACCCCCCGGGGCTAGGATGGGGCCACAATGCATGATCAAAATAATACTTAAGAATGTATAGAAAAATTAATAAAACTCTTCTCAAGAACATCAAAGACATAATATAGAAGCATCCTCAGTAATGTAGAATCAATTTTGTCAAATCATGACCCCCAGGAGTAGAGAGGGGCCACAACAGAGGATCAACTTATACAAAGGAATATTTAGGAAAAATCATTAAAAATCTTCTCAAGAACTGCAAAGCCATGTTTAGTTGTATTAATTCAGAAGCATCCTCACGTATAGTAGATTCAAGTTTGTTCAAATCATGTCCCCCAGGGGTAAGGTGGGGCTACAATAGAAGATCAAACGTATGGGAGAAAATCTTGAAAAATCTTCTAAAGCCATGTTTAGTCAAATATGTAAGCCTCCTCAAATAGTGTATTCGTGATCGGGAGGCCTGGATTCGATTCTCGTTCGCCGCGCCGCGCCAAACCTAAGACGTAAAAATTGGTAGCGAAGCGCCAGGCACTAGAAGTGAAGTCATGGGTCTTTCGGATGAGACCTTAAAAACCGAGGTCACGGTAGACGTTGGCACGATAAAGAACCCTCATTGCTCAATGGCCCTGAATGCCGGAGTATAGGTCTAAATTAGAAGCCCTTCACCGGCATACGGTGACGTCTCTAAAAATTCTCGAATGGGGCGTTAAACAACATACAATCAATCAATCAATCAGTTAGTGTAGATTTAATTTTGTTCAAATCATGTCCAGGGCCACAATAGAAAATCAAATACATGAGGAAAAATCCTCTAAAGCCACGATTAGTCAAAGAAACATGGAAGCATCTTCAGTTAGTGTGGATTCAAATTGAACAAATCATACCTCCCCCTCCCGGAGGGATTTTTGGGACCACATACATATGTATATTAAATCTTTTCAATACTTAACTTATTTCTGTTTTTTTCCACAGGCACTTGTTTCTGTTATAAATTTTTGACCCATACTATAATAATAAGACTTATTATAGTATGGGTCAAAAATTTATTACAGAAACAAGTGCCTGTGTTTTTTTCCTGGCCACTGGCTCAGGTGAGCGATCCTAGCCAGTGTGCTCAGGGGATCGATGTGGCCCATGGACCTCGTTTGCATCGAGGTGTCGAAACATCTGCCGAAGTTCGCAACCTTGTTCTCTTTTCGTGTCAGAGAGTGTGAATTTTTATAAAAGGTTAGTTTTTTAGGTTATATTTTGGATTTTTCAATTGTAATACTTTTTTAAACGTGTTGTAAAAAATATTTTATTTAAAAAAGTCGAGAAACCATTGGTGTACGGAAGATCGGGTGGGTGGGGGTGTTCCCGTCCCCAACCACATGTGCTTGTATAGGCAACAGAGATGCATTATTGCTGACCAGCATCAATCTGCTGTGTTCTGGGCATGTCATGCACTACCATGGAAAATGATTTATTAGAGAAGGGACCGCTCATTGCCCTAGCTCACATATGCAACAAATATTGTGCAATCTAGCTGTATTTGATTTATGTGTAGTTTATGTACTTAGCAGTACGAGTCCTCGTGCACTCACATCAACAATTCGAAATTTTGATATAACGGATAATCAAACGACACCTTATAAATACAATATGAAGTTTGTAAAGTGTAGCGATCTATGTGAGCGGATCAAAGGATCTGATTTTAAACCTACACTTGCTGTAGTTTCTCCCCATGAAAACATGACTCTGAACAAATCAAGTCCATGCAGGAAAAAATCATAAAGGGGAAAGGGGGGGGGGGTAAAAAAGTAAACGCAAAATGAATCTGCAATAAAAAAAACACAATAAAACACAATTATCGATGGGCAGATTAATTCCTATATTCAGAAGTACTCAACTTCAGCGGTGGTGCATGAAAAATTTAATTCAGAAGTATGAATAGGCATCACAGGCACTTGTTTCGGTAATAAATTTTTAACCCATAGTATAATAATAACATGTTATGTGTTATATGTTATTATTATATAATATGTTATTATTATACTATGGGTTAAAAAAAAAATAACCGAAACAAGTGCCTGTGATAGGCATATACTTTATATAGATTATAATTTACCAACTTTGTATGAAAGATATCACTGTCTTCACCTCCAATAATATATTATAATTATATATTCGATCTAGTATATATATGCCAGAAACTGAGGGGAAAAAAAGAAAAAAAACTTTCAATGAGCCAAAAATTAAAGAACGAGGGCGCTTTTGATCGGCATTTGGTAGGAATCTTGGCGCACTTGGAAAAGTGAGAATTTCATTGAGGCATCATCAATTAAATTTCTGCAGAAAATGAGAGTGTGGGTCCCCCCTCCCCCCAAAAATAATAAAGATTTGAGGAGTTTTGTAAAATGTCTACATGTATTTCTTTTTTTTCTGCCATTTATCCCCCCCCCCCCCCCCCGGTCCCTTTACACGCACTTTAAAAAAATGCTACGTTCCGCTCTATTTCTTTTTATATCTTTATAGATTTTCAATCAATATTGATTTTAATAATACCTTAATAAGATGTAAAAGCCTTTTATTTATTATGTTTGTTAGATTTCTTCCGGAGATATTAAATCCGTCGTAACCATTCACGCTTCGCTGCATATTTGTACACAAATCGAGCAAATCAGCTGATGTGCTTGCAGAACTCCTCGTGACTTTTCCTCGAAAAGCTGTAAATCAAATGTAAGTTGCTCGATGACCCAGTTTTCTATAAATATGTCAATGTCTATAGTTGTGTCAGAAGGAAAATTTACTATTACAAACAGTTTTGTAGGCCCCTAATATGATGGTGTTTGGAAGTAGAAATGTATTTCATATTTATTGTTTTACTCTTGATATCAACTTGTGCATACTCTGCGCTGTTGAATGAAGTGCATAACGACGAGGGTGGTTTATCTATATCGAGAACTGGGCCCTGCTCAGCAACTGTGGATGGGTACGGCGAAATTAACTTGGAACCGCTGAAAAGAACCGATGGACTCGCCAGGTAAGCAAACTGCAATGAGGGGAAAAACACAAAGTTTTGTTCCCGGTGTGTAATGTTAAAGAATGTTAATTTATCCTACCAACAACTGCTAGCACTATCAACATTATGAACTTTATATAGGGCCTATACAAGAATTAAGTAAACAACAAGACTTCCTCTCAGAAGTGTTAATAAATAAATAGTTTATGTCTCTGATAAAACTTTATCACCTTCAACACCTGTTAAAATTAAAGCATGGTCTTGATTTTGACATTTTCTTTTACACCAGGAACAAGCCCCAGTGTGAAAATTCGAGGATTCAGCTACTATATGAGTCTACCGATCTCATTAATTATAGCATTTTATAGGTGTAATTCTTACAATGAAAGTTTCTAACCTGTCTGCATGCATCATGTGGCTAATTCAATAGAGTTAACCCTTTCACAAAGTCGGGTGTAATATTTCACTCTAACATCCTGACCTATTTTGTGTTTTAGATTTTTTAAATATTTTGATTTCTCTCAATGCAGACACATTCCAACATACAAATTCTTGCTAATTACAATATCTATTAATAACATTAAAGTCTTGTCCCATTGATAATTCTGATAATTGTTAAAATGTTTTTTTAGAAAAGTTAAAACATGACAAGAAGTGGAGGAAATTTCTAAGTTACAAATATAAAACCATTTTAGCAAAGAAAACATTTAACAGAAATAAACTTTAGAAAATCTAGATTTATTGCTTGAAGTTTTTACACTCATGCAATAAATCAATATTGGCTATATGTAGGTGAAGGATGGTCAAAGAGTACAAGACGAAGATAAATTTTGAGGCCTTGCATAATAATCTGCACATGACAAGTTGACTGGGTGGAGTAATGTTGGAATTACCATTTAATACTACTCACATTATATGGCTATGACAAATCACAGGGGGAAAAATCAGTAGCTAAATACCATGTTAGATTTTAACATTAGCATTAAAATCATTTGTAGAGAATACTGAAGGTAACTTCATACTTTCAGAAAGCTATTAATCTTGTAGTAAGAATTATTTTATCCATGCTTTTTATTTTACACATAATTTATGTACTTGCAGCGCATTTGACTTATTTAGATTTCTAGCTGTATGAAGGAATTTTTAAAAAATTGCAATGCAAAATATGAAAATTGCAAATCATGCATATATGTCTTTCAGTTTTTACTCAACCTTTAAAAACAATGGAGAGTCTTACAATTACACATACAATCCCTGTCAGCCATTCAACGAACCCCTAAATCCACACCAAGATGACGGTAAAAGATTTGGAGATGGATGCACTTATGTAACGGTAACTGCTTAATATTTTAAATGAAATGATAATTCAGAGATGATAATATTGGTCATCATCGGAGCATGCCAAAAATTTTGGTCAGAGCGATTCTTGAATAAGTAATACCTGAATCTACATTTATAATACTGTAGCCCACCATTTTGAAATATTTATTTGTGGTTTGTATAAATTTTAAGATACAGATTACTTCGGATAATTATTAAAATTCAAGAGACCAACATATTTTGTTCAATATAATCAAAGTTCAATATAAGCAAAAATGGTTGGTGAAGACATTTTCAAATCCTAATCTCGATCTATAAAACAAGTACACAAACAAACCTCAACCAATTGCATGGTTCATCATTGCAAAATTTATGAAGTTGAATAGTGAAATGACAAGCTTGTGTTCAAAAGCACTGTAAATATGGTCAATGCATGATTAGAGAGAAATTTAATAGATATCCCTCAGTACTTTATTTCTTATTATAGAAATATGCACTGAAAACACATTATATGAAAATATATTTATTTACACCTTAGCATCTATCTGTATGATTAAGAAGTCACCAACCATGATGAAGACTGGCCAGGAAAACTTCAGTGTAAATGTTATAAAGCAATTGTTACACATTATCAACTTAAGGGACAGATAATTTACTTCAAAATGAACAATAATTCAACATAAACAATTTTTGGCAGGTTTATAATATAAACCAATATTTTATTGCAAAGATAATGAGAAACTGAGACTGGGGATTTAGTTTTATTATTACCCCCTCCGCCCCTTGAAAAACAAGGCTATATTGTGATGGGGGTGTCTGTCCATACGTCTGTAACACTTGGGAGTATTCTCATCTCTTATCCGTGACTCCTCTTATACCACTGATTAATATTTAATGAAACTTTCACAGAATCTTTAATTATTACATGGTGCCACTGTGTGCCTCTTATTAGCTCACCTGAGCCGAAGGCTCAAGTGAGCTTTTCTGATCACATTTTGTCCGTCGTCCGTCTGTCTGTCCATCTGTCTGTCTGTCTGTCCGTCCGTCTGTAAACTTTTCACATTTTGGACTTCTTCTCCAGAACCACTGGGCCAATTTCAACCAAACTTGTCACAAAGCATTCTTGGGTAAAGGGGATTCACGTTTGTTCAAATGAAGGGCCACACCCTTTTTCAAGGGGAGATAATTAAGAATTAGTGAAAATTTGGTGGTATCTTTTAAAAATCTTCTTCTCAAGAACCACAGGTTTGTAAAAGTTGAAACTTATGTGAGACCTTCATTACATAGTGTAGATTCAAGTTTGTTCAAATCATGACCCCTGGGGTAGGGTGGGGCCACAATGGGGGATCAAAGTTTTACATAGGAATAGATAAGAATAAATCTTTAAAACTCTTCTCCCCAAGAACAACTAAGCCACGATTAGTCATATTGATATGGAATAATCCTCAGGTAGTGTAGATTCAAATTTGTTCAAATCATGACCCCCGGGGGTAGGGTGGGGCCACAATGGGGGATCAAAGTTTTACATAGAAATATATAGAAAAAATCTTGAAAAATCTTCTTCTCAAGAACAACATAGTCACAATTAGTCATATTGATGTGGATTCATCCTCAGGTAGTGCAGTTTCAAGTTTGTATAAAATCATAACCCCTGGGTGTAGGGTGGGGCCACAATGGGCGATCAAAGTTTTACATAGGAATATACAGAAAAAAAACTTGAAAAATCTTCTTCTCAAGAACAGCAAAGCCTTGTTAAGTCATATTGATATGGAAGCATTCTCAGATAGTGTAGATTTAACAAATCATGACCCCCAGGGTTAGGGTGGGGCCACAATGGGGGATCAAAGTTTTATATAGGAATATATAGGAAAAAACTTTAAAAATCTTCTTCTGAAGAACAGCAAAGTCATGTTTTGTCATACTGATATGGAAGCATCCTCAGGTAGTGTAGATTCACATTTGTTCAAATGATTGGGGGGGGGGGGTAGGGAGGGTCCACAATGGGGGATCAAATTTTTATCAATGGAATATATACATGTAGGGAAAAAAAATCTTTAAAATCTGCTGCTCAAGAACAGCAAAGCCATTTGTTATATTGATATGAAAGCATCCTCAGGTAGTTCAAAATCCAAGCCCCCCCCCCCCCCCTTTTAAACTTTTCAATACTGAAGTGATTTATGCTTTTTCCTAGCCAATGTGCTTAGGTGAGTGATGTGGCCCATGGGCCTCTTGTTTTACTTTCGATCTAACACATATTTGGGGTTTCTCGTTGTAAAACATGGACACTGCCGTTCTTTCGATCTAGAACATTGGAGGTACCCATCTCTTATCAGCAACTCCTGTTCCACTGAATAACATTTCACAGAATCTTTATCTTTATTACATAGTGTCATTGTGCACCTCTTATTTCATGTTCAGATCAGACTAATATGTGGGGCTTCCCATAGCTAAAAATGGACTTTGCCATTATACTCATGGAAAGGGGGGGGGGGTATCATTTTGTGAGTTCCAAGTGTGCTCACAGTACCTCTAGTTTCAAAATAAGCTATATTTCAAAGTAAGTGATTTCAGTATAGGTGGAGTAGGCTGTAGTTATTTTTTCAAGATTTGAAATGGTCTTATAAATTAAATGAAACTTGTATTTTCCAGCTTTGCAAGTTTACATATGAAGCTAGCCGATACTTTTATTATCCATATGGAGTACAGAATGAAGAGAGCCCAAAGTTTTCTGGTGAAAAAGACAAAAAAGCTAACGAGCCATCACTCCTCGTGACATATACAGGAGCTAGGTATGTCAGAGTAGCCTTACAGAGGGCAATGTAACATTAGTGTTCACTATTTGATGATACTAAGTGAAATATCTATGCCATTCTATCTCCAAAGGTTTAAGAGATTGCATGTTATAATGCTCACTCATTAGCCTATAACAGCCAAAAGTCAAGGCTGAGCTAAACTTAACAGTGTTGTTTTGAACATATTTTATTGAATACATCAAAAGGATTGGAAACAAGTTCTATATAACTTAGTACTAAGTTCTTCTCCTTGACAGTGTCATCAAGCTAGCCCCCCCCCCCCCCCCCCTTTTGCAGTCTCTGCAGTGTAAAATTGATCAATTTCCATATTTTCAAATTTGATGTCATTTTAATTTTAAAAAAAATTTGAAAACTTTGAAGATTCACTAGCAGGAGGGGCAAGTGAGCCCTTCACCTGACTCTTCCCCACATCACTTTGTGACTCTAGAAATATTAACAAGGCTTGTAGAATATATCAACCACTGTCCCTGTGGACTACCAATTTAAGAGTTAGAGTCTTCCCTTGCTATTATGTGAGAAATCGAAAATTTCTTTGAATGAGGCCATTACCATATGCCCCCTCCTCGAGCCAAGTTTAAGATATTTTCAGATGGCAGTCTATATTCCCAAAATTCCTGTGGGAAAACTATTTATGATACTGCAATAAATGCCATTTATTGATTTATCAAATGTTTAAAAAGCTTTCTTTCACAGCAGGTACACATACACTCTGATTTAAAGCAGTACATGTAGTGCCTTGAATATTATTAAGTTCACAAGTTACAAATTCTGCACCAAATCTCAGTCGACAGCAATTTAAAAATGTCTGCTTTGCAAGAAATGAACCTCTTATTGTTCACTTTGTAGCAAACCAAAATGAAAAAAAAAAGATTTAAAAAAAAACTTGTGACAAACAATTTCTTTTTACTAAAAGTGCAACAAATGCTAAAATGTAATTTGATATTGAAGTTTTACACGCACTAGAATTCTTGGTCTTTTTAGGTCAATGTCAGTCAAGACGAGTCGTATTTACTTGAAATGCAACTGGAGTTTACACAACCCTGAGGATGCACGCTTTACCATTATTGTGGATGACCCCAAAATTGGAGTGGTATAAATTTCTTGAATTTCCTATTCTATAGCTCTGCAGACACATCTTCTTATAATAAAAACATGTTTGTTTGTATTACTGCAACTTCATGTCTGATTCACACTGTAATCTGAAACGTAATTTTAGTTCAGTAAATATGAATATGAGCAATACCATATTTGTTCCAATTAGCATTCACGCCCATTGTAAATGCTTGTATCTGTTATTTTCGTTTTAAATAATACGCGCCTCTTCTCCAAACTTGATGGATAAATTGCTTAACACTGAATAGATTTTATAAAAGTTACATATACTAAGTTTAGATACATTATATATTCATTTGCCAGGTAACTATTAATTATTTTCTACTAAGAGACAAGAGAATACAAGTTTGTGTAAGCATGAATTTGCAGAATCTGTGTTGGTTATAAAGTAGTTTTATTGTATCTTTATGTTTTGATGTAAAAAACCTTGAGGTACATACATCATGGTTTAGGATCAATCTAAAAAAGCCCCCTTCCTTTTCAAATATTTAAGTGCACATTGGGGCAAATATGGTAAAATTGACACTTTATTTTACATTTGATGTATTAGATTTTCTCTGATTAGAAGATACACCATTTTCAAGTCTGAAAATTGATATATGCAATATGTAAATTTTGGCTAATGTTATAGTTCATATTTATTCAAATTCTTTTAAGCTCAGTTTATAAAGATGAAAAGTTTTAAAGTAAGAAAAAGATTTTGTTATGGTAACACTACATGCATGTATCAAACAAATATGAGGATGGAATAAACTAACTTTATTTTTTTTAATAAGTCAAACAGTCATTACTGATTAAGGACTTCAGCCCTACAAGCACCTAACCTTTATTTATTTTTTTTTTTTTTTAAAATTTCATTTTATTAAGTTTGAATCAGGATTGATTTTGAGTTAGACAGACTAGATATGATGAATGTATGTACATTTAGAGTATATACTCTCTAGTCATCTTCTGCTGCTATAAGCTAGATCCTATTTTCAGGAAGCTGAGCTGCATCATGTCTGTGCTTGCCCCGGGGGATGTAAAGGAGGAAAGCTGCCCGTGATTGTAGTAACTGGGGGTAAGCTTGGCTCTGTGCATGAAAGTGTTATTAAGATGCATTTTTTTGCAAAACTTGTCAATATATGTAAGTGTAAATAAATTCTGTGTCATGAATGTTTTAACTTCTTGAGACATGATTTAAATTTAATTGTTTTTAATTTAAAAGACCCCCCAAAAATCTTGAAATTGTTAGATGTAGCATAATATAGCATGTCATTGCCTAGGTATTCTAGCCAATTATCATATATGTAGGTTAAGACTAAGGTACACTGGTCACTTACAGTGTAAGTTGACTGTTATGTGATATGTCTGACTGAATCACCAATTCCAAAAAATTGGTGACCACATAAATTTCAGATTTCATCCTCTAGTGAGTTTTAAACAATTACCAGTAGAATGTACAGATTCCTTATACATGTGTGTAGTTGCATATTTACAATGCTTGAAGTTCTTGATTTGCTTATTAAAACAAACAAATTTTGTGGAATTTTGCACTGAATGGACAACATGATAAGTGACTGAATGTAAATACTGAACCTGACCCATTTAAGTTAACACTGGCCAGTCCTAAAGCTGATAACATGTAAAGGTCATGGCTATTGGGTCATACACTTATCATACAGAAGCTGTTAATCATAATGTAATATACTTGATATGCTAGAACAATGTATTTTAAAATAGCTGGATTGAGCTCTTACATGGGGGGATGCATTGTTGGATTGAGGTTACATGGGTGGATCTAGGAATTTTTTTTTCAGAAAAATTATAACGCAAGAGAATTTTTGACTTCGGAAAAAAAATGAAAGCTACTCTTTATAATGCATAAAACTTTCAAGTTTGAGAGCAGGAGGAACTTGAAAAGTTAACATTACATGTAGCTGGAGAAAAATGCCATTCTTTTTTTGTTTTTGTAGTTGAACTTGGTGATGGAACACCTGACTCACAGGACAACAAAAGTAGTAGTAGTAAGATTCTACTGATCCTAGGAGTAAACCTTGGGATTCTGGTGCTAGCGGGATGTGTGGGAGTCACATGTTACAAGAAAAGATCCCATTTACAGTTTTACTACAAACTCCCTGGTATGTTTAAGTAGATACTCAAAGATGCTTGTTCTAATATTGATGAAGATGTATTTTTGAAATAAATTAATATAATTTACTTCTGATATGCTTACTACCGAGTTTAGTTTATAATAAGCTTAAGGAATGGAGCCACACAATCTAATTAAAATTAGATGATCCGAATCCACTACCGCTTCTCTGATAAGCGATAGCGGATTCGGAACATCTAATTTTAATTAGATTGGGAGCCACAATTTTTAGTGAAGTCCAGAGATTTACCAGTACATAGAAATTTATAGGAAAAGTATTTTGTTTCAGAATGATTTTATTTTAAATAGATAAATCTACCTCAAGTATTTAAAAGCTTTCAAATGTGATTTATAATATGAAAATAAAGAAACATTCAATGTTTTATACCAAGAATGGTATCTCTTATTTCGTACATAAAATGATAAACTTTGTGGTACAAAAAAAGGGATAACTCCCCCTCCCTCCCCCATGCACTTTTTATATTAAAACAAATAATCATATTTAGCAGATGGATAGCATATAATCAGCTTTAATCTAAAGGTTCAAGGTCATTTTGTTACTGTCTTATTTCTGAAAGGGAGATGTATAATTTTTGTGTTTATGTATGAAAAATGATAAATTTAATTATGTACATATATTTCAAATATGAGCAATTATTACATCAGTGATGATCAGGCAGGTCTAATCTTAAGAACCCTTCCAGAGTCAAGGTCCGTATGTTGGAATCCTGGTCTAGACTGCTATATTTTGTGCATTCCTCTTGAATTTATGCAATTACATGTATGTTTTGTATTGTACAAGGAGTTCAAGCGACTGCAGGGTCCTCTACACCTACTCATGTGATTGCAATGGGAAGTAATGACTTTCTGCAGGATTCTGGGAGTGGAAACAGAGGCCCATCGCCTGCTGTCATGTCAGTAGAGCCACAAGCATCTGCTTACAGAGACTACGAACCAGACAGCACCAGAGCTAAGAGTAAAAAAATGAACATCCCGGTATTGGAAAATTGTCTCATCTCAAACGAGTCCTTACAGATGTCTCAAAGGTGATTCATTAAACTTAGATATGTTTTGATTATACACATGTGTACATAATATTTCTATCTATTCTGAAGACTTATTCTGAGACTTGATTTTGAATGCACTGTTGCACAAATGTTTTTCTAATTTTATTTCTCATTAGTTTTAATGTTGTCTGCTGCATCAACTCATTTCTAATCATAATGTCAATATTTCAACGATTAGAAATGAGTGCAGTTTAAGGTAGGGCTATAGAAAATCAAAATTACTGCAAAACTTGCCTAATATGGATGTTGAGTACTCATATATATTGCATTTTCAATGAAATCATTTTCCTTTTCAGTAAGTTCAGTTATAATTCTGGACTTTTTTTGGACTGATTTGGACTGTTGTCTAAATTGACAAAATTCTATTAAAAAAAGTGGTTTCCAGATTAGACAGGTTTTACTGAAAAAGCCTTAAAGTTCGAGATATATTGTATATTTTCAGACTTGGAGGAGGAATATACAGTGACACAAATGTTGGTGAATATTGTGGGCTTAAGGTGGCTGTCACCAGAATTACTCTAGACGTCCATGAGAACCAGATAAGTCAGGAGACCTTAAACTGGATGAAGGAAGAAGTCTGGGGGCTAAGGTCAGTATAATGCATTTGCACTTCATTACCATGAACACCAATACATGTATCTCAAATGCCAGGATTATGTTGATTCAGAAGTGATATGGTAGTCCCAACCACTTTTTCCTTATGTATATTAACTTCGTTATCTTGAATCCTTGGATATCTTGAAGTTTATTTTTGATCCCATTGACCTGAAGATAACAAGGTTTGACTGTTTATCTTTTTGTCAAATGCTTGGATAGCTGGTACATTCAAAGACAAAATATACTCAATATGTAGTTTACAGCATCTGTAAGATTTACAGCATGCTTTAGAAAACTTGTATCAACACACAGTATGTGTATTGCATTTCATTTCAGAACTTTTGATCAATAAATATTTTATGTTTGAAACATGCACATCAGATTATCACTAGGACTTTGTTGTATCACTCTTGCTTGAATTTTGTGTCGTATAGAAATATAGATTCTCCAAATCCCTAAGACAATTCTTTAGAAGTAAATTTTCAAAAATAAATATTTATAAAAAAGAATTTTTCATCATTCATGTATAATGTTTGTACCTTTAGTCGCCAGAGACATCGTTACATTGTGTCTATGCTGGGGATTTGTGTGGAAAACAGATTTCCCTACATCATATCTGAGTTTGTGGATGGACAGAGTGTCAAGTATTTCATAGACAATAGATCTGAGGCCCTTACCTGGCCTCAAAGGGTCAAAATTGTAAGTATCTGTTAGAAATACTGTACCTATAATTATTTGACCTAGATTAAATAAAATTCAAATGATGAACTACTGGTAATAATCATAAGTTATTTGCTCAAGTTGATTTTTTTATATTACAGTAAAACATTAAATTAAGATTATGATTAAATGAATAATTGACAGAGTATGCAAGCAGCTGATGGTATGGCTTATTTACATTCATCAAAACCACCCATTCTTCATCGAGATCTCCGATGTGCCAATATTTTCATTAGTAACCGTGATGTTGTCAAGGTAATCTCTATGGAAAAATTAATGTATATGTTTCATCTTACTGTAATGTATATTCTCTCACTATGAGTGAAATTGCTCCATCATTATGGTGAAATATGTTTCCAAAGCAATTGTTGTTAATATAACACCATGTTCACTGAAAAAAAAAAAAATTCTTATAATAAATGAATTATGTATATATTACATGTTTTATGAACATTGTAATAAATGTGTTTGTATATTTTCTCACTCTTATGAAATTGATGAAAATTTTGGGCCTTATTCACAAAGCGATGCTGAACTTATAAATTTGGTGAAAATTCCCTGTATTCAGTATTCATGAACCTCCATGAATTCAGCACTAGGAAATGTTGTTGAAAGATAATGTTTGTAATGTGACATTAGGTTACGGGAAGGGATGAATATCCATAAATGCTGCAGAAACAGGCACTTTTTATATTATTTTTGTGATTTGGTTTTTGTCTAATCTACTGTAACCTGAGTCACCCAGGTGACCTATTATTTGTTTACTATTATCTGTTTTCATCCATCATTATCAGTGGTGCCTCATCTATAAACTTCTGAACTTTTCAGCACCTTCTCAGAAATGGTTTGGGTCCAGGGTTCAGGGTTTTGACTCAAGTAAGATGTCTCCAGCAAAACCCTAGCATTCTGCAGACTTTCTTTATATGGGGTCTTTAGAAAAGTCTTATTAAATATTCAGTAAATTTTGGTTAAGGACAACTTTGTGAAAACTACAGACACTTTGTGAATAAGGTCCTCAAAGTAAATGAATACATGTTGTGATTTGTTATACCTAAGGGAATGCACTAGTGATAAGTACATATATTACTGTATACAGGGTTATTTTCGCCCTTTCACACTTGCAAAAAATTTTGCCCCATATTGAATTTGCCCAGACACAGTTCTGTTTAGGAGATAATGCTATTTTCTTTGAATTCACCCCATTTTAAATTCACCCAACTGAGACAAGGGCAAAAGGGGCAAAAAGAAAATGGGGGCAAAAATTTCCCTGTATACAGTTCTACAAAGAAGTCACATCACTAGTTCTCCATTAATAACAGTTTCATATTTTGATTTCATAGCAAGAGAAATTCTTCAATCTGAAATTCCATGAAATTTTCTAAATAATTTTCAGGTGGCTGACTTTGGTCTGATCAAGTTGATACAACCTCTTCGAATCCTTTGTGACCAGGAGCAGTGCTGTTGTAAGTCCTTTCTTTTGTGGCCGTCCAAGTGTTGTATATATAGATATAGCAGTCTCTACTCTAAATGTGGAAATGTTTGGGTGGGAGTATTTTTTGACAATTTCAAACTTCACAGAATAAACCCCTATTTGAAATGTTCTGTAAATCTTAATACCATGTATTTTAATTTTCACAAAAATAATCTCCAACAGAAGGGTTAAATTTGTAAAATTTTCTACTTTAACATGTACAGGGTGAGTTGAGATTTTTAATGTGTTTTTCTTTTCATCTAAACGGGGTATTTCGTTTCAAAGAACCATTTAAGAACTATATTAGAAAAAAACAAAGGTGGCTTATGATGAATGCTTCATTAAGATCATATGGGCTTTCAAATACATATCATACATTGTACTTTTAAGAACTGTTGCCATTTTTTTTTTACCAGACTTTGAAGCATGAATTTCCAAGTGATCAAGATTGGAGGGGAAAAGTATTTAAAAAAAGATAAATTGTCAAAAATACCAGAAGAAAAGCTGGTCAAACTACACAGATTATATAAAATATGTACTAATATTGAAAATGTTTATTGCAGTCAGAATTGATGCATTTCTGTATATTTAATGTAGGTCAAGGTCAGTTCAGTGGCTGTCCTTCCTCTCTTCGTTGGACTGCCCCTGAGGTCATACAAAACCCCAGAGCCTTAGAGACAGACCCTGATTCCCCCCACACCACAAAGTCTGATGTCTACTCCTTTGGAATGACTATGTGGGAGCTGGCAGTCTGCGAGGATCCATTTGGAGATATCACAGAACAAGAGGTTGGTACCAGATAAATCACAAAACAAGAGATGGGTACTAGATTAATAACAGAACAAGAGGTTGATAACAGATAAATTGCAAAAAAAGGACCTGATACTAGACACTCAGGAGGTGGATACCAGATAAATTACAGAACAAGAGGTGGTTACCAGATAAATCACAAAACCACAGAACCAAATCAGAAATACCAGGCAAGAGGTAGATAACAGATAAATTGCAGAACAAGGACTTGATACCAGATAAATCACAGAACAAGGGGTGGGTACCATATAAATCCCAGAACAAGAGGTGGGTACCTCACAAATGAAAGAACAAGGGATGTGTACTAGATAATTTACAGAGTAAGAGGTGGGTACCAGATAAATGACGGAACAAGAGGTGGGTACCTGTTTATCTTTCAGTACAGTATATACTGTATAAGATGGCATAATTTGATACAACTACTAGAGAGTGTTAATAAATGTGTGCCCTTTCCAAGGATGCCTTTCTAAAATAACTGATGGTATCTTCAAAACAAAATCCGTAAAAGTCAGTAAGGCCATAAAAAATTAATTAATAGTTTCTCAGGCCAAAAATTTCAAAATTCAATGCGGCAGGCAGGTTCTTTTTGTTTTTTTTTTCTTGGAAGCAGTTGTCAGTCATTCAACAAAATGATGATATCAACTGATTCTTATTTTTTTTGTTCTCTCATTAATTATAATATGCATTCAACTTTAAATAATGTTATTCCAAACAAAGTTAATTTATAAAATGCTGTATTAACAAGAAATGTATTGTTTATCTAATAAAAACGTCAATCTATTGGCATTTATGAAAAGGGGAATAACTCAATTTCTTTTTATTTGGAAAAATAGAAAATTGAGTTATTTCCCTTCTCAATATGTCAATAAAATTGATCAATGCGGCAGTGTTTGACCTGATGCGGCGGTGCCTGAGAAACTATTGATTAATTTTTTTTTGGGCTAAGGGTATTATTATTTAGACATGCACAGTGAAGAAATCTTGTATTATAAAATTTTAAGATGAATTTCATTTTCAAGTCAAGCATCCATGAACATTTGAGTAAATATGAGAGGCAAATTCTGAAAATAACAATACAGTAAAACTCACTTCTAAGGAACTTGGATATATATTGGTTAGAGTAAAGTTTCTTATCAAGCCATGATAGAAATGATGGAGATAAAGACATAGAGCAAGCTCTCAATAACTCAGCCACCAAATGGAGTGGTATATAAACTCATTCCAACTAAAATAGCATTGCCAAGATTAAAATGTAGACCATTGACAGATATAATGTCTTTGAGATAAACTAACTTTGTGATGCATCATGAGAAGTACTGGCATTTGACAGGTTCACTTACGGGTTCATCATCATGTACGTACGTTAATTTTTATGCCCCGCCATGAATATGGCCGGGGCATATAGTGTTTGTCATGTCCGTCTTCCGTCCTTCTGTCCTTCCGTCTGTTTTCCGTCACACTTTGTGTTTAGCTCTGTTCAAAGCTCAGTTTCAAAGAAACTATCCAAGATATTTTTATCAAACTTCATATGCTGATAGATATTGATGAGAGCTTTGCAACTGCATCAACATTTTTTGACCTTGACCTTTCCTTTGACCTTGACCTTACTTTTCTTAAATTAGTGTTTAGCTTAGTTTTAAAGATACCATTCAAGATAGTGTAATCAAACTTCATATGTTGATACATACTGATGTAAGCTATTCAACTGCATCAACATTTTTTGACCTTGACCTTTCCTTTGACCTTGACCTCACTTTTCTTAAATTTTTTTTAGCTCAGTTTTAAAGATACCATTCAAGATAGTGTTATCAAACTTCATATGTTGATACATACTGATGAGAGCTATTCAACTGCGTCAACATTTTTTGACCTTGACCTTTCCTTTGACCTTGACCTCACTTTTCTTAAATTAGTGTCAAACTTCATATGCTGATACATACTGATGAGAGCTATTCAACTGCATCAATATTTTTTGACCTTGACATTTCCTTTGACCTTGACCTCACTTTTCTTAAATAAGTTTTTAGCTCAATTTTAAAGATACCATTCAAGATAGTGTTATCAAACTTCATATGCTGATACATACTGATGAGAGCCTTGACCTCACTTTTCTTAAATTAGTGTCAAACTTCTTATGCTGATACATACTGATGAGAGCTATTCAACTGCATCAATATTTTTTCACCTTGACCTTTCCTTTGACCTTGACCTCACTTTTCTCAATTTGTGTTAAAATGTTGCATTACTAATATACCCTTGGCGGGGCATTCATGTCCTATGGACATATTTCTAGTTATTGTTTATTTTTATCCTGATGTTTCCTAGGTGATGGAAATTGTGAGACAGGGGACACGACCAGATTCCCTAAACAATGGAATGTCTGTTGAGATGCTGCCACAATATAAAGTACTCATGCATACATGCTGGAATGCAAATCCCGACAATCGACCCAAGTTCACACAGGTAAAATGAATAAATATTGACAAGGGAGATAAAACATTGTTGCCAATGTGCAGTTTTGTTTTGTTTCTTGTAAGGGATATAATATTGTACATACTTCTGATCAGTAGAATATAGCTAAAGTAAGGACACCTCATCACATTTATAATTATTTACAGAAATTTTGATAGTGCTAAATTGCCTTATTTGTTTAGTATATTTACTGAATTGTATTTGAACAAAATTACTACAGGTAGCCACAAGGCTCAAAGAAATCCTATCCCAGGCCAGGACCTACCAAAAAAATGTGGTCAACAAGAAAAAGCAGGCAGGCAGTTCTTCTGATCTGAAATCCTAATGTATAAATGTATTTTGTAAACACACCATCACATCATCCATATCAATTTCTTGTGAACAGTGGGCTTATTAATCATACACATTGAAGACAGAGAAAGGAATATAAAAGATATGCTTTAGTATGTTTTTGTCAAGGTGATATACCAGTGATTATTTTATGTGTTTTGAGAAATTTAAATTTTAGAATTGGTGTGAACTTGCCGGTTATATAAATCCAATCTTTGTTATATTTTATCCTTGTGTAGTTTGTCAACACAATATACATGTATGTGCCTTAATGATTTTAAAAGTATTATGATGTACTATAATGTGCAGAATAAAACTGCATTGATGCATTGTTATATATATCTGATATGTGATATAAATGAATTGTTTTAAATTCAGTAGATAAATGTAAATATATACAGTTTTTGATTATCACCTATTAATTCTAGTGATATTTTCCATGTTTTATCATTGGTGTAAATTGTATTATGGATTGTTTGAAGAGTGAGTGATATTGTCCATTTCCACTGTTTAATGTTTTATCCTGACTGCTTTCTGTGGTGATTTATCTCCCTTTCACTCATATCTTGTTATTTCACAAAATTGGTACACATTCCTATTTATGGGTGAAAATTTTGTTAAAATCAGAAGAAAAAAAAATGAATCAACAAAAAAGGGGTCTTTCAGTCTATGTACATTGTTCTATTTGTGCAGTACGTAACTTTAAATCTTTTAAAAAACAAAAAGCACAAGACGTTGTGCTGAATTTGAGCTGTGATTAAGGCCTTTCAATGTTATTGTTATACAGTATATTCTCTTTTCTTTTTTTAATGCCAGTTGAATGTGTTGGTGGTAGTTGTTGATAAATGGATGCCTCTGTTGCATCATCCACATTTGTATAAAATCATTAGGTTAGCTGTTTGAATTTATATTTTAACTATAACCTTCAGGTGACGCAAAAATGGCAACAATTAAGACACATTAGATCGTCCCACACTGTGTTGGTAGGTGATGATGTGTCAAGAATTATTACAGTACTTTTATTTTCTGTTATTATTTGGTGAAATACAAACTGATATCCTGTTAATGTTTTTGTGTTAATTTTTTGAGTTAATTAAATTTTTTAACTGAATGTCAGAGCTCAGTAATGTGAAGGATATTGGGATTTGTTTTCTTTCTTTTTTTTTTTTTCAAATCTTCATATACATGTACCTGTATTAATGACAGAGATTATTTTCATGTGTAATGTCTATTGAATCATGAAAACTGCTAATCTCATAAAAGACCTATGCATCCTCTTTTATTTAAGTTGAACAAAACAAAGATTTGATTTGTTACATCCAAGAAGATTTAAATAGATTTGTAGTATAAGGTCTATTGTTGCATTAACATGTAATAGTTATGGAGAACTTAATGAGCATACCGGTAGATATTTTTGATTATGTTGACTTTGATTTTGACAATGCTTGATTAGGGTTTTAAAGTCTGGAAAATTTGTCGGGTGTATATTTCAGTCAGATTAATCAAGAAATAGGATATTGTACCAATTTCAAAACCATATAACTTTGTGGAATTATTCTAGAGAGGGGATGAACCATATGTAATTTAAAAGTCCTTTTCTGTGTATTTGGGAGAGAAAAAAAAAACTATTCATTTATTTCAAATAATGAATAATTGCTGCTCATCAGATAATCATAGTTTGTAATGAGTAAAGTAGCTAGAGTGAAGCAATTAATATGCTGTGATTTTTTCTCCCTTTTTGTAATTACAAAGTGAGAGTTAGATGAACTTTTAAAAACTGACTACCTCAGACATGTATGTGTTGTTTTTGCCCAAGTCCAAGCTTAAAGATTCCTATGAGCATTACTAGATTTTTTAAGGAGATTCATGTACATTATATTGTAAATTGATTGTTTGTTTCCTCAAAAAAGTTGATAATTCACCTTTTCATCATCTCAATTTGCATTTCTAGTAAAACTTCAAAGAAAAGTATACAAGTTTAAAAAGTTCAATCCATGATGTATTGCTCAGTCTATAATAAAACCCAGCACTGAGTGCTTAAATATAGAATGACAAATGTGCAATGAATGTACCTTAAGTTATATATATTCTTGCTAAACTGCTTTATATAAAAGATGTTTTTCATGCACATCTAGATTTACTATAAAATTGTATACATTATAATCAAATTAGTGCAATAATAATTGACATGGCTGTACATAAAATGATCAGTACAGTATATAAATGTATTCCAGTTGATTAAGACAATCCACACCTTTGTTTTATATAACCAGAGTATTTAAATAAATATCCTTATACATGTAAATCGACAACCTGTTTTCTTTTCTTATTAAATCATACTTGGCTCATCTGTACATCCATTGTTTTAGTTAAAGATTCCTATTTTGGTAAAATAACAAATTGATTGGCTTTAAATATAGCTGATATAGACAGCTTTCAATGACTGTATTAACTTTTGGTCATTTTCATAATTTTTCGACACAAGTATTTCTAAGTATAACTAGAAATATGTCCATAGGACATGAATGCACCGCCGAGGGTATATTAGTAATGCAACATTTTAACACAAATTGAGAAACGTGAGGTCAAGGTCAAAGGAAAGGTCAAGGTGAAAAAATATTGATGCAGTTGAATAGCTTACATCAGTATGTATCAGCATATGAAGTTTGACACTAATTTAAGAAAAGTGAGGTCAAGGTCAAAGGAAAGGTCAAAGGTCAAAAATTGTTGATGCAGTTGAAAAGGATACATCAGTATGTATTAGCATATGAACTTTGATAAAAATATTATGAATGGTTTCTTTAAAAACTGAGCTAAACACTAATTTAAGAAAAGTGAGGTCAAGGTCAAAGGAAAGGTCAAGGTCAAAATATTGATGCAGTTGAATAGCTCTCATCAGTATGTATCAGCATATGAAGTTTGACACTAATTTAAGAAATGTGAAGTCAAGGTCAAAAGAAAGGTCAAGGTCAAAAAATGTTGATGCAGTTGAATAACTCTCATCAGTATGTATAAGCATATGAAGTTTGATGACACTAATCTTGAATGGTATCTTTAAAACTGAGCTAAACACTAATTTAAGAAAAGTGAGGTCAAGGTCAAAAGAAAGGTCAAGGTCAAAAAATGTTGATGCAGTTGAATAGCTTACATCAGTATGTATCAACATATGAAGTTTGATTACACTCTCTTGAATGGTATCTTTAAAACAGAGCTAAACACTAATTAAAGATAAGTGAGGGCAAGGTCAAAAGAAAGGTCAAAGTCAAAAAATGTTGATGCAGTTGAATAGCTTACATCAGTATGTATCAATATATGAAGCTTGATTACACTATCTTGAATGGTATCTTTAACACAGAGCTAAACACTAATTTAAGAAAAGTGAGGTCAAGGTCAAAGGAAAGGTCAAGGTCAAAAAATGTTGATGCAGTTGCATAGCTCTCATCAATATCTATCAGCATATGAAGTTTGATAAAAATATCTTGGATAGTTTCTTTGAAACTGAGCTTTGAACAGAGCTAAACGCAAAGTGTGACGGAAGGACAGACGGAAGGACAGAAGGACGGAAGACGGACATGACAAACACTATATGCCCTGGCCATATTCATGGAGGGGCATAAAAATTGTGCTTATTGTGATCATATTGATTACCGGTACTGTACTTCATGGCTCTTTATTGACTCAAGTTTATGAAAAATCTGTTTTCCAAAAATCTTTCTAGGTTGAAAACTAAACGTGTTTGATCACATATACTATAGTATATCCTGGTACATGTACACACAAGTTACAAATTTTTTTTCTATCATTTTTTTTCCTTACAGGGTCATGTTAATTAATATAAGCAAAGAGATGAGTAAAAAACGTTTACAGATCGATGTTCTCCAAAATGAATTACTATCGCTTTGCCTCTAATTTGTTGATCAGTCTGGGACATGTATAAATCAGCAGCCTGTAAAATAACATTCTTACTTAATAACTACATTCTTTTTCCCTTTCTGTACACTGAAGAAATAATGTGCCATCTTACTGAAGCTTTAAACAATCATCAGTAGATAAAAAAATCCATTATGCAGGCAATTTGAATAGGCACATAAATCAGTTTGTCTGCAAGGTGTTCAAAGGTAAAGAAAAATATTATCAGAGATGTAATGCAGTTTCAGTACTTGAATAAACACCTCATCCCACCCTGGGGCTTGAAATGGACCAGGGAGAAAAAAAGATTTCTACAAGCAGGATTCTTTGTTTAATATGCTTAATATGCTGTCTACCTATTTGATGTTTGGGAGTGAAAAGTAATGTATTAATTTTGAAAGCTTAAGACATACATGTACTCCCTAATGTTATAGGGTGTGAAGACCATGAAATTTACAATGTGCTCCAAAATTGCAACTGGCTCATTATTTCAGAGAGGAATCTGAGAAGAATGAAATGTGAAGTAGTTTATGATTGGTTTTTGGACCAAAAAAAAAAATAAAAACAAAAAATAGTAGTCCTAAACTGAATTACTCAAGTGACATAAAAAATATCTCCCTGCACAGAAAAAAAAATCAAGCTAGAAGTTATTCTATTTTATTTCTAAAACAAATGTTCACGTATACAAGAAAAAAAATCATTCAAAGCAATGAACACATAGTGGAAATTTGAAGTACAACATTTGGTTTTCTATATTCAATTTCTACTCCACTGAAAATGTCAGTATAATTTTCAATCAATAAACGAGCAAGCCATAGACACTGCTGACTTGGTCATGTGACATTCTCCACATCTGTGACATCAGCGTCCTCTAGCTTTTCAGTATGGTCTTTTAAAATCTGGATACTCTCTTTTTTCTTCTTTAACCTTTCATTTAATTCCTGGATCTCGTATCTTATTTTTGTTTTAGCTGCTAAAATTTTCTCTATAGTTTTTTCTTTCTTTTCTTCAACTGCAAAAATTAAGCACCAGTAGTTTATGAAAACTTCACAATATTGTAAACCTACTTATTGTAGCGGTAATCATTTTTTAGTGCATTTAGCTCTGCTTCTTGTCCACTAACAAATGATTAAAGCTTATACATGTTGTTATTAAAACTCTAGTGAACTAATTTATGATTGACCTAGTGAGTAAAGAGGACAATTGGGCTAAATTTTAAGAGTGTTAATTTATTTAAGTATACTAGTAAGTAAGCAAAAAGTACTGAAAACTGATCAGTAATACAGGAAATGGTTGCCATCAATTCTTTATCAGAGGAAAACATTTTGTTTTGAAATAAGTTTTATTTTTATGATCTTCACAAAGGATCAGATATAGTTTGAGAACTTTTTGTCATTTCTTTATTCTAAACAAAGTATGGGTTTAACAAAAGAAATTTCATGACAAGAATACAAGAAATTATATTTTGAAGCCCTTGGATTCTAGAAAGGTTGAGGTGGTTTACTGAGCTTGTGAGAAATTAATAGAGATTGACTTCTGTTACATGTACCAGTATTCATACTCAATTTCATCACACCATTACTTACAATCAGTTTCATGTTTGTATGCTCCTATTGCCACAGGTCTTGTGCTGTTCAACAGTTGCTGCATCATTGCTGTTGGGTCTTGAAAGATCTGAAAGTGATATGCTTCTTTATCATTTCAATGTAAATTGAATTTTCAATGTACAATGTAAAGCTTTATCATAGTAATTTACAATGTAAATTTCTTGAAAAATTATGATGTAAGACTTGTTCAATACATGGGATTTAAAAACGCCACTAACGTCAAAGCAAATTTAAGAAGTGTAAAAAATATTTTTTCTCAATTTTGAGCTATAATACGTAATCAATCAACATGAATGTAGTTCATTTTCTTTTGGTGCCTTAAGATACTAGTACATATACACCACACAGATCTTCATCCTCTTGTCTGAAGGATAATTTAAACAAATGAAGTAAAACTCTTTCCTGTTTAGTTTCATACCATTTCATCATAGTATTCAGCAACAAGGGACTTCTTTCCCAGCATAATATCAGTCTCACTTTGAAACAGTTTCAGTAAATGATAAATTGTGACCTAGAGGGGACAACAAAAAAATCCCAATGTAAATGCATTCATGCTAAATAGGGACGCGTATCCCCAAAACTTTTGTGTCGTGACATAATGATTTTTTCCAAAAAATCACAGTAATATCATAATATTTTTACACACAATTTTTACTATGGCATTAATGGTCTTGAAAAGGCATTTATTGTGTTTGTTGATATAATATGCTGAAATTGAATGTTCATACTAAAAGAAAAAAAATCACATTTCAAATGAATATCAATAATTTTTCTAACAAATATATTCTGAATATAGAACTTCACTTATTTTATTTTTATTTATATATTAATAAAGCATGTTATGAATGCTGGGATGCTGTTGTTTTACTGTTTTACTTTTTTTTTTTTTACAATTCCAGTAATTGTAATTCAAGAGTTGGAACTAAAAAAATTAATTAATTCAGGAATTTATAATTACATTCTGAATACCAGTATTTTGGTGTCCATATCACGATATGTACCTTGCAATAAAAAAATCACAATATAACAGGTCTACCAATAAAATCATGCATCCCTAATGCTAAATTTATGAAGAAGTGGCTGTAGTTTAGAAATTTATACATGCACTACACAAAATCAAATCATATTTTGATGCCCATGAAAGAAGTATATATTATAAAGGACAATTTTTTAAAATGAATTTTTCCATATTATTCACTAGTGAGAAAAATATAAGTTAACAGATACATGTATATTCTCTGATGTGACAAAACTAAATAACGAATAAATCTTACTGGTCTTTCATTTGGATCATTGAAGTAAATCTTAATAACAACTTCAAATTCTCCCCACCCAGTTTCTGTGACTTCATAAGGAGGTTTGGTTACCACTGAAAAATAAAAATATGTAACATTACCATACTACTTAAACTTTGTAAAATAGGTGAAACCATATACAGTCAAATCTTGCTATCTCGAACTTGACCTGGTATTCCAAATAACGAAGTTCAACTGTATTTTTTTAGTATGAAACATTCAATTTCAGCATAGGATATCAACAAACGCAATAAATGCCTCTTCAAGACCATTACTGCCAATATCCTATAAAGCATTCATCTTTGTATAGAGTAAGATTTGCCTACAAGCATTGGATTTGATTTCACACAACTAATATGCATGAAGCATATGCAGCACACTCAGTTGTGTTTCTAAGATTACCTGCTGACATTAGTTTCTTACTTAATCTAAGATAAGATAAACTCTCAGGTGATATTCATACCTGTTTCTATGATGTGACACTTCATTACTAGTCACTCAAATGCTATTTAAGATATAATATGATTGAAATTTACAGTACATATATTGTGTTTTATCAAATTATCTTTTCATTTTAACACAAAGAGAATTAAGAGGTTTTGGACTTATAAATCTCAATGGTACAAAATATCTTAGAAAATAAAATGTTTTAATGAATACATGGGTTTAAGAAGTGAACTTTGTTACTCAGCTAAAGATGCACATAAAGATAACAAAGACTAGACATAAAAAAGTTTTACCATATCAAGAAACTACATATTAAAAGAATACAAGTGAAATATGTTATGTTTATTTCAGACTATGTTAAGCAAACAATATTAATAATCAATCTGAAATAAGGTTTCTACACTTTCTCAGTACCTCTGTTTGGGTTAGGGTAGCTTTCATGCAGTTTGAAGTTGATTTTCTTCACATATGTCGACAGATCCTGAAAAGTCAAGTAAATGATTTAAACAGTTGCTAAAAATTTTTAACTTTAGAGTATAAAAAAATTACATTTATCTTAGCATTATTTTTTATACTACTTTTTAAATCACCCTTTAAATAGACATAAACTTCAGATTCTATAAACTACAGACTGTACCTCATTTTTATAGGGTTTGACATAAACCGTCCATTGGTGAGTGTGTCCATCCTCATCCCTTTTCTTTCCAAAATACCGAGATATGTTTCCATAAATAACTGGCTTTACAATTGTCAGGCCCTAGATAAGATAACCAGGGCACACTGGAGATTTCAAAATGTCTACACAACAAATAAATTTGAATAACAAAAGACTGGGAAAAAATTCTCTATACGTATGAATTATTTGATTGGAAGGCAGTTTTAATGATTAATTTAATGTTTACTAAAATGCAATTCACTTTAAAAAAAATCAAACAGCATTTAGAGCTGATCCTTTCCATTCTTTAAATTGTAGGTACATAGAATATGTATTAACTCTGATGAGAGCCATTATCCTGAGATATAGTTAAAAATTTTGAACTTCTTCAATTCATAAATCATTGTTGCTGTACCTTTATTCGTCCTCCTGAGTCTGGTCCAAACTCGGCCATTTAACAATATCCTGAAATATTACAAATATCATATAAAACATAAATATTCTGCTACACTGCCTGAACCCACAGGTTTTCTCTTCATTACACTGTATTCAACCAGGTTGAATGTAGTTGTGTAACAGAGAGAAAACATTTGCATTCCAACAATGAATACACACTTAGCATTCAACTCAAGTTTCTGCATAACCCAATTTACATACAGGTAATGGAAGAAAAAATTATCAATTACATGTACAGTGTAGTATGTTTACATACTTGGAAAAAAAAAAGAAATTTGGTAAAGAAGGAATTGAAAAATGCTGTGACATTCGCTTAAACTGTTATATATTAAGCCATGTGTTGAAACAATAACGCCCCATCTGTAAGGCGAACTTTAAAATCAGGATGAAAAAATTGAGTCCATAGGTAGGTGACAATTTTTTTTTCAACGAAAATTTCAAAATCAATGCTGAATTTTCAAAATCTATTTTCCAGAATGCATAAAAAAATTAATTGCTATGGAGGTTAAAAAAAGTTTTCAGTTGGGCCGTTTTTAGCTAGTCAGTCGGGAGAGGGCAACCAAACAATTTTTTAAAGATGGCCTAACCGTATTCATGATATTCAAGGACCATTTCATTCTGTTACAAGTATGCCATATAGATCTCTTCATAATTTTCCTTAACAACAATGTTCAACTTGGCATAGCAAATTTAAAAAAAAAGTATCTGTAAAAATTCCAGAAAATTTGGAAATTCATGCTCCACAATTCAATGTGCCATGAAGATTAAAATTCAAACAATATCTATATATGTACTTCAAAATATCAAAAGCACTCTAAAATTATGCTTATTATCTTGTTCAAAATAAGGGGGGGGGGGGGGGGGGAGTGTCTGCAGGTGTTCTGGTGGCAAAAATTTCTCACATTTATTTTCTCTGTCCTAAGCCAAACATTGACAAATATTTATCAAAAATGAGATTTTATATTAACAAAATGCCAGTGAATAAATTGAAGAAACATCTAACTGTTTTACTTCTTAATAGACGGAGAAACACAACAGAGAAGGAGTGGATAAATGCAGCATTTGCATCATAATATTTCTATGTTCAAATTACGGAAATCTAACTTCAAAGGGAATTGGTCTGTAATTTTGCATATATGAAGTTTTGGGTATAATTCATATTGTAAGAAAAAAAGATTCTGATAACAGGCTAATTCATTAAAAAATAAAGTTCTTCAAGAATCGTCACTCATTTCACTGCATGTATTCAGACATGCATTACATGAACATAATGGCAAACAAACATTTCATGAATATTTGTAATTGAAAGACTTAAAAAAGCAAGGTACAATGAAAAGGCGAAATTTGTCATTCTAATCCTATAACCTCCATCCCCATCTGATCACATGTGTTGAGTGAGACCTGTTTCAATCATATAGCCTGAATGAAATACAATAAACAGTGGTGCTGTCCTCATAACATAGGCCTACATATATTTTTCGTTCTTCGCCATAATACCAAGGCTTACAAGTTGCAGAAGTCGGGGGAGGGGGTGAAAAAAGCCGGATTACATTAGTATGATTCTCTGTTATATTATAACATGATGTTTAAATAACAACACAGTGTTTTAAATCGCTGTGTATCTTAAAAACATAAACTACATGCAAAAGAAAATCATAAAATCAAAATCCCCACACAAACCCAACAGGTGCTCCGTGTAAAAACAAACCCGACTTTACGTATTAAAATCAGTGTGACAATAAACGCTCAAGTGATTGGAATTAATCTTAATATTGTTGCTACCTCCTTTACATAAGAGTTCCACGAACAGAAGAAAAACTGTTACAGAAGAGATTTGCATCATTAGGTAAATTAACTGTATTCTTTTTGCATGACATTGATTTTTATTACCAGATGCATCAGTATTGTTAACTGTACGAACCCGTAGTTTGGAGCAAACTTGTTTTTCTTTCTCTACACAATCTTTGAAGATGTTGCCATCTCTTTGACTCATGACAGTCATGTTCTGTTGACTATTATTTACAGCAGTGTTTTGAAATTTGCATGATGAACTTTTTTAGGTCTTGTATAATTTTTTCCAAGCCATTAATTGACTTAACGATCGAGAGACTATATTTGCAAACAATGTCATTGTATTGACCACAGAATATGTGAAATTTTGACTTTAAATGAAATTGTTGTTATCATAAATTGTATTATCAACTTCTCTGTCAATAATTATCTGTACGTAGGAGATGCTCTTGCATATCTAGTAAAATGGGAGACATAAACGCCATATGTCATACTCATATGCAGGTGATAATGGTATATTGCTCTATAAGAACCTTCTATCGGCCAAATTAACCACTTCAATTTATAAAAATGTCACTTAGAAATCAAAATTAAAAAAAAAAAATATTGTTGTAAGGTCCACAAAGATTTTGTTCAAAAACTTCAACCAGCCCTTTCCCTTAATTTATTTTGAAATAAAGGGAAAACACTGCTGTTGTATAAAACACTCATTTGTGTTGGAGACATGTCTAGCATACGGATTAGGGACAATGATGTAAGTATTATTTAGAGAACGAGACAGGTACTGTATCATAGATACAATTTGGGGGTGGACAAGTGCGTAGCACGAGTCTCCACCCCCAAATTTGTATCTACGATACAGAACCTGTCGAGTTCTCTAAATGATTTGTGACACGATCAATCAAAAAAAAAGCACCGCCCACTTCATACCTGTGCAGCATCCAAACTTCCGCCAGAGTTTGTTTGTTCTTTCTGTAGATGAGGCCTCGACGGGGAGTATTTATCCGCAGTATATATATTTCCACGGACAACGTAAGATTTAGTCAGATTAGTTTTGACAACGGGGTAGACGTAACAGACTTGAAGTCAGTCTTAATTGATAAGGTGGAATCTTGTTGTAGATGGAGATTGATCCTAATTTATTTCAGGGGTCTTAAAATCTCAGTTAAACTAAAGATACACATACAGGCGATACAGACAGTTTTTTGATGGACTTTGATGTTAGGGATTTTTATTTTCTTATTGAAATGTGACATTAAAAACGAAGTGAAAGAGATGTGCGGCAGTCGTCAGCGATAAGGATTTAAGATGAAATTTTTTTAAAAAACCCTGAAAAATGGACTTGATTGAGTTTGCACGAAAAGAGTGGAAAATGGGGGGAGGGGAAGTGCGAATTTCACGTAGTGTATGCTGCATCCATGAACCCATTGGCTTTACTATTTTGAAGGGGACACAAAAAGCAGGGAAAGCAAACAGGTTTTCAGGAATTTCTCCAACATAGGATGTTTTCCATAATTGCGAATTTTCCTTTTCGTTTGAATCGAAATAACGTGTAGATTCTGTGTGGAATAATTTTTTTAAAAGTGATTGAGAAATTTTGACATTTTACATTCCTAAGGAAATATTTCTTCAAATTTATAATAGGAAAAAAATCAGCATTTACTATTTGTACGTGCTTTTGATAAATTGAATCAGATTTATTTTTAGACCGTGCTGTATTTTAGATACAGAACAGTTGGCTAATACAAGACAGTATACAGGGCTAATACAGAATGGAAAGTAGCTCCGCCCACTGTATTTCCGTTCTGTATTGCTAATACAGAACAGCAAACTTCAAAGAAAAACACCGCAATTGTGTCACAATGATAGACATGCTCTAGCACATGATCTTGGAACAGTGGATACTGTTGGTAAAAGCATGAATGAAGGGAATGTTAGCAAAAAAAAAAAAAAAAGAGAGAGAGAGAGAGAGAGAGAAACTAATCACTGACAAAAATTAAAACGAGTTGTTAGTGTTGTATGAGGTAGCATTATTTGTTATTTCTGGAAAATTATCTCAAAAATCTTGTGAGATTTGTCCATTGAAAAGAGTTCTATCAAGGGAAGTTACTCTGTGTAATGGTGATAAAAGTATGCAATAAAAATGACAGTGTCAGTGGACCCTCACACAATAGTGCATCCATAGTTTAGTAGGAAAAAATAGAAAGCACATTTGACACACATTTTTTCCTGACTTTAAATATATATTTCTCATCTGCAAATTAAAGGGCATTAACATTTGGAATTCACTGTAATGTTAATAATGCTGCTGAAGATTTGGGATATTTGTCTCATATTAAAATTATTTTGATACTGACATGGCAAATACATAAGAAATACATGTACTTTAATCAAGGCCAACTGATTATATACTACATTCTGTGCAGTATTTGGGCAATAACTTATATGTACATTTTAAAAGTTACTATTACCTCATCTGTGGATCAAACTAGATAAACATATACATATGAATGCATGCTTTACAGAAACTATCTACTCTGTGGATCAAACTAGATAAACATATACATATGAATGCATGCTTTACAGAAACTATCTACAGCTGTTTTTTATTGCCTGGTTTCTATTCCCCTTTCTAGTCAATCAATATAATATTAGTCACATCTTTTAATTTAATCGCAACCATATGTGGGCACAAAGAAATAGTTCAGAGGTCACACGGGAGGCCTTTCAGTTATGAAGGCATAAATAAAAAAAATTATTAATATGGTTTTAACTGACAAAACATTGTTAAATGTAAATGATTCTTATTATTTTTGGAATTTTGTGTTCAAGATAAAAGAGTGTAATTTTGAAATAGAGCAATTTACCATGTGTACAATTTGCTCTTTTTCATCAACTATTACATTGTATATATGCTTAACAGAGCATTTGGTTGTAGCTGCCACGTTGGATAAGTTTAAAAGCTAAAAAGTGATTCATTATTTTGGTATTTTACAGATATATAGTCTAATCACAATATAATACATTTAATTTCACTTTATTAGAAAAAAAAAATTACTTCAGAAAAAGAAATACCAGAAAAAGAGTTACTTCAGAAATGTAACAATCGCTTTCCAAGACAGGAGTTGCCTTTCTTTTGTAACAGGAAAGGAGAAAAAGTGACTGACTAGAGCAGGATTTTAACCTGGGCCCCCTGAGCTCTAGAAGTGTGCTTTACCAACTGAGCTATCTGGCCACTGGTGAACAAACCTGCTTCACAGGCCAGCAGTGATCACCAAATTCCTCCCTCCTTATATGTCTCTCCCCCCCTCCTCCCCCATAAAAGTCTTTCACCAGTCACTTCCAGGGCATGGCACAGCAGCAAATGTAACAGGAAATGGGGAAATTTATGACTGGAATGGGATTCAAACCCGGGACTCCTGCATTATTAGTCAGATCTCTAACCACTGAGTCATCAAGGCTGATAACCATTGTAACAGTCCATAATGTATTTAACCCAATCTACACTTTGTTTTATGAAAAAAAAATATTGTTGAAGAAGTTTCCATTACATTGATACATCAGGACTCAACATTAACATTTGTCCAGTTGTCCATGGCAAGTTCAACTTGAGATCGGATAAGTCAGTCTCCACCCAGACACACTTTTCCATTCCTAAAAGATGCTTGTGCCATTATGGAGAAATGATAATCTCATTTATGTTAAAGACTCAGTCAATCATCGGATATTGATAATGGACGAGCACGCTCAAGACTAGGTTACAGATAGTGCTACTGTATTTAAGATCATGATTAAACAAATCTTTATAAGTCATGATTAATTATACTAATTAATTCTTGAAATAAAGTTCTACAATTTTTTCATAGGCTTAGCTCTTTTAGAGTGGGACAAGTGAACAAAAATTTGGACAAAGTAACCTTTATTAGCAATGTCCCATGGAAAGTGGATATATTACTTGATGTTGAGCCCTGCATGTACAGTGGTGGCATGTTTGAGCATACATGTATATATATTATGTCAGGATCAATCTCCTCTGAAGTTTACTCCATTACAAGCTCAGGCTATAGTCAATAATAGTAATCACACATTCATAATCTTCTACAGTGGAAAATATCTCTCTTTGTAATCCATCTGCTGGAAAAAAAATAGCCAGGAGGAAACAGCTGATTCATATTTCCCCTCCAATGCAAATTGAAGAAACAGAGTTATGGCACGTAAATTAGGTATTTCTTACTTAATTTGCTTCTTTGATTGCCAGTGCTAACAAAGAATGTAGCCAGCATCGTCTGCGACTTTTGTGGGATTTCATGTAAAAGAGCCACTGATTCTCTGTACATCTACAAGTCTCAATGATCAGGATATGCCAATATACAGGGATTTATAGAATTCCATTAGACATATACTTTCTGGTATTGGAAGCTTTTTTGCTTCATAAGAGATTTATATTTTTCTTATTAGGAGCCTGATGTGTTTGTTTTGGATAGGAATAGGTTGCTATTTCCAGGAAATATATTTAGTGATCAATAGACATTAAGTAGTTATACTTACATACACATATACATGTATATTTTGTTTGATATTCTGATCTTTTGAGCTTGAACATGTTGAAGAATCAATGAAGCTGTGTATTGACTGATGTGAACCAAAATAACAACAAGATCTAGATATTTTAATGCCCAGTCAAGTTGCCTGTCTGGGAAAAGAGGCAGTTTATGGTCAGCATACTCAGGTTTGTTTGCTTGATTTGGTATGTCTTGACTATATCTTGGAAGATTGAATTTTCCAACTTTTATACATGTATTCTGTGTGAAATGTAGATTGCATTTTCCATTTTAGCAAAATACATGGTCTTGGGAATGTTTGTATTTTTCTGCTTGGACATTTTTTGTTGTTGTTGTTCTTGTGTTAAATTAACTGTTAAGCTCTTTTTGGATAGCCTACGCAAGATTTTCATTTTCAGAATTATTTAGATAAATTATATGATGGTTTCCATACAGCCTATATTGTCAACTTTCGCAATTGAAATTGTAAAATTCATGGCCCCTGGGTCCAGTGTTTTAGGATGGATCTAATTTGGATACATATAACACATTTGAATAATTTTCAATATATATACAGTTGAACTTCGGTATAATATCTCGAACATGGATATCTCAAATACCATGGATATGTTGAAGTGATTTGGAAGTCCCAACTACGTATTCTTAAAGTATTTTACACTGGATAACTCGAACCCTTGGATATCTCAAAGTTTTTTCTCGGCCCCATTGAGTTGGAGATAACAAAGTTTGACTGTATTTTCATGGGTATCTCACAGGTAAAATTCATGATGCCAAGGTTGTGGGTTCAGCTCCCAGGGTTGGGCTTCAGTGGTCATATATAGAAAACACATTACATCTTTACCTTTGGCCATTTTACAGGCAAACTGTCCACCTGATTATTAAAGTCATAGTCCTCTAATAGCTCTTTACCAAAATGGTAGAATTCATGGTTCTTGGATTCAAGATTTATATTTAGGTCCAACAGTAGAGCTAATGAAGTTGTGCATGTATTTATATTGAAACTGTGTTAAATCAATGGACTCCAGGATGAATAAGGTTTGTATATCTATAATGAGCATTTAGCCCTTATTATGAAATTACCCCCACCCCACCTCCAGGTTTAGGGCTCAGGCTCAAGTTGGTCATTTATTGAAAGTGTATATTATTCTTTTTTAAATCATGAACATCTAGCAGGCAAACTTTTTTGCATGATTAAAACAAGCAAGATTTTGAAATTTCATGCATGATGCTTAAGAAAGCTATTTTCCATTTACCATTTTTTAGAAATTTGTGTCCCCATACATTTATTGACTGGGTTCGAGGGGAACATGCGTTTTGTCGGACCCAAGAACCAAACTGTTTGCCTGAGGCTGTTAGGCCGAAGGAAAACAGTTTGGTTCGAGGGGTCGACAAAACGCTTTTGCCCAAGAACACAGTCAATAAATGTTTTGTTATACCATTTATTTATTTATTTTATTATTATTATTTTTTTTTTACATACATGTACGTCGAATACCAACAAATGCAAATGAGATTTAGCTGACCCCACCCATTGTGTGATGTAAGCAGTCCAATATCTCATCGACAGGTCCAATATCTCGCTCCACCAACAAACATCGACTTTTTATGACCGCTCAATAAAACATTGGAAATGTTAGACTTTTATTAGTAGTGATTTATATAGGAACAAACTTTTAAAAGTATAACAAAAGGATTTATTTTTTTCTACATTCCAAATTGCTACAAATAGTTCTGGAAAGTTATTTCACTTGCACCCAACTTCCATTCAGTTTAACATAACATTCAGGCATATAGAATCAGAAGGAAGGGTGGGGTGCAGGGGACCTGCCCCATCCCTACAATTGTTCTGAACATTAATTTTTACTTAAGTATGAAAATGTTCATTGAAAGGCTGGTTGTGCCCCCATCAATGGACCCTAACACCCTCCCCCCATCTACCACCTCCATCCAGAAATAGAATTTGGAGATTTAAGTTTAAGATTGGAGAATTATCCTCTTGGAAGGGGGGGGGGTAGTCAAAGATTTTTTAAAGTAAGTTGTCATTTTTTCCCTTATAATGTCCCCCTTCCCTTTTCAACTCTCCAATCTGATTGGAGAATTATCCTCTTGGAGGGGGGCTATTCAAAGTTTTTTTTTTTTAGGTAAGTTGTCATTTTTAGCTCTACTGGTCAGAGACCAGAAGAGCTTATGCGATAGTAAGGTGTCCGGCATCCGTCCGTCCGTCTGTCTGTCTGTCTGTCTGTCTGTCTGTCCGTCTGTCTGTAAACAATTTTTCAAAATGCTACTCCTCCTACAGTTTTGGTCTGATTTCAATATAACTTGGCACATAAGTAGACTACACTAAGATACATAATTTAATGCATCAGTTTTTGATTTCGATGAACGGTGTTGTCATAGCAACTAAAAATAGAAATTTCTGTAAAATTCCTTTAAAATGCTACTCCTCCTACAGTTTTGGTTTGATTTCAATATAACTTGGCACACAAGTAGACTACACTAAGATACATAATTTAATGCATCAGTTTTTGATTTCGATGAACGGTGTTGCCATGGTTACTAAAAATAGAAATTTCTGTAAAATTCCTTTTAAACGCTACTCCTCCTACAGTTTTGGTCTGATTTTAATATAACTTGGCACACAAGTATACTACACTAAGATACATAATTAAGTGCATCGGTTTTTGATTTTGATGAACAGTGTTGCCATGGTTACTAAAAATAGAAATTTCTATAAAATTCCTTTGAAACTCTACTCCTCCTAAAGTTTTGGTCTGATTTCAATTTAACATGGCACACAAGTAGACTATGCTAAGATACATAAATAAGAGCATTGGTTTTTTATTTCGATGACTGGTGTTGCCATGGTTACTAAAAATAGAAATTTCTGTAAAATTCCTTTGAAACGCTACTCCTCCTACAGTTTTGGTCTGATTTCAGTATAACTTGGCACACAAGTAGACTACACTAAGATACTTAATTTAGTGCATCAGTTTTTGATTTCGATGAATGGTGATGCCATGGTTACTAAAAATAGAAATTTCTGTAAAATTCCTTTGAAACGCTACTCCTCCTACAGTTTTGGTCTGATTTCAATATAACTTGGCACACAAGTAGACTACACTAAGATACTAATTTAGTGCATCGGTTTTTGATTTCGATGACTGGTGTTGCCATGATTACTATAAATAAAAATTTCTGTAAAATTCCTTTAAAACGCTACTCCCCCTACAGTTTTGGTCTGATTTCAATATAACTTGGCACAGAAGTAGACTAAACTAAGATAAGTAATTTAGTACATCGGTTTTTAGCTCACCTCAACGAAGTTGGGGGAGCTTATGTAATACCGTCGGTGTCGGCGTCGGCGTCCCAGGTTAAGGTTTTTGGAGCAGTTTTCTTTTCAAGTACTTCTATGGCCTATATTAGTCAGAGATGCATGGAAGATGCTTCTAGTGTGTTTCATTGTACCAGTCAAGGTTTCAGATGCTGCAATTTCAGCTAAAGAATGACCAGGTTAAAGTTAAAGTTGGAGCAGGTTAAAGTTTTTGGAGCAGGTTAAAGTTTTTCGAGCAGGTCTCATTTCCAAGTAACTATAAGCCCTATATTGACCAAACTTGCATGGATGATACATCTAAGGATGCACACTACTGAACTTGCTTCGGATGCTGGATCTGACCTACATTTTCCGGATGAGTGACTAGGTTAAGGTTTTTGGTGTAGATCTCATTTCCAAGTAACTATAAGCCCTATATTGACCAAACTTGCATGGATGATACATCTAAGGATGCACACTACTTAACGTAGGTTGCGGGTTTGCTGACGTCATTAAAACTGGATACGCAATTTATATGGTTTGGGCGTCTTTCTTGTGCACATTTGATTATGACGTCACAATGAAATAAGAAATTTCAGTACATCATAATCTAGCTATAACTTTTGTTGGAATTGGTATTTTATTGTTATATTATTTAAGGCACAACTTATCACAAATAATGAAGGCTTTTTTTTACGATTTGAATATATAGTTGATACAATATTTAGATATAACTTTTGTTGGAAATGGTAGTTTAGTGTAATATTATTTATAGAACAAACTGAATTTATCAAATATAATGAAGGCTTATTACGATTCGAATCCAACACTGGAAGTATTAGAAAGCGTTTCATTATGTGTTATCAATCGCTCGGAAATTTCGGCTTATGGAAAGGTCCGCGAAATTGCGACTGATTAGATATCACATGGTATCGCGAAACGATATGGGCACTAGTTTCAACTGACCTCTTTTCCTTTGAACGTATTTGAATTAACAGTTTGTTTAATTAATAAAGAAATCATTATATAAACAATTGCAAATACACCTATTACATTAAAAGTTTAACCTTTATTTTTAAAAAGGACATTTTTAAAATATATTTAAAGGTTTATCACAAATTAAAAACTGCTAAGGTACTATGAAACATAAACTAATAGCTTTTTTTTTTAGTGACACTAACCCCCTGTAAGTAAACACAGGCACTTGGGATATGGATTCCCCCTTTCCATTTTGTTTTCTTTAAATCTAGGGTCGAGTCACCTTTTCCTATTTTTGTATTCTAATACCGACAATTTACCCTTAGGCAGTAAAGATACCCTTAGATGAGGGTGATTTAATTGAAATATTTACTAATCGGGAGCACATGAAAATTAAATGGAAATATGAAACAGAAGAAGAATGTGTAAAAAAAAAATATTGATGTCTGCATAGTTCAAGTTTTCTTATGCTTTAGATAAATAATCATGCGAAATTTAAGTTTAAGAAGTGAGTTAAATGACGAGAAAATCTCTCTTTTTATGTATCAGTCGAAACGATATATTTAAAAACAGCTTATAGAGACAAAAGGGTTATATTATTGATAACATATAGTACATATTAGAATTCGAAAATAGGGAAAGGGTGACTCGACCCCAGATTTAAAAAGAAAAAAAAAATGGAAGGGGAGGGGGGTCAATAACCCAAGTGCCTGTGTAAGTAACGGTTTACAATGCTGTTATCTGCAGATTTAATTCGCTACTTTGCTTTCCATGTCCAACCAGTCGAATTAATGTTATATACATTGAAAGTCTTTTGAAACAAAAAAAAAAAAAAATATGCCTGTTGATTACGTCAGAGAAAATTAATTTTAGATTCTCGTCCCATTTACCCCTCTAGAAATGTCTCGTTCGTTTGGGTTTTTTTAAATTCTTATACGTATAATCATAAAATCAAGTTAAGATTTTTTTTAGTTATGTCTGTATTTAAAAATAAATAAAAACATTTTTTTAAAAATATACACTGAAAATACAATGTATTTAGCCGGGACGATATTTGGTGGAAATTCATTCATTAAGAAGTTATCGTAGCTATTAGCGCATTGCTGAATGTTCTAAATAAAAACATTTCATATGTATACTTGAATAAGAGGATAATTGTTTTCCGCCAGCGCGCTGAAAAAATACACAGCCAAATGTGGGATACTTATCTACGAAAAAGATAAGAAAACAAAACAAAACAAAAGGAAAAGAAAACAAAACAAACCAAAAAGAAAAGAAACGGTAAGAAAACAAGACATAAAGAAAATACATTGAAAGAAACTAAAGGACTGATTGTCGATAACTGATTGAGATAATTTTCACTATTAAATATGAGATATGCAAAGAATATTAGAGGAGAAACATGTCACAGTCTAATAATCATTTCATTGCTATTGAATTATTATGATACGATTCATGGGTCATATGAAAGCAGATAGACGTAAATGAAAAATATTTTAATTTGTTTTTCTGCTCTGTATACCGGGTCGATATTCACGACGTCAAGCGTGACGTCGCGATATTTTAAAAATGTTACATTTTTCGATATAAAAGGAATTATCTTTATTCAAATTACGAGAAAACAAACTCGAAGACATATTAGTTTTTTCACATAGATTTATTTCAAATCAATTCTATTTTAAGATACCAAAGGGGGAACAATTTCGTCTGCACCATTTAAAGGTTAATGATATTTTTTGAAAAAAAATCTTTCCTGAAAACGAGCCGAAATCGACGTTTTTCCTATATAATTCAATACAATTACGTCGAAAATGTTACTACAACAATGGCATCTTTGGAATTTAATTACATAAAAACGATGCAGACGAATTTTATAAAATTTTCAGAGAATGTAAAACAAAGGCAGAGGAATCATATAGCTAATTTTCATGGTATGTTTTCGGACACTTTTAAAAGGCCTGCAAACCCGCGACCTACGTTAACTTGCTTCGGATGCTGGATTTGACCTATATTTTCCGGGTGAGTGACCAGGTTAAGGTTTTTGGAGCAGATCTCATTTCCAAGTAACTAAAAGCCCTATATTGACCAAACTTGCATGGATGATACATTTACGGATGCACACTACTGGACTTGCTTCAGATGCTGAATCTGACCTATATTTTCCGGATGAGTGACCAGGTTAAAGTTTTTGGAGCAGATGTCATTTCCAAGTAACTATAAACCCTATATTGACCAACTTTGCATGGATGATACATATAAGGATGTACACTACTGGACTTGCTTCGGATGCTGGATCTGACCTACATTTTCCAGATGAGTAACCAGGTTAAAGTTTTTGGAGCAGATCTCATTTCCAAGTAACTATAAGCCCTATATTGACTAAACTTGCATGGATGATACATCTAAGGATGCACACTACTGGACTTGCTTCAGATGCTGGATCTGACCTGTATTTTCCGGATGAGTGACCAGGTTAAAGTTTTTGGAGCAGATGTCATATCCAAGTAACTATAAACCCTATATTGACCAAACTTGCATGGATGGTACATCTTAGGATTCACACTACTGGACTTGCTTCGGATGCTGGATTTGACCTATATTTTCCGGATGAGTGACCAGATTAAAGTTTTTGGAGCAGATCTCATTTCCAAGTAACTATAAGGCCTATCTGAACCAAACTTGCATGGATGATGCATCAAGGGACGAACAATCTCAAAACTTGCTTCGGATGCTGGATTTGACTTACATTTTCTGAATGAGTGTCTAGTTTTAAGTTTTCAGATAAGTCCATTCCCAAGTAACTGCAAGCCCTATCAGACCAAAATTGCATAAATGTTGCATCTAGGGATGCACACTCCTAGATTATTAGTTTAGTGTGGGACTTTGCCTTACTTAAAGACAACATTCGTTGAGGTGAGCTCTGTAATCTCTGATTACCTATGTTTATTCACTGTTTTGACCTTTTTAACTCACCTGAGCTGAAAGCTCAAGTGAGCTTTTCTGATCACCTGTTGTCCGTCATCCGTCCGTCTGTCTGTCCATCTGTCTAGCTGTCTGTCTGTCTGTCCGTCCATCTGTAAACTTTTCACATTTTTAGCTCACCTCAACGAAGTTGGGGGAGCTTATGTATTACCCTCGGCGTCGGCGTCCCAGGTTAAGGTTTTTGGAGCAGTTTTCTTTTCAAGTACTTCTATGGCCTATATTAGTCAGAGATGCATGGAGGATGCTTGTTGTGTGTTTCATTGTACCAGTCAAGGTTTCAGATGCTGCAATTTCAGCTAAAGAATGACCAGGTTAATGTTTTTGGAGCAGGTTAAAGTTTTTGGAGCAGGTTAAAGTTTTTGGAGCAGGTCTCATTTCCAAGTAACTATAAGCCCTACATTGACCAAACTTGCATGGATGATACATCTAAGGATGCACACTACTGAACTTGCTTCGGATGCTGGATCTGACCTACATTTTCTGGATGAGTGACCAGGTTAAGGTTTTTGGAGCAGATCTCATTTCCAAGTAACTATAAGCCCTATATTGACCAAACTTGCATGGATGATACATCTAAGGATGCACACTACTGAACTTGCTTTGGATGCTGGATCTGACCTATATTTTCTGGATGAGTGACCAGGTTAAGGTTTTTGGAGCAGATCTCATTTCCAAGTAACTAAAAGCCCTATATTGACCAAACTTGCATGGATGATACATCTAAGGATGCACACTACTGGACTTGCTTTGGATGCTGGATCTGACCTATATTTTCCAGATGAGTGTCCAGGTTAAGGTTTTTGGAGCAGATCTCATTTCCAAGTAACTAAAAGCCCTATATTGACCAAACTTGCATGGATGATACATTTAAGGATGCACACTACTGGACTTGCTTCGGATGCTGGATCTGACCTATATTTTCTGGATGAGTGACCAGGTTAAGGTTTTTGGAGCAGATCTCATTTCCAAGTATCTATAAACCCTATATTGACCAAACTTGCATGGATGATACATCTAAGGATGTACACTACTGGACTTGCTATGGATGCTGGATCTGACCTATATTTTCTGGATGAGTGACCAGATTAAAATTTTTGGAGCAGATCTCATTTCCAAGTAACTATAAGCCCTATATTGACCAAACTTGCATGGATGATACATCTAAGGATGCACACTACTGGACTTGCTTCGGATGCTGGATCTGATCTACATTTTCCGGATGAGTAACCAGATTAAAATTTTTGGAGCAGATCTCATTGTCAAGTAACTATAAGGCCTATCTGATCAAAACTTGCATGGATGATGTATCAAGGGATGAACAATCTCAAAACTTGCTTCGGATGCTGGATTTGACTTACATTTTCTGGATGAGTGACTAGTTTTAAGTTTTCAGATAAGTCTATTACCAAGTAACTGCAAGCCCTATCAGACCAAAATTGCATAAATGTTGCATCTAGGGATGCACACTCCTAGATTATTAGTTTAGTGTGGGACTTTGCCTTACTTAAAGGCAACATTCGTTGAGGTGAGCTCTGTAATCTCTGATTACCTATGTTTGATCTTGATAAACGGTGTTGCAATGGTTACTAAAAATAGAAATTTCTGTAAAATTCCTTTAAAACATTACTCCTGCTATGGTTTTTGTCTGATTTCAATTCAATTGGTACACAATTAGACAATACTATGCTACATAAAAGTGTATATCGGTTTATGATTTCAGTGAATAGTTGCCATGGTTACTAAAAATAGAAATTTCTGTGAAATACTTTCAAAATGCTACTCCTTCTACAGTTTTTGTTTGATTTCAATGTAACTTGGCACACAAGTAGACTACACTAAGATACATTATAATTCTATTTATTGCTGCATGTTGCAAAATTTTAAATCCAAGTGATACTTTTCCTTTGTTATACATACAGACCAGTAGAGCTACAGTCTCATCAGAGACTTCTGGTTCTTTCTTATAATGCCCCCCTCTCCTTTTCAAAATCACCTAATATGCCTGATATTTTATTTTTTTTTTTTGCTACATCACACCTAGAATAGTTTTTTAAAAATCCAAATTAATACAACTGGTTATGTTTATTTTAAACCCACTTCTCTCATTGCGTTTGGCTAAGACTTCAGCAAATGTAAACAAGTAAGATGGCATGCATTGCTTAACAAGTTTGTATCATTTAATCATGTTAATCATATAATAAAACAATTATTGCTGTTTTTTTCAGTCAATACGATGATTTTGCCATCTTTGAAGTACAATATTCTTGACTCACCTAAGATTCACCTTGACCTTCGGGTTTTGTGAACATTGTACTCCTCAGGTGGCTAAATCATCATATTGACCTCAAAAACAGCAATAATTGTATAATGTTGTATTTCATTGCAGCTCTGTGTTCAATTTCCCTGCAAATATTTGATTTCTATAACTTGTCTATTTCCCCATTGAGCAATAAACAAATTATCATTTGTGTCTACACACAATCCCCAGGGACCACTTAGTCCACAGTCTATGTAACAGAGAAATTGCCCATCCTGATCTAGGATGTGGACACATTCATTCCTTATATCAGCTGTAAGGATGTGACTCTGACTGTCTGTGGCGACTCCTCTTGGACTGAATGATTGGTTCTTTGGAGCAGGAGTATGTCCAGTGTACTTGAATCTCAGTCTTCCAGCCTGATTGACCACAACTACTGCATTGAATCCAAAGTCAGCCACACAGATATCCAGGTTCCTGTTCTCACTGATGCATTCTGTAGTGTTATCAGATGAATAGAGAGGATTACCCTCATCATCAAACTGAATGGTTTGTTTCTCTGTGGAGCCTGAGTAGCGGGCAACCTTTGAATGTTTGCCTTCTTTACTGCCCATAACAACGAGGAGGTCACCAGAGGAGGTGCTGCAGATATTGAGAGGTGCCCATCCCTGTTGTTTGATCAGAATATCAATCTTTTCATTCTTCATAATGTTTACAGTTCTGTCCCTATGATCAGTATAAATAAGATGGCCCTGTTTTGTTACTACTAAATCGTAAGGTATGTACCCTGACTTGGTTGTGATTGACTTCAGTAGAGATCCCTGACTGACACTGAAGAGTTTCATGGTGCTGGTATCTCCTCTTGTCCAGATTTCTTCATCACTCTGATGGGCCACATTAAATAGGCTATATTGGTACTTAGTGTTTATGGTAGTAATGATTTCTGGTTCATTAAGCAGCTGCTTTGCTGGAGGAGAACTATAACCATGTCCTTCTGAAGTTAGTTTACCTGGTGATATCATCCCAAACAAGTTACAAAGTTCTTTCCCTTGGATTGTCCCTGCAGTGAATGTAGGAAATGACAATGCAATGTTTTGTGGAAGTTTTCTATATTTATCTTTATTAAATGTAATGCTAAACAGTTCTGAAATGTCCTGGGAGTCTATATTCACAAGACTAATTGTGTTAATTTTATCCCTTATTTCAGAAATTTTCTCATTAATTTCATCTAGCTGTCTCTGTAGAGTTTCAAAATGTTTGGTTTTTATTTCATCAACTTCAGCTTTAAGTTTTGTGACAACTTTGTCGATTTCTTGGTGCCATTCCTCTCCATGCTTTGTTATGGCTATTGAGAGATCTCCATATCCCTTTTCTATCTGCTTTATCATGTTTTCTACATCAGATGCAATGTTTTGGTATGTTGGAAGTATTTTTTTCTTTAATTCATTTTGTTCTTTGATGATCTTTTCTTTTCTTTCATCCAGAACTTCCAAAATTTTCAAAAACTGATGACCAGAATGTTGATCAGATGCAATGCAAGTGATGCAGACAGGCATATAACATTGATTACAGTACATTTCACATCGTTCTTTGTCATGAGAGGTACAGCTAGGGTAAAATAGAATTGATTTTCGAAATTTGAATTTTACAATCTCGTGTTTTTCCTTGGATTTGTTGGATGATGTCATGTGTTCACCAATACAGGCATTACACAGTTTGACATGACATGTATCACAGTAAACCTGTACCATTTCAGCTTCACAAAGGTCACAAAGATTCAACTTCTGGGCCCGAGTAAATGGATCCATGACTGGAATTTTGGCCTCTAAAATAAAAAGAAAAATTTAGCATATAGTTGTTTTTTATTTACATGTTCAAACTTTTTTTTTGTCTGAGATAAATCAACAAAAAATAAAATAACTTGATTTCTTCATAAAGCTATTGTTTCATCAATAGGCTTGGTTAAAAAATTGTGTGGGTCAGAAGAGAGAGGTGAGAGAGAGAAGAGTGGGTGGGGCTTGTATCAAGCTTTTGAATTTATGGAATCATGTAAATATAAGGAATAATTGTCAGGTATTTAACTCTACTGGTAAGAGACCAGTAAGGTATCTGTTGTCCAACTGTCTGCATAGCTGTCCATCTGTTTAGCTGTCTGTCTGTCCAAACAATTTTACAAAATGCTACTCCTCCTACAGTTATGGCTTGATTTCATAATAACTTGGCACCGCACAAGTAGACTTTACTAAGATACAGAACTTTTTGTATTGGCTGATTTCATAGAATGCTGTTGCCATGGTTACTAAATATAATACAAATATTTGAAGAGGGCATAAAACATGGACCCCTGGAAATTACAAAGGTGGGATATAAACAGTGTTGCCATGGTTACTAAAAAAATAAAAATTCTGTGAATTATTTTCAAAATGCAACTTCTCCTACAGTTATGGTCTGATTTGACACACAATTAGACTACACAATATGTAGTTTTGTTTTTGGATTTTTATTTCAATAAAAGTGTTACCATGGTTACTAAAAATAGAAATTTTAGTGAAATACGTTCAAAACACTACACTTTGTATAGTTTTGGTCTGATTTCAGTATAACTTGGCACGCAAGTAGACTACAGTAAAATTCATAATTCTATTTATCCATTTTTTATTTTGATGAACAGTGTTGCCATGGTTACTAAAAATAAAAACGTTTGTGATTTTTTTTTTTTTTCAAAATGCTACTCCTCCTACAGTTTCTGATTTTAATGTAATTTGGTACTAAAATAAACTACACTGAGATTCAAAATTATGTAATTAGTATTTGATTTAATAAACAGTGTTGCCATGGATGATAAAAATAGAAATTTCTGTGAAAAGTTCAAAACCCTACTCCTGCTACAGTTTCAGTCTGATTTTATTATAACTTTGCAGACAAGTAGACTACACTAAAATACATATTTCTATTTATCTGATTTTGATTTTGACGATCGGTGTTGCCATGGTAACTAAAAATAGAAAAACTGTAAAATTCTTGCAAAAGCTAGGTTACTCCCCATTGTTTTAGATCTCGCCACAAATAGAAACTTAATTAAAGATAAATAACACAAACTTTTTGCAGAAATCGGCAATATCTTTCATAAATTTATATTCAAATACATAACCTGAATGATATTTTTTAAGTAAAGTTGGAGAATTTTGTAAGATTTTGTCTCAATGTCAAAAACATGTGCAAAATTTTGTATAGAATTACATAGAAAATGATACAAAGTCGCATACCTAAGCATCAAAGAAAACGTACGATTTATTTATATTTTATTTATGTCATTTCCATTCGAGGTAAGTCAAAAAATGTATATCAATCCATGCATCAAATTTTTGTTTGTGTTTTGTATCCTTAAAGGTGCTTAGACAAAGATTTATAGTTTATATTTTCTCAAATTTTCTGTATAATATCACAACTTATATGTTGCTATAGCATTTCACACGAAAATAGAATTAAAAACTTATTTAATCTGGAAATTATTGAAACTACGAATTTCGAGAGGCGTTTGATTAACACATCTTTGCACTTTCACAAATTTTAACTCTATCCTTAATACTTAAGAAAGTAGCAATTTTGGTGTGTATTAATGAATAATATTACATCTATAATTCAGAAAATTCAGAGTAAAAATGTGCGAAAGCAAAACCCACTCACTTAAGTATTGTCAGCCTGTGATCAGTGTTGTGTAGTTGTGTACAGAGTTTAACAAATTGAATACACCCGCAAAACATAAACTGTTTTTGTAAACAGGGCACGAGCTCTGTTGTTGTTAATGTTTACGTTTCACCGGGTGTGTTCAATTGTTAAACTCTGCACACACCACTGAGCACGGACTGACAATGCTGGTGAGAAGATTTTGCTTTCTACATTTCTACTCTGGAATTTCTGCATTATAGTTTTAATATTTTTCATTAATAAACAACAAAATTGCTACTTTTCTAAAGTAATAAGGATAAAGATAAAATTTGTGAAAGTGCAAGAATGTGTCTATCAAACGCGTCCAGAAATTCGAAGTTTCAATGACTTCCAGATAAAATAAGATTTTTATCAAATTTTCGTATGAAATGCTATAGCAACATATAAGTCATGAAATTATACAGAAAATTTGAGTAAATATTAACTTCAAATCTGTGTCTAAGCACCTTTAAAGGTGCTTAGACACAGATTTGAACTTAATAGTTTCTCAAATTTTCTGTATAATATCATGACTTATATATTGCAATAGCATTTCACATGAAAATATAATGAAAAACTTATTTTATCTTGAAATTATTGGAACTACGAATTCTGGGACGCGTTTGATTAACACATCTTTGCACTTACACAAATTTTAATTTTATCCATAATATTTAAGAAAAGAAGCGATTTTGTTATGTATTAATGAAAAGTATTACATCTATAATCCAGAAAATTCAGAGTAGAAATGTTCGAAAGCAAAACCAACTCACCAGTATTGTCAGTCCATGCTCTGTGATGTGTACAGAGTTTAAGAAATTGAACACACCTGTGAAACGTAAACTGTTTTTGTAAACAGGGCACGAGCTCTGTTATTGTTTATGTTTTACGATTCACCGGGTGTGTTCAATTGTTAAACTCTGCACACACTGAGCACGGACTTACAATACTGTGAGTGGGTTTTGCTTTCGAACATTTCTACTCTGAATTTTCTGGGTTATAGTTTTAATATTTTTCATTAATACACAACAAATTTGCCACTTTTCTTAAGTATTAAGAATAAAATGAAAATATGTGAAAGCGCAAGGATGTGTCAATCCAACGCATCCAGAAATTCAAAGTTTTAATAACTTCAAGATGTAATAAGATTTTTATTATATTTTAGTATGAAATGCTGTAGCAACATATAAGTCATGAAATTATACAGAAAATTTGAGAAAATATTAACTTCAAATCTGTGTCCAAGCACCTTTAAAGATCATTGTTTTTTTTTTTATAGTTGTTGCATAGTTTCAATTCCAAGTGCTACTTTTGTCTTAAGGACAAACCAGTAGAGCTATTGTCTCATCAGTCATCAGAGACTTCTGGTTAGTTTAATTTTAGAATGATGATCTAGCAATCAGCATGCTTGATAATTTTATGCATACAAATATCTTTGGCATATCACACAAGCCAATGGCTTGACCATGTCATAAAACCAAAAAAAAAACTAGACTGGTAATGATTTTCAACAGCATTGCCATTATTTAAAGGAAAGACCCAGGAACTCAAAATAGTACAAAAACTGAGGACTAAGCAATCTTAATACTTCTCACTTTTTTCAACAACAAACGATTAAAGAAAAAGAGATTGGGGTAAAAAAAAAAAAATATGTAGCAGACTGCTCCACCTTCAGTGGTGACATGATATTAAATAGCTCAAAATTCCCAAATTTTTTTTCAGGAAAGTGTCTTGTGGTCTCTAGAACATTGGTGCTATCATGCAGAGTGATTTTAAATGAGGGGAAAGGGGTTGGGGTGGGGTTAAGGTGCAAAGTCTTCATTCATCATCAGTGGTTAATAAAACTATTGTTTTTTTTTTTAAAGATTAATAGTTGAGAAGCAAATTTGATGTGAATGTTAGTGAATTTATGGTTAAGCTCTGATTGCAGTAAATAGCGCAAAAAAATATATTCATGTTTATAATTTTTCTCCTTTTCCAGAAAGTAAATCATTTTGATTATCATAGTTTAGCTTTTTTCACATATTGTTTTTCTTAGAATATAAATTGAATAAAATTTAAAAAAAAAATCTCAGTTAAATTATAATTAAGTCTTGTCTGTTCGATTAACCAGTTAATAAGTCAGAAAAATTTATGATTAACTGGTAACAAAAATTTATCTGATTGCCATCCTTACAAATTATATATAAATGAAATCCAAGGGAGTGAGGTTATAGATATGTTTAGCCCAATTTAAATGTTTTAAAACTTGAGATCTGAATTTTCAAAAGTACCTGTAAGTAAAGGAGAAAGGCCTCAAACTGTCCATTCTGTGAGAGAAAGAACTAATCGAGGGCCGTAGGCCCGAGATTAGTTCTTTCTCTCACAGAATGGACAGTTTGAGGCCTTTCTCCTACTTAAAACATGATTTCCTTTGTTCTGAAAATTAAATAAAAATGTACAAAACTGGTATCAGATATGACAGGTAGTATACCTACAATGACAAGTTCATTGTTTACGGAATGGACAGTCACAGGTAAGCTAGGGATGCAGAGCAATTTTTTTAATAGCCATTGTGTTTCCAGATGCAAATAACAAAAGGTCTTTGTCCTAAGAATGGACAGTTACAGGTGGATTTTGTGGGATACTAGTATTTATACAAGTATGCGATGCTTCAAAATCACTTTACAGTTTGCGTTGTAAAGGCATACATGTTTTCCTGTGATGGGAAGAGTATATGACAGAATGAACATCTAATAAACCAAAATATGCACAAAATTAGTGATAATTGGATCTGGAAACAGAAAAGTAAGAGTAAAAGAAATATTAGACAACTTTTGACCCAAAAATGAACTTCGACGACAGATACAGATGATCAAATTCGAATCAAACCTGGAAATGTTTTATTTGAATTCTATTTTTGAGGATATATTAACTGCAACAGTGTAATGGTGAGATGCAAATTGTGTTCTGAGTGTTGGATTAGTCATGAGCCAATCTTCGAACTGAAAATGTTTTTCAAATCAAATTTGGAAATGTTTCATTTTTATTTATTTTCTACCGAAATATTACATGCAGCAGTGTAGTGTCCATGGTGCAAACTGTTTTCTGGGTGGAGGTCATTTAATATTAAACGTATTTCTATCTAAAATTCTATTCTAGGGAATGATTTTTCCGAAATTTTAAGCAAATGTGAAATGGTGTCATTTGAATTCAAGTTTTGTGAAAATTAAGTTTTGAGCATTGAAATAATGTGCATTATTCATGGATTTAAAAGAGTAAAATCGAGTGGATGCTGTGTGTATTAACTTAGATCTCCGCGTTCTTTTTGTTATTTACATGTAAATTAAAGAGTATTTAATGTATTTGTTTTCCTCTTGAACACATTCAAAGGTTTACCTGTAACTCTCCATTCTGTTTGTTTAAACTGTCCATTCTTTTTGAAAAAAACTGTCCATTCTTAAAAGAATGGACAGTTTTCCAAAAAGAATGGACACTTACAGGTAACTTAATGGATAGTTTGAGGAGTTAGCTCAACATTAAGGACATACGCAACGTAGGTTGAACTTTATTGTCTTTTTCCCTGGTGTTGAAGAGTTCCAATACTTGAAGAAACTGTGTGCTACATTTTAATGTCTATATATGCTGGTGTACACTTCTTCGAAAACAAGTTTGGATAAACAAAACATCTAGAATATATGTTTAGTAATTTTTGTATATTTTTCTTTGAATTATACAAGAATTTTCATCAATTGATATCTTTTCAAAACCCCTGGTAATGCATGCTGATTTTTTGTCTACGAACATCTGATGGCACTATAACCTTAAATTAAGAATATCTTGAAAAATTATCAGTAGGAAAGGTACGTTGCGTATGTCCTTAAGCTATAGAATGGACAACACAAACAAAAGATTTTTGTCACAATCATGTTTTAATTGTAAATATATTGAGCTCTAATACAAGCACTATATACATATAAATTTCAGCTCAATGACCAGACAAGAACCAGTAGACTAAGTGTAGATGGAATAAAATCAAATACATTGATATCATTGAATTGTTAGATATCATATATATATATATATATATATATATATATATATATATATATATATATATATATATATATATATGTGTGTGTGTGTGTGTGTGTGTGTGTGTGTGTGTGTGTACAGTAGAAATCCATCAGATCAGAATACCTTAAGTCACACAGAGTGAATATTTCTTGTCCTCGAATAAAGTGCAACACGGAGGTATATAGTTCCGCTTGATTGCATTTTAGTAACATAGCATTTACATTGTCAGAAAAAATACTTTCTGAAATACATTATAAAATCTATTGCCATGAAATCCTATCACTTTTCAGTTTTTTCTAATGTAAACTATATATCTGTGTATAGTATCTAAATTGAGATGGCATTGTTTTTTGAGAATACTATATATTTATTTTCTGTTTACATATATGCTTAAAATCTCAAAGATTGCTATGTAAAGGAATATTCAATCCCCAATGATTAATTGAAAATCTAGAATAAAGCATGAAATCAATTATTAAATAAGAAATAACAAATTAAAAAGGAAAAAAGAAAGATATTGATATTTACCTGAAGCTTTAGACTGCAAATGACAGCTGTATGGAAAATGTAGGGTGTATGTTTGGTCACGTGGCCCTGCCATCTACCTGTATTCTTTTATTCTTCCTGATCTATATGGGTTATTTCAAAACATGTATGTGCTTTTGATATATTCTGCAATTAAGTACATTGCAAATCTATACAGTTGACATAAGACTTGTGTGTATTGTGTGCATTACACATACATGTTTATACAGTAAATATAAAAACCAATAGTATTTAGGCCCCTATAGGTAATAATAATAGTTAAACATATTAGTCATCTTGAAATTTAAGGCCTGTGATAACATAAAAAAGCTTGATATTTAATGAAAAATTCCCATTTGTTACATGGTTTAAAAAATGTGTTACTTGTATTATAAACTATTTGCTCACCAGAGCCAAAGCTCAAATGAATTTTTCTGATCAAAATTTGTCCATTGTCTGTTGTTGTCTTTGGTGTTGTTGTCGTCATCTTCTTCTTCAGAACCACTGGGCAAATTTCAACAAAACTTGCCACAAAGTATCCTTGTGTAAAGGGGATTCAGTTGTTTTAGCTCTTCTGAGCCAAAGGCTCAAAAAGCTAATGCTATGGCCATTTATGCGGTGTGCATAAACTTTTTAGAATATGGGCCATAACTCAAGAACCCCTTGGCCAATTATTGTCAAACTTGTCACAGGGTACCCTTGGCCCAAGGGCTCTCTTTTATACTAAATCTAGGGTTGTGACCCTTAAACAAGGGGAGATAATTAGGAAAGTAGAAACAAAAGTACTGGTTGCTAAAAAATCTTCTTCTCAAGAACCACTGGGCAGATTATCACCAAACTTACACAAAAGGTTGAGGATATGTTGTAGATTAAAATTTGCACAGGGATTTACCCTGGGACAAAGGGCGTGGTCTCAAGGTCACTTCAAAGTTGACCAAAAATTACTTCTTATTAAAATGTTGATATTTTGCTTACTATAAGGACTAGGATCATCAAATCTTGTCAGTTGATGCATCTAAGGACCTCATATCATGTTGACTCAAAAGTAGGTCATAGCGACCTACTTTTTAAATTTTGCGGCCATTCTTTTTCAAAATGATTTAGAGGCATATTTTGAACAATTTAAGGCCTATGATCATCAAACTTTGTCAGTTGATGTATTTTGGGTCCTCAAAGTACGTCAACTAAAAAGTAGGTCACCTTGACCTACTTTTTGAACTTTATGGCTATTCTTTTTCAAAACAATTAAGGTCATTAATTCGAATACCGAGAGGTTTAGAATAATTAAATCTTGTAAGATGATGCATCTTTGGGCCACAAAACATATTTATTAAAAAGTAGGTCACAGTGACCTACTTTTTGAACTTTGCAGGCATTCAATTTCAAAGCATTTTCGAGGCATAATTTGGACATTTTAAGGCCTATGATCATAAAACTTGAAGTAAACTAAAAGTTGATGCATCTTGGTGGGTCCTCAAAAAAGGTCAACTGAAAAGTAGGTCACCATGACCTACTTTTCAATTTATATGACTATTATTAAATATTTCAGGTACTAATTGGCTTACAATCATCAAACTTTGTCAGATGATGCATCTTGGGTCTTCGGAGTAGGTCAACTGAAAAGTAGGTCACAGTGACCTACTTTTGAAAATTTATGGCTTTAATTAAATATTTCAGATACTAATTGGCTTAGAATCATCAAACTTTGTCAGTTGATGCATCTTGGGTCTTTGGAGTAGGTTGACTAAAAAGTAGGTCACCATGACCTACTTTTGAAAATTTATGGCTTTAATTAAATATTTCAGGTACTATTTGGCTTAGAATCATCAAACTTTTTTAGTTGATGCATCTTGGGTCTTTGGAGTAGGCCGACTAAAAAGTAGGTCACCTTGACCTACTTTTGAAAATTTATGGCTTTAATTAAATATTTCGGGTACTTATTGGCTTAGATTCATCAAACTTTGTCAGTTGATGCATCTTGGATCCTTGGAGTACAAGAACTGAAAAGTAGGTCACTTTGACCTACTTATAAAATTTTATGGTTATAATTTTAAAAAATATTTTAGGTATTAATTGGCTTACAATCATCAGACTTAGTTGATGGGTACTCAGAGAATGACAAGTGATAAGTAGGTCACCATGACCAACTCTCAGGTACTAATTGGCTTAGAATCATCTTGGGTTCTCAGAGTGTGAATTGGAATTTCAAGGGTTTATCTAAATATACAGGATACTAAGAGGCTTCAAATAGAAGTGATAGGTTGTACAGTTTATCAGAAGAGCAATTCAAGGCCCTTGGCCTCTTGTTTTTAAATAAAGGTCCACTCCCTATTCCAAGAAGAGATAATTAAGAAAAAGTAAAAATTGGGTGGGGTCATTTAAAAATCTTCTCAGCAAAACCAATGGACCAAGAAAGATGAAACTTATGAGAAAGCTTCTTGACACAGTGTAGATATAAGTTTGTTCAAATCATGACCCTGCATGGGGGCACTTTAGGGGATCAAAATTTTAAATGGGTTTATGGAGGAAAAATCTTTTAAAAATCTTCTCAAGATCAGGAAAGCCAAAGTAATATAATGACCACTGGGGAAAGGGTGTGGCCACTATGGACGATCAAAGTTTTACATGAGTATAAATAGAATAATCTTTAAAATCTTCTCAAGAATAGCAAAGCTATGACCAGTCATATTTAAATGGAAGCATTCATAGGTAGTATAGATTCAAGCTAAGTTTTTTTTAAATCATGATCTCAGGGGATAGGATGTGGCCAATCTTCACAAAAATCTCACTAGCCCGACGCCTCGGCTTGAGGCTTGTTAAATTTCGTGGGCTAGTAAAAATTGCTTCAGAATTAGCCCAACAGGCTAGTGAAAAATTAATGGGTATTGCCCCAGTTTTGCTCTTACATACCAAAATCAAGGAAAAAATCAAAGCAGTGTGGTTGTATTGTTTATAAATTTCCTTAATCTACTTCCTAGCTGTACCACTACTACATGCTACAGAAAAAGTGTCGTTTTCTCTAATGTGAATTTCCCCCATTCAACTGCTTATGGTAAATACATGCCGAAGTACCATTAAATTATCCAGTTAAGTGAAAAGTAAATGTTAATTAAAAATTAAAAACTTTACAATGTTTCTGAAAATTTGAATAAAAGAATAATTAAATCACTGTTATTTATTTTTGGAAGAGCAAGTTTACTGTAGATTCCTAAATATACGCGAGGAATAAATTATCGTGTAATTACGCGAGAAGCACCGCTCGCGAAATAAAATTACTCGCTTTTATTTTTATGGTGCTTTAATGTATGTAAAATCTCTAGATAAATCAACCATTCGCGAATTATTCTCGCGATTTGACGCCCTTGGGTCATTTCGCGATAATAAGTACTCGCGTAAAATAAGGAATCTACAGTATTGACCAGAAAAAATAATGTTACTGCTACCTTGTGAAAAAAACATAGATTAACATACATTCATCCTTATTTCTATGATTATCAGTTTAGTTATGACTCAAGAAGAATATGCTGAAAAAGAAAATAAGCAGAAGGACTATGAAAAGAGTAATTCATTATGAAATTTAAATGTACCCCGGTAATAAAAATATACAATTATTTTCAAATTTTATCAATTTTCAGGACTAGTAAAAATTTCTTTGGGCAAGTAAAAGTCAAATCCCTAGCCCTACTGGCTATTGTGTCTTGGAAAATGTTTTCTAAAGTCTGAGTGGGCTATGGGCGATCAAAGTTTTCCATAAGAATACATAGGGAAAATCTTATGGCAAAGTTCTTTAAGAACCCTCTCTACACTGCACAGTAAAGAGTTCTGATTCTATGGTATTTTTCTGTAGTTAGAGTGATCTGCCCTTAGACGTAAATTCCAATAAATTGAAATTTACAGTATATTACTCAATTTGTAATCAGTTCAAGTATTCATAACATTTTAAATAGTCAAGATAAATTACCTGAACACTGTATTCACATGTATTTTCTCCACGGAAGTAAACAATAGTGATTTCTGTTCATTGATACTTGATTGTCTTTGAACATTTTTCCTGGAGGTAAATGCCACGTACCATATATTGAAAATTAAATTGATAAGCTCACCATTTACAACTTTATTCAATATAATTTTCCCAAAGTCCAAAAAACATTTTGCACTGGTGTACAGAGGGTCCTTAAAAAATTTTTCTTCTTCTAATAACTATAAGAGGCTTTGCAAATATGATTGTATACTCAGAGTCTTCACTAAATTGTAAAATTCACAACACACAAGTCCAGAGTTTTAGTTCCAGACAGGGCTAACTTTGTAATATCAAGCCTAATTGGTGATCGCCATGATATTCATGTGAGGACTGATTGTATGAAAATGAAAAGAAGTATGTGCTAATAACACACAACTGGAACAAACTTAACACAATAATCTTTACATTAATGGTTTATTTTTGGCAAAAATTGGAAATAAATTGCTTCAGAATCTATAATGCATAATATTTTGAACATGCAAAGGCTCATGTGTCATGTCCATTTCAAATGTCCATAATCATTTTTATAATAGTACATGAAATATATACAATGGACTACTCCAATGCAGCTCTGTGTTCAACCAACCTGCATATACTTGATTTTCTTGACTTGTTTTTTTGCACTTTGAGCAACAAACAGATTGTCATTTGTGTCTATACACACAATCCCCAGGGATAGCTCAGTCCACAGTCTATGTAACAAAAGAACTGTCCATCCTGATCTAGGATGTGGACACAGTCATTGTTTGTATCAGCTATAAGGATGACTCTGACTGTTTGTGGTGATTCCTCTTGGACTGAAGGATTGGCTGTTTGAAGCCGAGATATGTCCCGTGTACCTGAATCTCTGTTTCCCGGCCTGATTGACCACCACTACTGACTTAGCTCCTGAGTCAGCCACACAGATACCCGGATTCTTGTTCTCACTGATGCATTTTGAAGTGTTAGCAGGGGAATAGAGAGGATGTCCCTTATCATCAAACTGAATGGTTTGTTTCTCTGTGGAGCCAGAGTAACGAACAACCTTCGATTGTTGGTGCCACAAATCATCAATGTTCATGACAACCAAGAGGTCACCAGAGGAGGTACTGCAGATATTGAGAGGTCGATCTCCATGTGTTTTAATGTGATCATAGACTCAATCTCTTTATTCTTCATAATGTTCACAGTTCTGGTTATAGGATCAGTATAAATAAGATGGCCTTGTTTTGTTACTGTTATATCAGTGGGGAGCATTCTTGATTCATAAACAAGTCTCATTGCCATGCTTTATTTCTGCTATATCATACATGGTGATTCTTGAATTGATTGTTATTGACTTAAGTAGGGAGTCCTGATTGATACTGTAAAGTTGGATGGTACTTTCATCTCCCCATGTCCAGATTTCTTCATCACTCAGACAGGTCACATTATTTAGGCTTATTTTAAACTCAGTATTTATGGTGGTGATGATATCATGTTCATCAAGCAGTTGCTTGATTGGAGGAGAGGATCGAACTTCTGATGATTGTTTTGTTTTCTTCTTACCGTGACCATAGTCTTCCTAGGTAATTTTACCAAAGGATATGGTTCCAAACAGTCTGCTAAGTTCTTCCTCTTGGATTGTGCCTGGAGTGAATTTAGGGAATGATGGCAGAAATTTCTGTGGAAGTTTTCTATATTTATCTACATTACATGTAACACTAAACAGTTCTGAATTGCCCTGGGAGTCTATATCAATGTTAATTGCCTTAATTTCATTCCTTATTTCAGAAATTTTATCATTAACTTCATCAAGATGTTTCTATACAGTTTGCAACTGTTTGTTTTTCATCTCAGCAACTGCATCTCTAAGTTTTGTAACTGTAACTTTGTCAATTTCCTGGTGCCATTTCTCTCCATGTTTTGATATGGTTATTGAGAGATCTCCACACGCATTTTCAACTTGCTTTATCATGTTTTCTACATCAGATGCAATTTCTTGGTATGTTGGAAGCATTGCATCCTTTAATTCATTTTGTTCTTTGATGATCCTTTCTTTTTTTTCATCTAAAACATCCAAAATTTTCAAAAACTGATGACCTGAATGTTGATCAGATGCAATGCAAGTGTTGCAGACAGGCATATCACATTCATTACAGTACATTTCACATCGTTCTTTGTCATGAGAGGTACATGTAGGGTAAAGTGGAATGGATTTTCTAAATTTAAATCTAACAATTTCATGTTTTTCTTGGATTCGTCAGATGTCATGTGTTCACCGATACAAGCATTGCACAGTTTGACATGACATGTATCACAGTAAAACTGTACCATTCAGTCTTACACAGGTCACATCGTATCAACTCCTGGGCACGTATATGTGGGTCCATGACAGGAATTTCATATATTGGCTCTGAAATGAAGAAAAAATGAAGCATTTCTAAATTGAATCCAGTAATACTGTGTACAGGGTTATTTTCGCCCTTTTACACTTTCAAACAATTTTGCCCCATTTTAAATTCGCCCAGTCACAGTTCTGTTTAAGAAATGCTAAGTACTGTACGTGTTCTTTGAATTTGCCCTGTTTAAAATTCACCCACCTGTGATAGAGCAAAAGGGGTGAAAATAAAACATGGGCAAAAATTTCCCTGTATACAGTATTAGAGAAAGAGTATATTCATGTACAAGGTTAGACTGAAGTGGGAATTAATTCAGAAGATAGTATAAATGCCTAGAAGATACATGTTCATCATGATGAAAATATACATATTTCAACAAAAATGGGGGGTTTTATCTGTGTTTGCTTGAGATATCTGAATTTCATCTTTTTAGATATTTAAATATTTCAGGGCTTAGTGTATAAACAAAGATTTTACAAAAATATTTTTTTATTCCTAATGATTAATTAAAAATCTAGCTAAAAACACCATGAATTCATAAATATCCACATTAAAAAGTTTTGAAAAACTAATTGTTATTTACCTGACTGATGCTAGACTGCAATGGCGGCTGTCCTACCAACCAGAATCGAAGTGTTGTCTGGTCACATGACCCACTTACCTGTATTATCTACCTGTCAGTTTTTTTATTCTTACTCGTCTAGATGCAGGTATTTAATATATCCACATTATGTACAATGAGGAATCATTCATCGATTGAATCTCTTTGGAGTCGACATAAAGGAAAAGTGCGTCTTTGTGACTGTATTTAATATTAATTAAAACTCATATGAAAGCCCTAGCATCGTAGCACCAACCATTCAAAAGTTGTGTGCATAGTTGAAGTTTTTGCAGACAAACAAATTAACAGACAAACAGATGGATGGACAGACCAAAGACTATATGCCCCGAATCTTGGATTACAGGGGCATAAAAATCATAGAAAAAACTAAGATGTCTTTTTGAAACACTTATGCCCCCATGTGGCAGCTCAAGGACAAGGTTAAAGTTTTACAAATGTAGGTCAAACGTCAAGGCCAATAGTTAAAAAATGATGGTATCCAAAGAAATATGTATATTTTATCCATGTCCTAACCCTTTCTAGATGTCTCTACAGACCAATAAACTCGCATGTTGTGAATTTTATGCCATTTGACAACAAATTCACAACAAGCAAATTTATTGGTCTGTAGAGATGACTAAAGGGTTAGGAGGAAGATAAAATATACAGGTTGGTTATTGAATATGTCTAGAATTAGGGAATGAAAGGTCATTGATTGACCAATGCTGAAGAATGACGAAATACATCCCCAAAGTGCACAGAAAATCTTGCACTGTAAATTGCATAATATTAGCATTATGGGATCTGTAGCATTATGGTCAAAGACTAAAATATAAAACCATAACACTACAGTTCTGCAGCTAGATCCTTGTAAGTGAAATATGAAAACCCAAGCACCAACAGTCCAAAAGTTATAGGCAAGGTTAAAAGTGCTGATAAAAATGTAGGTCAGACTCAAAGATTAAGGTCAGGAGGTCAAAATTGTTGGTACCCAAAGGAAGGTTTTGTCACAAGAAATACACATGATAAATGAAAGCCATAGCACCTGTTGTTTAAAAGTTATTGCCAAGGTTGAAGTTTTTCAAAAATTATCAAACTTAATATTCCTATTTTTTTCTATATTTATCAAAAATCATGACAAGATACTGTTACAGTCATTTGACCAGTTGTGAATAGGGAACCATTTAGGCAGTGCTATAAATATATGACGGCATTATTTCAAAATCTAATTTGTTTGTCAAAGTAGTTCAATGACTTGCGAAATTAAATGTAGTTTCATAAAAGTTCAGCCTTTCAAAAAAACTTTTTATTTTAGCAAGTTAACGTGGGTCTCTGATTTTACTAGTTAAGAATAAGCCGACGAGTTCTGAATACCTTAGTGGTTCCCATGCAATTCCACCCTATGTTAAAAATATCCGCCCCACACATTATCAATTGACATGCCTAGGAAAAGTTCAAATAAATGCTTACCAGTAAGTTGAAATGTTGTTTAATGTGAAAAAATGACGTCTTTACAGACGTTTTTTGTGCAGACAAACGCGTTGCGGTGAATTAGATTTGTTGCATTGTAAAAGTATGTCGCCTGTTTCAAGTATGATAGCGGACACAAACTGATGGCAAAAAATCAAAACTTCACATAATTCTAACACTCATAGATAAGCCTTCATACCATATGTATGAATTTATGTTTACACTTTTGAATTATTAATTTTCAGCTCTTAAATTATTAATTATTCGGAACTGATCAAAATTCAGAACTGGTCAAATGACTGTATCAATATCACACTTACATAGGTTTTTGATTGAAATTCATCCTGGAAATAAGTAGATTTGTGATTAGCATTTTAGGAGTTATTATTGGCCTTGACCTTTGATCTTAATACTTGGAATACAGTCAGCAAGGTTGTGGCTACCTTAATTATGATCATTGACATCATTTCTAAATTTCACATGTCCATCTTGTTTATATTGTTTTTAGGTACTTTAGGATTGCAATTAGCCACAAGGATTATGTTTCAACTTACCGATTTAATACTTCATGAACTGGCCTTTACAGTCTTCAAGTTCATTCGTTTTAATTTGTATTTTAGGGATTTTTTTTCTGTTTTTGCAATTCTCTGTTTAACCTATATACAAACAAGAATTAAGATTTTGGAAGTTCTCAGAATGATGCTACTTTCTCTGAAGGTATTTTCAATATATAGAATAGCATAGAGATGAAATTGTTTGCATGATTTTTTTTTTTTTTTTGCTTTGCAACTTCAGTCTAAAGAGAGGGGAAACTACCATCAATTATCTCCAAATGAAGATCTCCTAGTCTCTCCTAAATTGAAGTGAGAGTTAATTGCAGTCTTCTAACCAAACATCATCAGCACGCATATATTTTCAGAAGCTAAAAACCAAACTTTAATGGGTTTAGGGCCATAATTATGCTTTGTTCCTTGCCTTTCGAGTTCTATCTGCCAATACCAGATTTAGGTTCGCTGTTGACACTTTGTATCTTAATGTATAAAGAAAATGAAATAAATTGATGTTATTACAGGGAGAGAGATTGGAATATTTGTTTCAAATAACTTGTTATTTTTGGTAAATCTTCCTTAGGAAACTTATAACTTGGCAACAGTGATATTGATTTTATTTTCATGAAATTCATTTTTTACATTTGTTAAATTGCATGAGTGATATCTACGATTTATACACATTCACAAAGCAATCAAAGTTGTCCAAATAAAACAGAATTTGTGTTGATTTCTCTTAAGTTTGTATCTGGGTGTTTATCGCTTCTAAAATTATGTAAGACATGATGAAACAAACTGTAAAGCAAGTATCTTACTTGTGAGTTGTGGATGTATAGCCATTTTTTATCATTATAATGATTGCAGAAAGCCCTTTTTTTTCAAGATGTGTTACTGAATGGTAATGGATTTTTTTTTTTTTTTTTTTTGCAATTGCACTTGGTAATGAACCTCAATGATAATTCTTCTTTGAAAATTGATTTATAGAACCATAGATTAAAAAAAAAAATGACTCAATATATCCAAGATCAAACTTGAAATTTTAATTAACAGTCTGGCTACAAGATTATGCTCTTAATAATATGTAAAGTATATATTTTCAAATAATTTCAATCTGATTCTGTAAGACTTGTATCAGAATTAAATGCCTTAAAAAATTTCAGCAGCATGCAATGTTGAAAAAAAAGGTCCCTATTTCTTTGAAAAAGAATGTTTGCTATGATATTTTGCAGTGAAATGATGTGAGATTCATACAACTCCAGTAGGACCCGTGATCTTCCATCTGCTATGCAATACACACTATGCAAGATATTTTAAGCAGTATTAAAAATTCCGATTTCTTCCAGTGACATTGTTCAGTCAGGAAAAAGGTAAGGATTTCTAGAAAATTATGTGGCAATTGCTAATTAAAATGATATACATGTAATGTCATCCATATTTAAAAAATATATGTTGGCTTAATTTATTCTTTGCTAAAAAGAATTGGAAATATTTTTGTGAAATTTAGAGTTACATCCCCTGTTCATTGATGTAATCAGTAAACAAGATTCAAAGAGATTTGCACAGATTAGCAGAAAATAAAAAGAAATGCAAAACATAAAAAACTAATAACTAATTACTGTATCTGGTCCTTGGCAAATAAGATTAGCTATTAGGATTGTTACTGACTGTCCACAGAAAAGTTGTCAGGACTCGGTTGAAAATGTAATATTTTTGTGGATGGTCAGTAACAAACTTAATAATGTATGCCATTGAATAACACTTAATTTACATTTTTAAGAAACTTCCAAAAAAAATTTTAGGAATTGATTTTATTTTACTGAACGTGCTATAGAGAGAAAACTAATTGCCCAAAAAGGATTCAAAACTAATTTTTTAAGGTATTAAAAGGTTTGACACCAGCCCTCTCTTATGGAATCTTTTTGCCATAAATCCTCAAGCTGGCATGGAGACGTCAGTGATTTTCCTGTAAATCCAAAGTGATTCATATTCTGGCAAAGATTTCTTTTTTCCAAGTACAACATTTTCTGCCTGCATAATAAGTTGCTCAGACAAGGCATTCTCCATTTAGTAAGACATGAATCTAAATGGATTGTGTTGTATGGCTTTGACTGGCAGTTTTTGATAGGTCCTAATTGAATCACAAATTTGATTAACTGATGAATAGATATTTCTGGTGCAGGCTGCTACAGACAGCTACTGGTCTGCAAAGTGCTCACCAACTCCATTACAAAATTCACATGTATTTTGATCTTGTTCTGCATTCAATGTTAAAATATTTGACAGAACTGTCAATCTTTTTAGCTTATCTGAGCTTATACGATTCAAATGGGGTTTCTGAACAAAATTTGTCTGGTGTGTGTTTGTTCATCCATGTTATTATGTGTATATATCTGTAAAAAGGTAAAATTTTCATCATGTCATGCATGACCGTGTCTCTCATGGTCAGTGTACTCAAGCATCATGGTCAAAGCAGTGTTTTGATGCTGTGTTGACCATGCTATGGGCATGCAATTACTGTAAACCAACTTTTATTCGTGTGCGAGAAATATCTGTGAGTTTTGTGACCTTCGTTTGTTCGCGAATATTTTTGTCATGAACCAATTATTTACATGCAAGTTTTTGTTAAATGTTTCCTCAGTCGCAAAAATTAGTAGTTGCAGATGAATTTCAAACTGATGAATCGGGAAGATGTTGTGAATAATAGTTGGTTTACAGTGTTTCCTGATACATGTACCAACTTTAACCACCACAGCCAGGGTAGTATGCCAATTTTGTTAGAACTTTTGTATTCCAGAAATTTTTCTCTTCAGATGGACTTCAGTGTTTCCCAGCAGACTTGTGTGACATCTGTAGCTTCAAGACTATTTTTTTTTTACCAAAGCATTTTCTACCTGATGGTTTTTTGTTTGTATTTCATCTGTATTGTTTTCGTTTGTTTGTTTGTTTGTTTAATTTTGTTTTGCTCACCTATACAAAAGTACAGTTACAATCACAGTTAACTCAGGAAATTAAGAATCTTTGATTACTGAAAACATACTGATTCAAGATTAGTAATAAATGAGATTAGTGTTAATTAAATCAATTGAGGCAGACACTGCATCATTATATTGTTTTGTTGACATGATAAACTTGTCCATTTCAATTGGACTAAATTCATATAAAATGTACTTCAATTTCAATCAAAGCTATAAAATCGGGCAGTTACGCAATATGGAAGTCATTAGGAAACAGAATGATGTCACTTGACTGTAAACTGTCGTTATTTCTAATCCATAATTGACCAGAAAAAGTCAGAAATTCGCAAGTAAATTGTCAGAAAGTTCACATGAGGCTTGATGTTTGTTCAGTCCTATGTTTAGGATTATACGTGTTTTTGTACTTCAAATAGTGATCTTTTACCCTTAAAAGGTCATTTCCACAGAGTTATTTTGATACAATCAAATTATAAAGAACAGTAAATACTTAAATGTCTGTTGGTAATGAAATTAATGGTGGACAGATAATTTATGTACAAATCAGTAGATTAATTGGAAGAGTGGGTGCATTCAAAGAAAAAAAGGGAATGAGGCATATCATGCAATTGTAATGTTTTTTTCCCCTGTTTTACAAATGTACATTTGGGTGTCTTTGAACAACAAATTATGAGAGGCATGCATGCCAAGTTGATTTACCATGCATGTTTGCCCCAGGAAACATCTAGGGCACTTGATAAAAAAAATGAGAAAAGGTCCATATTAGATCTACTTTTCATAACTACTTTTTAAAAAAAGGGGGTGGGGGGATATTGGTTTGCATCTGATTGTATGTTGGTCAGTAAACCAAGGGTTGTCTGTTCAATATGTTGAGAAACCTTTGCTTCAAACTTGGTACACTGGTATCCTCTAAAAAGTACATGACCCCTAGTTATATCAAGATCAAGTGGTGAAAGGGCAGGGTCCAACTATTCTGGACATAGTAAGATACTGTCTGCTCCATATCTTGAGAACCCTTTGCTTGACAGACATCAAATTTATACAGTAAATGTATTGTGTTTGCCCCTGACTATGGTAGATAAGTAGATGACCAATATTTCACAGCTCCACATTTGGAGTTCAGGGTTGTCCCTAAGAATCAAAATAGCAGGGGGCATTGAAAGAGTAGAAGGGGGTCTGGGGTTCCTTTCATAAGGGGGATGAGGGGAAATACCAGAGTAAACAGGTTATTATGTCATTATAGGCGGGGAAATTCCTCAGCCCCAGAGTCTTAGGGACAACCCTGAGAGTTGATCCTTTTTAGCTCACCTGAGCAGAAGGCTCAAGTGAGCTTTTCTGATCAAAGAGTGTCCAGAGTCCGTCTGTCATCTGTAGTCCATAAACTTTTCACATTTTCAACTTCTTCTCAAGAACCACTGGGCCAATTTCAACCAAACTTGCCACAAAGCATCCTTGGGTAAAGGGGATTTAAGTTTGTTCACAGGAAGTGCTGTACCCTCTTCCAAGGGGAGATAATTAAGAATTAGTGAAAATTTGGTGGCATCTTTTAAAAATCTTCTTCTCAAGAACCACTGAGCAAGAAAAGATGAAACTTATGTGAAAGCTTCCTTACATACTGTAGATTCAAGTTTGTTCATAACATGACCCCAGGGGGTAGGGTAGGGTCGCAAGAGGGGGTCGAAGTTTTACATAGGAATATATAGGAAATGTCTTAAAAAATCTTCTCTAGAACAGCAAAACCATGATTAGTCATATTATAATAGAAGTATCCTCAGGTAGTGTAGATTCAAGTTTGTTCCAATCATGATCCCTGGGGGTAGAGCATGGCCACAACAGGGAGTTGAAGTTTTAAATAGTTTCATATAGGTGTAATGGTTAAGAGGCATTGAGTAAACACTTTGAAGACCTCAAATAATGGAATGACCTGACAACCCTTGAAATTTACTAGTCAAACTAAAGGGTATATAAGGCAAGCTTTGGGAAAGTCAGGCATTCAGAAACTAGCAGAAGAAGTTGGATACTGAAACAGCAATAAAGAAGAAGTTGGATGCTGAATCAGCAATAGAGAAGTTATTTAGGTATTCCATCCCTAATAGCAAATTGAAATTGAATACATAACAGATGTGTAGGTGTTTAATACTCAGTATATTTAGACATAATTCCTATTTATTCCTATTAGCATGTAAGGCTGGGATGTGTCCTAATTTAGGACCTTGAATTTTAGTAAGGGTTATCTCCCTCTGTTTTAATCATTAAAAAAAATTTTAAAAAACTTATCTCAGGACTGGCTAAAAATGTTTTCAATTGTCATTCTATTTCTCAGGCTTTATTACAGTATTTATTGATATTCTTATTATTTGAATTTTTATCTTTTAAAAAAAGTCACTTGTCCCCATAGACTTCAATGCAATCTTTGTTAATTAATTACTGCTTTATCTTAGTAATTACATTTTTGAAACTTTCTCTTGGTAAATCTTTTTCTACTGTGAAATGCTTTTACATAGGAAATATCTTTAAAATCTTCTTCTCAAGAACAACTAAGCCATTATTAGTCATATTTTAATACAGAAGCAACCTTATATATTGTAGAATCATGTTTGTTCAAATCATGGGGGCACAACAGAGGGTCAGTTAAGTTTTGCATAAGAAAAAAATATAGGAATCATCTTTAAAAAATCTTCTGCTCAAGAACAGCAAAGCCATGATTAGTCATATTATTATAGAAGCATGCTCAGGTAGTGTACAAATTAAGGGTGGGGAGGGTGGGGCCACAATGAGAGATCAGAGTTTTACATAGGAAAACATAGGACTGATTGATTGTACTTTGTTTTACTTCCCGTTCAAGAATTTTTCACTCATAAAGAGACTTCACCATATTCCAGTGAAAGGCCTTTACTCGGCACTCAGGGCCATTGAGCAGTGAGGGATCTTTATCATGCCTACGCCTGCCATGACATAGGGCCTTGGTTATTAAGGTCTCATCCAAAGGACCCGCAACTTTCACTTCGAAGTGCTGAGGGCTTGGCGAAGGAATAGTTGCTACCAATTTTTTATCAACTTAGGTCATTCACAGCTCAGGGACTCGAACCCAGGACCTTCTGATCATGGAGCGAGAGCTCTGCAGAATGAGCTACCATGACTGTGGAAAACATAGGGAAAAAATCATAAAATTCTTCTGTTAAGAACAGCAAAGCCATGATTAGTAATATTGATATGGAAGCATCCTGAGGTAGTGTAAATTAAAGTTTGTCCCCCCCCCCCCTCCCCCATTCAAAACTGAACTGATTTCTGCTTCTTCCTAGCCAATGAGCTCAGGTGAGTGATGTGGCCCATGGGCCTCTTGTTGATATTTCCATGCAGGGAGCAAATATGTTTTTAAAACATATCTTGTTATAAATAAGAATGTACCAAAGAATGGGAGTGGGGGTAATATTTAAACACAACATAAGAGGTGAAATTATAATTAATAAACAAGAGTTGTTAATGTTAACAGAGTTGTCAAGTCCTTCAGCAAGGAAGCTCTATTACAAATATGAAAACCACTTTTGCAGGCATCAGAAAGCTGATTTGCTTGAGAAGTGAGAAACTTAAACTTGACATTGACCCAGGTGAGTCTGACAGGCAGTTGCACTCGACCTGAAATATAATCCAAACAATTAAAATCCATAAATAATGAAAGTTAAGCCTTAAATATGTATTTAAAAAAAATCCTAAAATCTTTTTAACCAGAAAGAAAAAAAAATTAAGGATAAATTTGATCTTGACCTGAGGTGAACATTCTTGACCTGAGGTGAACATATGGGCTGGGTGATGAACCATAAAAGTATTTGACAAAAAGTTAGTCTAACAGAATAAAATGAAAAGCTAAGACTAAAAAACTTTAAAATTTCTAGCTTATCACAAAGGCTATATAAAGCAGACCTGTTCACATGGTGCATCTTTCAATGTTTTATGTGATACATATATGCATGTCTGTTGCTATATCTGACCTACATTTCAAGATTCAGTGACTTAAATTAAGCGTTGGACAAAAATGATATTTAGCTCATGTCCTGCACATTGCATTAGTGATGTACATAGCAAGCTGTATTTATTATGTACAGCTGAACTTCGATATCTCGAAAACGGATATCTCGACTACCATAGATATGTCGAAGTGATTTGAAAGTCCCAAACCCTTTTTCTTTAAGTATTTTACCCTCAATATCTCAAACTCTCGGATATCTCAAAGTTTTTTCTTGGTCCCATTGACTCTGAGATAACGAGGTTTGACTGTATATGCATATGTCTAATGTAGCATTTGAAATAAACCATATTTGGAGTGTGCCCCAGAAGGGAATATCATTTCCACTACAACATCTTTAGTTGATGTCTGGATGCAAGGCAAAAGCATCATTTTTAATTCTCTTCCTGTCTTATAGAAAAAGAAACATATCATCTTTATTTGCTGCATGTTCCAGATAATACGAAATGTAGACTTGTAGTTTTTATGAATTATCAGTTTCTGTTAACAAGGACTCAGGATTATATATTGATCATCTCTCAGAACCTCTTTTTAAATGTGACTAAAGGCCCTACTGATTTATTATTTCGTGGGGATATAAAGAATGGAAATTGTTTTCTAAGTATAGTGACAAGACCTCAGAACTCTGTTGGGATGTGATAGCATGAGTTCTGTGTTGATTCTGAGAGGAAGGAGTCAGGTGTATGGAATCAGTTACTCCAGTCAGGACAGGTAAAAATTCACATCGATACAAACAAAAAATTTGGTTGCATATATTTGTATATATACTCGTATTTTTGGACTTATTTTAGTTGAAAACGATGCATGTTAATCAGTTTTTGAAAAATTAAGAAATTGTAGACTTTCTATGGTGTTCAAAATTTCTTCCTATTTGCTATCACCTTATAAATCAATACAATTTCTTTTAACCAGACATTTTTGAGAAACTTTGAATGAAAAATGAAACTTTATATGGCTAAACATAATAATTTTATACTCATGTAAACATAGATTTAGATGTTATTTTCAATTTTGAAAAAGAGTTTGTCAGTTATCATTATGAGTTATCTCTCCTTAAGATAAAAATTTTTGGTTTAATCTCTTTTAAAATAATTCAAAAGGTTGCAAAGTTGCAAAGCAGAAATATTAGTCAAAATGTGTGTTATGGTTTTTAATAAGTCTGCATTGATTGTTTTTCTTTCTTTTTTCTCAAAGAACAAAAATTACTTTTTTCCCATATTATTTTGTATGATGTATAACTTGACAAAAAGTGAAATCCATTACTTGATTGTTCATTCTTCTTCAGAATAATTTTTAAAGTTTTCAAAAGCCACTATTATCTTTACTATGATCCTTATAAAAAGAATAATTTTTTCTGTAGCTGGAAATTTGTGTAATTTAAATCCTTCAAGAGTAGCATTCAAAATTTTTTTATTTTTAGGGTAATTTGTAAATTTGAGCAATTTTGTCACATTCAAGGCAAAGAGAATTACTACAGTCAATCAGTACACATGAATGGATCGTCATGTAAAGTGCACATTTATATATTGCATATTGTGCAGCAATAATAGGTGTCCATTTAGTTAAGGAACATAACCCCTTTTTTTTGCACTTGATTTGATTAAAGAATGTGTTTGTGGGTATCGCAAACATTAATCAAACATCATTGTCATTAATTTTATCGCTGTTTGAAATTGGATGACTCCGACTTCAAAAGTGACGACATGAAAACATTATCAATGAGAGAGGGTCAGAACATTCTCCAGTATCCGAGGCACCATATAATTCTCATTTTCTCCCAAATGATTCATCTTTCATTACCTGTGCATTGATTTTAATTGGGGATTCATTTCTCAGATAATAAATGGTGTGTACAAGGATTGATAAATATTTCACCAGTCGATGCCTTAGTCCCATTGTACCTATTGTCTTTCCCCCTTAGTCCCATTGTACCTATTGTCTTTCCCCTGTTTACTTGCCCATTTGAACGCCATTTTGATTCTAATGTGATGGCCTTTTGATTACTGAAGAAATGCTAAATTTCCGTTTTCTTGATGGTTTCAGAGATGTTCACTTAACATTGTTCTACATTTAGCTTTTTAAGCACTTTAGAATTCCATTACTTTACTATAAACAGAATTCTGACAAACAGGTATCAATGAATTAATGCCTTTTAGATTGTTTTTATTTGTTGCTGTTACTTAACAGCAATAAATCTTAGAAAATTGTAATTTTTATCAATTTAGTTCAATGTATTTTTGTTAACATTAGTATATTTTGGCACATATCCTAGGAAAGGTCATTGTAAGAGGTGCTAACTTATCAAGAGTTAGATTGAAGAACAACGGAAGGTACTGTGAGCATGCAGACTCACAAAATGATACCCCCACTGCAATATTTTTTAAATTGCTGCATCCATTGAAGACATGGACCTGAGATGAATCATATTCTGTGCTTTTTTGGCCAAAGATCTTGATCTTGCTCCAGCGATGTTGAGTCGAGGTCATAGCACATTTGTAATATGTTTTAAAATACAATTATCTATAAATATTTCTTTTTTATATTAATGACATGTTTATTTATTAATATTTTATTAGATTTAAAAGAAAGGAAAGCAGGGCCCCACTAATCATAATGATATATTTACATTTGCTGTGTTTTTCTACTAAGCCAATTGTGAAATTGATTTGAAAGTCATTTTTGTGTAAACTCATGCGTAGAAATATATAGGACGAAACTCGAGCTAAAGTGACGTCACAATGAGGCTACAGAGACGTTAATAAAAATATGACGATATAGGACAGCAAGAAATTCAAACACTGAGTATATTTTTGGTGCATTTAAGCATGTAAAATGTAAATATAAGGAGTGTTTTTAAGTTTAGTGTGAATTATTGGTGTGTAAATCACACAGACTTGTACATAGGCATATTTTTCATGAAGCGCTAGCGCGCTTCATGAAATATGCCTACGTGACAAGTCTGTGTGATTTACACACCAATAACTCACACAAAACTTAAAAACATTCCTTTAATGAAAACATTCCTAAGTTATATGGATTCAAGTATTGTCAATTAAGTATTTCATGGAGTCCGATGATGATGCTTTCGAGTGAATCTTGGGGTTAAGTCGGGGCTAAAATTCCATAATCTAGTCAAAGACCGAGAGCTTATGTGATGGTAAGGTGTCCATCATCCTTCCATCTGTTCATCTGTTTAGCTTTTTGTCTCTGTGAACAAATAATTTTTGAAAACTTTACTCTTCTTACACTTTAAGTCTAATTTCAATAAAATTTGGTACAAATGACTTAAGATATGTTGATTTTGTATATAACATTTTGATTTCTGCAAGCAGTGTTCCCATGGTTACTTGTACTCAAAAAATAGAGATTTCTGTAAGTCTTTCAGAATGCTACTCCTCCTATAGTTTTGAGTAGATTTCAACAAAACTTGGTACATATACAAGTAGACTACACTAAGATAAATAATTCTATATTTATACCCCCCGCAAACAAAGTTTGGGGGGGGGGGGTATTGGAATCAGCATGTTCACCTGTCTGTAAACGTGAAAAATCTGGACATTTTCATGGAGACTACTGCATAGATGCATAGATTTGTCTGAAAATTTGTACACTCATAATCATTTCTGTTAGAGCATCTCTGATCAAGCAGGTGCTATCTTTATCCTTTGAGAATTGGGCAGAAGAGCTGGCCTTTCAATTTCTGGCAATTTATAGCATATGTAACTTGATCATGTTGATGGTCAGCCTTTATTTTCAAAATGAATTTGGCATAAAGTTATCAAGACTAATTTGATATTGTATAATATGATATTTTTATTTAATTTTTTTTTTATTCTCAACACACAAATTGCAGAGCATTATATCTCACAAATATGACAGATGGTTGCAATGCATCAAGTTTTACAATCTAATAAAAACAATATACCGGTAATGATTTGTATTTTAATGTTATATTAGGCTGTACTAGCTTAGCTCATCATTCGTTAAAATTAAATTAATTAGATTTCAATTATATTTTGACTGGCAATTTAAATGTAAGACCTCCAGATCCAAAAAATATTTTTAGTGACTTGGTACCTTTTCTGAAAAACCCAGCAGGGGGTATTTGTCCATTTTGGACAGTTCTAGTTTGGCTTTTGATTTCCAGGAATGATATTGCCACTAAAAATAGAAATTTTTGTGAAATTCTTTCAAAACATTATTCTTCCTACAGTTTAGTTTTTATTTCAATAAAACTAGTACATTGCACACAATTAGACTGACCACACTGAGATACATAATTCTGTATATCTATTTTTGATATCTATACAGACTATGTTGCCATGGTTATTAAAAATAGAAATTTCTGTGTAATTCTTTTTTAAATGCTACCTCTCGTACAGTACTGGTATGATTTTTTAAAAAATGGTACACAAATAAACTACACAAAGTTATGTATAATTCCATACATTGGTTTCACATTTAGACAAATATTGTTGCAAAAGGCAATTTTCCTTCAACAGTTTGGTGCCATTTCAGTAAAACTTACCACACAAAGAGACTAAACTAAATGTCATGTAATTTGCTTATTGGTACTCCCATTGTTCCATGATGAAATACAATACACCTTTGTTATAAGAAAAACAAGTAGAGTTACAGTCGCATCAGAGACCTCTGGTTTTATTGTTGCAATATTCTGCTTGAGAGGTGTTTAATGCAATATGTTTTGACATGAAATCTTACATAAAATGAAGTCTCATTTTGTCACCAAGTAATATAAAATAATGAAAAATCAATTTTATGTTACAAATGACAGATATTGCAAAGTGACTTTGGCTGTTCTTTGAGATTTACTATAATAGTGTTTTACTGAAGTGCAATTCAGGTTCTGTTCAGTTTTGGTTTCTGGTGTAAATGTATGGTCTGCTCAGTCTTCCTCTGGTGCCTTTGAGTGTTTAAACTATACCAATTTTAGAATAACAGAATAACAGAAATTCAAGCTTATTTGTGGTGAATTTCATTGTCATAACATATGTTCTAATATCCAATAATTGTATTTTTGTACAAGTACATTAAGTGTCAATCTGGACTGTTGATTTAGCATATCTGTAGGAATGGTTATTTTTCTGCAGAAAGTGGATTCACTGGTGAAAGTACAATCACCCATTGCTCTACATGCAGAAATTGATGTTATATAGGTGTTGCTGAGGCAGAGAGGTAGGCCATAAAAAGAGTGATTTATGTGCTCACCAACTAAATGTCTTATTTCATAAGCAACTGAGCTTTTCACACATCTTTGAAGGTTTTGCAATGCGGCTTTATGTTACTATGAGTTTATTGATTGTGTATTATCCCAGTGGAATTAATGATGTTTGTATGACCAATTTACATAATAATGCAACATGCATTATTCACACTGAAGGAGATTCAATGAATTAAGACCACTCTTCATCCAAAACAGCACATTTTATTGCTAGATCAAACCACCAGTGATGAAGTAATGGTAACAGGAAATTAGAAACTTGGGATTGCAGAGATTTCTTACAGCTATTAAATGCACGTAAACCATGGTCCTCCTAATAATTTTGCTGACAGATTGACCAACACAAGTAATGTGATGGTTACCATAGTAAAATTGTCACTTGTCACTACATTATCCCCACCCTCACCCCAGTGGGGTAGAGACTTGTTCCAGTATTGTTTTTAGCTCACCTAAGCTGAAAGCTCAAGTGAGCTTTTCTGATCACCCATTGTCCGTCATCCGTCCGTCTGTCCGGACGTCTGTCCGTCTGTAAACTTTTCACATTTTCAACTTCTTCTCAAGAACCACTGGGCCAATTTTAACCAAACTTGGTACAAAGTATCCTTGGGTAAAGGGGAGATTAAATTATTAAAATAAAGGGCCAAGTACCCTTACAAGGGGAGATAATCAAGAAAAAACAAAAATAGGGTGGGGTCATTAAAAAATCTTCTTCTCAAGAACCACTGGGCCTAAAAAGCTGAAAGTTTTGTGGAAGCATCCTGGGATAGTGTAGATTTTAAATTGTAAAAATCATGATCCCCGGGGGTAGGGCGGGGCCACAATAGGGAATCCAAGTTTTACATTGAAATATATAGGAAAAATCTTTAAAAATCTTCTTCTCAAGAACCACTGGGCAAGAAAAGTTGAAACTTATGTGGAAGCATCCTGGGGTAGTGTAGATTTTAAATTGTTCAAATCATGACCCCTGGGGGTAGGGTGGGGCCACAATAGGGAATCCACTTTTTACATTGAAATGAATAGGAAAAATCTTTAAAAATCTTCTTCTCAAGAACAACTGGGCCAGAAAAACTGAAACTTATGTGGAAGCATCCTAGGATAGTGTAGATTCTAAATTGTTCAAATCATGACCCCCGGGGGTAGGGCGGGGCCACAATAGGGAATCCAAGTTTTACATTGAAATATGTAAGAAAAATCTTTAAAAATCTTCTTCTCAAGAACAACTGGGCCAGAAAAACTGAAACTTATGTGGAAGCATCCTGGGGTAGTGTAGATGCTAAATTATAAAAATCATGACCCCCGGAGGTAGGGCGGGGCCACAATAGGGAATCCAAGTTTTACATTGAAATATGTAAGAAAAATCTTTAAAAATCTTCTTCTCAAGAACAACTGAGCCAGAAAAACTGAAACTTATGTGGAAGCATCCTGGGATAGTGTAGACTTTAAATTGTAAAAATCATGACCCCTGGGGGTAGGGTGGGGCCACTATATGTATTACATATGGGGGAATCTGGTAAAGAACAGCATGGCCAAAGTTACTCAGGTGAGCGATGTGGACCATGGGCCTCTTGTTTACATGGTAATTAGTCTTATGATGTCATACCATCTCAAATCCTGGTCATAACTTTGAAACCTTTGATTGGAACCAATTCAAAGATCTTGACTTGGGGTCATAATTTAAAGACCCAGGTCACTGTTCAATGAAATGTTGAAATGTGTTCCAACTGTAACTTTTAGATTCTTGATCAGACATTAATTGGTGTCATTTTATAAATTTCAAAGTTTGGCTTCACCCCCCTCTATCAAGGATATAAGATTCTGTTTATTGATTGTTTGTTCCCTTAACCCCCCACCCCACCCCCTTACCACCACCACCACCCACCAACCCATCTTTGAAACCAGAAAAAATTATTTTTCATAATTATAATAGTTGTTTCTTATATATTCCAATTTTATTCCCCCATAATCAAAAATTTTAGGGCATATATTTTTTGCTCTGTCTGTACGTTTGTCTGTTGGTCCACAAAAACTTTAACCTTACCCGTATATTTTGATTGAATCAAGCTATGGCTTTCATATTTCTATCTGTATTTCTTGTGACAAGACCTTTTCTTTGGTACCAATAGTTTTGACCTTGGAGTTTGACCTACTTTTGCACAAAATTTTACCAAACTTTAACCTTTACCATAACTTTGGAACAGTTGGTCCTAGGGCTTTCATACAACATATTTGTATTCTTTGTTACAAGACCTCTTGGGTACAAACAATTTTGACCCTTTGACCTTGATCTTTGAGTTTTAGCTACAGGTACTTCTGAAAAACTTTAATCTTGGCGATAATTTTTGAATTGCTAGTGCTAGGACTTTCATACTTCACAGGTGTATTCCTTGTGACAAGACCATTCTTTGGGTACCAACAATTTTGACCCCTTGACCTTAACCTTCAAGTTTGACCTATTTTTGAAAAACTTGGCCATAACTTTTGAATAGTTGGTGCTAGGGCTTTCATATTTCACATATGTATTTCTTGTGACAGGTACTTACCTTGGTTACCAATAATTTTGACTATTTGACCTTGACTTTGGAGTTTGACCTAATTTTCAAAAACTTCAACCCAATGACCATATCTTTTGTACAGTTGGTGCAATGGCTTTCATATTTCTCATGTGTATTTTTAGTGACAAGACCTTCCCTAGGGTACCAACAGTTTTGATCTTGGATTTTGACCTACTTTTGAAAAACTTTAACCTTTTAACTATTGAACAGTTGTGGTAGGGCTTTCATATTTCACATGTATTTTTTGTGACAAGACCTTTCTTTGGGTACCAACAATTTTGATCTCTTGACCTAGACCTTGGAGTTTGACTTTCATTTGAGAAACTTTAATCTTTGCCATGAGCTGCCATATTGAAGCATCAGTGTTTCACAAACACATGTTGTTTCTCTCTGAATTTGTTGGATTTATAATGTTGGATAGGTGAAAGCATCTTCCTTCACTCAATCAATGGCAAGCCTTCTAGTTTTAAGTGAAGAACATTAATTTTCTTTTTAAGAGAGTTTGGTGAATTTTTCTGACTATATGAATTGAATGGATTTTGGTATTTTTATGAAGGCATTCTGAAACAATGAATATTTGTTATGTTAAAAATTTTTTTTTAAATCAGAATAATCTACAAAATAAACAAGGTAAAAGTACTGAACATCTTAAGTTGTTATATAACAATCTGCAATGAAATTGTCTGTCATTTTCAGGAAGTTAAGGTAATGTTGTTGTCTCAGCTTTGAACACATTGATTTTCAGCCTGAAGTATTTTAATTGAAATTAGCAATCTAAGATTGCTTCCAGTTTTGTTCCACTAAATTGGTTTTAACTCATTCTCTGGTCAAATATTGTCAGGGATTCCAGACTACAGAATCAAGCCTATAGGCTTTGTTTTCTCTTATTATGGTGTGTGCTGATATGATAGACAGTGCCAATAAATCCCCCCATGAGAGCAAAATCCCATTTCTGGAAGTATCCTATTAAAGCTCATGAATATTTACATAAAAAAGAAAAAATGATTGTTACACTAGTGCATTGTTTTTGTTGGCATTACATGTCACCGTACACAGATCCCCGTACAACAAGAATCATAGATTATTGGGAAAGCTCGCAGGAGGCAGAGCTTTAAGGTAGGCTCATCCTTCCCAATGTCTGACTTTTGTTGCTACCACAAAGATGTATGAAAGAGAGCAGAGCTGTCCGGCTCAATCAATTAAATCCTAGATGATCTATATGAGGTTGTGATCTAATAAGGGGAGATAATTAACTTTGTTCCTCTCGGATAAATCATAATGACAACAGAGTTGGTGTCGGTGTTTTCGGACAGGTGAGTTCTGATGTGGTTGCTCTTTCATATTTCTTTTTGCATTCTAAATATTATAGTAAAAAAAATTATATTTATATGTTTTTTTAAATGCTATGATAAAGTTAAATCTATTTTTAGGTACATATTTGTATTTTTATATAAAATTACTGTAAACAAAAATAAATTAGTGCACTCAAAATTGAGTGCCATCTTCCTCTTCAGCTGATCAGCAATCATAAATTTTTAATGACTTGTATTATACATGTTATACTATAGAAGTTACTACTTTCCACATGGCATTAATTAACACTGTGTATGGGGTCACAAATTTTCTGCAGAAATGTACTAAAGTACATTTAAGGCATATAGTGGCAATCTAAGAATCTGCATAATTTGCTACTCACAGATTGAACAAAAATTGTGATTCCACAGAATTATGACCTTGTGAAAAAAGGTATGTTACAGTATTAGCATAAACTTAAATTAGTGGACAAGAAGTGTGAAAGTTAATACAATTTACAGTATGTAGGTGATAGAGACATATTTATGTTTGATTGGGAAAACGTTCACTTAATTGGTATGTGTAACTTCAATGATAATTTATAAAATGTATTCATAGCAAACCTCATTATCTCATGCTTATTGGAACAGACAAAAAAAAAATTAATATATTCGAGGTTTGAGATATCAAAGTGGAGACTGATATCTGGACTGAAGACACATTTCAACAAGTTCTATACTTTACATATCAATTAGTGTCCCAGATACCAAAGTTCAACTGTACACTTCTGTACATATATTAATTATTACAGTAGTTCTGTTTAAAATGTTGAATATATATGCATGTAGCTGCTGCCTGAGATAATTGACCAAAGATTAAGTGGTTGATGGACCAGAAAAAATGTACAATGCTTATAATTTATATCATACAGCACAAATGTTTGCATCACACAAATACTGTAAGTCATTTTAATTTCATAGTGCTAAAATTTCACGATTTTTTACCAGGGTACCAATCAGGATTTAAATTCACACTAAAGGTGTGTGGCTTGTGACTGAGATACTTTGTGTGATCTGATTACGTTATTCACTATGGGTTTAATTTTGCGAAAAAGTAATAAAATTGTGAACATAGTGAAGTTAAAATCCTCATGTTAATTTCCCGAATCTATAGTATATGATTGAGTACAGGGATTGTCTTCAATATAATTTTTACATGCAATTTGATTGGGTACTTATGCAGCCAGAAATTATCAAATACTTGCATTGCTTTGGTGACTTTAACTTGTTATATTTCAGAATGCCAATAAAGGGGAAGTATGTAGCAGGTAGACAGGTGTCCAGATGGGATGCCGAGTCTGACAATGTGGACATTCAATACCGTCACCTAGACAACCCAGCCTCACCGGGCCTTGTGGAGTTCTTCTCCGGAAGGAAAGGAAATGTCCTCAAAGTTCTACTTCTCGTTGTTTGTTTCTTTGTCGGTCTTATCATTGGTTATGTCATACGAAGAAATATTCATGAAAAATACATCGCTCCCTTGAACACCCCAACACCTACACCCATTCCACGAATTTACCAGGTAAGTAAAAACTTCTGAAATGTTTTCATTTTTGTGTCTTCAGTTTTTATTGCAGAGTCATACAGTGTTGACAAAATACATTTATGTTTTGCATTCGGTTCATTTCTGGAAAAACTGAGAGATTCCTTTCTATACTTTCATACAAAAACATTCCATGATAAAATGATCAATATGAATTTTTTAATCCAAGTAACTTCAAATTTTTCCTGATTTTACATTTTTAAAAAATTCTGGAATTCCTCTGTAACGAGATAGTGGTTCTAGAAGACAGGAGTTAACTCCCCTTTTAAACACTGAGTCAACAACACTAACTCAAAATTTAAGTTTCATGAATTTATTGAGTCTGCTTCCAAATACAAAATTTTATTATAGATAATACCCGTAAGTCTCAACAAGAAGGTATAAAAAAATATATATATATATCTACAACCAAGCAAAAATAATTAATATAATTTTTAGAATTTCCAAGCTTTTCTTAACCACCCCAATAAAACAAGTCAGATCCAGAAATAATCCAGATATGCGACTATACTATTAATTAAGCTACTATTTCGATAAATTGTCAGAACGGTAGATGTGATTTGTCTAGCAAAGTTTTAGAAATATTCACTCAAGAAATCTGATCTTGAAATAATCAAGATATGTGATCTCCTGAAGAATTAATTTATTAATTAGATAATTTCTCAATAAATTATTTAAAAGAAAAATTGGTAAAGTCGGATCCTGAAATAATCAAGATATGTGACTAAAACCAAAATTTCTGAGTAAGAACCAACAAATTGCCAAAAATAAATAAATAGATTTGTTAATTAATTTCAAATTCTAATTACCAATTAAAAACTCAAAGAGTTTTACCTCAGACGTTTAAATTAAAGTGACAGCCAAAATAAACCCTACGTCTACAAAAATGCCAAGAAGCAGACTAACTTCGGACTTACGGAATTTCCTTATTTATATTCCGTAAGGACAAATCACACTCCGTTTCCATACGAATTCGTATAACGCATACGGAATTCTACGGAATCTCTATACGAAAAATAGTTCTCTAGATAAAAATACAATTAATATTGCAAATAATTCTACAATTAATACCTTTTTACATAATATTTCACACATAAACAATAATTACATACTTGTTTCACAGTAAAAGTCGGTGTTCTTTGAAATTGACATCGAATGAATATTAATGAGGTTAAAAGTATAAATATGGGAATTGACCCGGAAGTAGAGGTCAACCTAAACCAAAATACACAAAAATAGAACACAAGTATGGTACAGATTGTACAGAGAAAAATACGGCAATTTTACCGTAAGTAAGAAAAATATTTAATAATTTACATCGAGATCAGTCTTTAGAAGACATTATAATACAAGTGCTCTGATTAGATCCTTTAAATACAGCTGTAAATTCGTAAAATCTCTATGTCTATATAACATGTGTCAATCCGACTTTCCTCTGTTAAAAGTTTACAACGGTAACAATCAAGAATAAACAAAGCTGACAATTCAATAATATTTCAAATTACATACGGGTAAAATATAATTAGATAATATATAAAACAATTCACACTGATATGTGATTCAGTAGTCACCGTTTATAATAACATGTTCATTAGAAAAATGAGGGGTCATCTCAAAATACATATATATTACACCTCAAAGTATGTTTTGACTCTCTTTCACATCATCAAATGACTATAGACTTTATAAATTTACTAAAAACTAACACTGAAAGTGACAAGTTAGCTAAGTTTTTATTAGCTTTACTGGTCAGAGACCAGAAGAGCTTATGTGATAGTAAGATTGTCCGTCCGTCTGTCTAGCTGTCCGCCCATCTGACTGTCGGTAAACAATTTTTCAAAATGTTACTACTCCTACAGTTTGGTCTGATTGCAATGAAACTTGGCACACAAGTATACTACATTAAGATACCTAATTCTCTTAATCAGATTTTGATTTTGATGAATGGTGTTGCCATGGTTACTAAAAATAGATATTATATTTCTGTGAAATACATTCAAAACGCTACTCCTCCCACAGTTTTAGTCTGATTTCAATATAATAACTTAGCACACAAGTAGACTACACTAAGATACACAGTTCTGTCTATTGGTTTTTGATTTTGATGAACGATGTTGCCAAGATTACTAAAATAGATATTTCTGTGAAATACATTCAAAATGCTACTCCTCCTACAGTTTTAATCGGATTGCAATAAATCTTTCCACAAACAGAGATTAAACCAAGGTTCATTATTCTATTTATTGCTGTTGTGAAGTTTCAAGTTCAAGTGTTACTTTTCTCTTCCTTTGCTATAAGTACAAACCAGTAGAGCTGCAGTCTTGTCAGAGACTTCTTGTTGTTTAAATCATATGAAATAAAGTTCATGTGTTTTTCAAGAAATGTGGAATCCCAGAAATCTAGATTTTTATTTAATCTGCAACTAAACATTAAAAAATGAGAAATAAAGTCAGGTTAATAACTTGTTTGTTCCATGAAATCTGATATGAGAGTTCTATAAGTATAATCCATACAGTAAAACATGCTTATAGTAAACATGCTTATAATGAATTGATGCTTACAACAAAGTGATTTTCATTCCCTGTGGCTTTACAATACATTGTGAATTTAACAGATATAACAAATTATGTTTATTACAAAGCAAAATCATCCATCCCAGGCACTTTGGTATATGCATGTTTTACTGTATATATATATATATATATATATATATATATATATATATATATATATATATATATATATATATATATGTGTGTACTGTCATTAAAAAAAATTACAGCAATAATGAGCTCAAGATTATAGTACATGTACCTACGGAATTAAAATCTAAACAAAATCAATACAGTGTGAGGCACACACTGCAGCAGAGGCACAATGCATCACCAACACTGCAAACTGGCCGGATCAACTTCCATCAACTGCACAATTTTTTCTATGAAACCACAGTGAAGTTTATAACTTACTTTATATATATATATATATATATCACATACACTGTTTTGTCTCGGCTTCTCTTTGCTTTAACCTTGAGATTTCTCAATTTTGCAAAGAAGCTTATTTTTTCAAGGATAATAGATATATGGAGAAATATTCCTTCACAGAAGATTAGACGACAAATATAGCTAAACCTGGTCCATGTTATATGATGTGGTCTTGCAGCCCATAGTTTCCCTTGCTGCTAATTTGTTGAATACCTCTAATAAGAAGTCACTAAAGACATTATGGTCACATTGAGAAGTAATTTAAATGCAATAAAACCAAAACTGAATTGTTGGTTTAGTCCTCAATTACCAACTTCTTTGAATGAAGAAAAGAGACAAAAACGTTTCCAAGCAAATCAATTTATTTTAATAATTCTACAGTTCAAAGTAAAATACAACATGGCATTCAAAATATTGCATCTTAATTTATGTATAGCAGAAACTCAAAGACAACAATTGATTACCTACAACAAAGCTTAATTCTTATACCAGGTAATTTCCTCATCTTAGTGTCAAAGGTCAAGGTCTAAACTAGCTTCAATGGAAGTTCAGAAGACACTTCTACCTTGTTTACTTAATTTTAATTAGGGCCCTGTCTTGATCAGTCTGTCTGTCTGCCTCTCCATTTGTCTGTTTGTCTGTCGAATATCACTTGCTCAAACTTCCCAAAGGATGCCCTTCAATGTAGGGTTCGCATTGATCTTGCACTGATTTCAAGATCAAAGGTGAAGGTAAAAAAAATTATAAGTTCTGTGTAAAATTCTTGTGAAGGGTGTACCACAACCTTGAACCAAGTTTGTATGTCAGAGGTCAAGGTCATAGCAGATCTCTGTGTGAAATCTTTGTCATGAGCATATTTTCTTTCCCCTTTATCCAGGCTATTTATATAGTGTATTCAGTCAGGTACCTAGGACTCCAACATAACTGATATTAAACATGGCTATTCTATTCAGTCAGGTTGATAGAATTTTGCATATGAATCATTTAGCAGACTAATTATGAAGGAAAAATCATGAAATTTTGCGATGAGAGCCCAGCTCATTTAGCTTATCAAAAAATTGCTCATAAATGACAGAAGTTTTGCATGGTTCTATTTTTTTGAAATTTTCATAGAAAGGAAAACAGTGTGACAGAGTTTGTTATAGCACAACAAACACTAAAGATTTTGCACAAAAGTGGGGTGTTCATATGTATGTCATTACCAGGTAGATGGTATGGAAGTTAATCTTCAAGTAACTGGTGGCTGCCAGAAAACTCCAGAACCATGCTGGGGAAAATAGTCAGTGCCTTTATCACAAATATTCAAGCCCTGTGAGGCACATTTCAGCAACTAAACCATAGTCGTGATGAGAATTGGCACAGAAGATGTTGGACTAATCTAAAATATTAGTTACGCATGCCATAAATTGCTCCAAGTGTTGTTTCATTATATGGCTATGGCTGCCATTCTGAAGTTTTATGAATCAATGAAAAAGTTGGATTCTTCCTTATAATGCAGTTTGTGCTGGTTGTTCAGTAGTCAATGGGGATATCATAAATAAGACTCTGTTACATATGTCTTACTTGCCAGTGTCGCTTTTTGCCCGAGAAACAAGGTTTTTAGAAGTATCAGATCTCTTCTTCTATCACTTTGTTTTTCTCAGTTTGAGTGGCCGGTAATTCAGCTTTATGAGAGACTTGCATTAGGAATCATGGTTAACAATCAAAGAGATGTAGAGAGCAATTTGATCAAGCTGTAATACATCTCAATCAAAATAATGTACAGACACGCCAAAAATATAAAACAATAGCGAGGTAGAGGAATTGGACTGGGACCTAGATCTGACTGGCTTGAAGGCTCATGAAGTATGATTTATATAAGTATACTACTCGCATGGGAGCTGTGAAAGGGAAGCCAGATTTTGAGGGTTTCCCGCAATCAATAGCTTGTCTTTCAAACAATGCCTCTGACCTTCCTGATAATTGAGTTTGGAATTCATTTTATGGCACACAACATCTCAAGAGTGGAAGAGATCACTTGTTCGTGGCCTCTAAATTTGATTTTTGAATTCCATCATTTTTCTGTCCTGTCACTTTGCTTTTGTTTTGTCAATAGAGAGGAACTTTTAGGGGCATTGTTTCTTGGAGATATTTTGCTGAAGGTTGAAATGATGTGTGACATTAAAGGATAGATTATATCATATGAAATGATTAAACTCCATAGGGAGGAAAAAACCTCAAATGCTAATGGAGTTGCACTCTGAAAGCAACAAAAAACTATAAGATGAGTGAGATAACACAATGTTTCTCCTTTTCATTATGTTCACTGATTAAATTCTGCTATTATTTTTCCATTATTTGATCCAAGTGTAGAATGTCTTTGCAGGACCATAAAATTGTCATCTTATTTCATTATTTTTTTTTATACAGGAGTATTAGTGATACTAAAAAAAAAAAACTTTAATAAGTCAAGGAGTATACATGACAAATAAGTTGATGTTACAAAGTTTTCGACTACCTCATTTTTATACCTTTTTGACTACAGATTACTCTGTTTACCTGATCAAATAAAGGGCTCACAGCAGGTGAGACCAGTTCAACAGGGGATGCTTACTCCTCCTAGGCACCTGATCCCACCTCTGGTGTTTTCAGATGTCCCTGTTTTGCCCTGTTCATGATTCATTTTCCTTACTAGAAATATATGAGATTGATCAATATTTTTTATTTTACCTTTTATATATATTAAAACCTTTGAAGGTTTGCTTTTTGACTTTTAGATTATATATAGTGAAACTTGCTGAGGTAGAACTTTCATCTAGACAAGAGACTCAGGGTATTAAAGGGGTAATGATTGCTTACTGTGACATATTTGTTGGAGGTAATGAACACCCTGACTAGTCTGGTTTTGCTATATAAGTTGAATAAGTTCATTTTTCAACATTTCTGAGATGCAAGTGAATGAAAAATTATGGATGAGCACTGAAAATAATTTTAGTTTTTAAAGCTGCAGTTACATTTCTAGATTCAAATTGATGTTCCAATCTCAGAATTGTTCCTACAGAGTCTGGATGTTATCCGATTCTTAGTTAAATATGTATGAAATCTGCAGAAAACATTCTATGAGGCTGACATTTACACAGTATATGGAGGTGGCAGTGTCTACTGGGAGTGAATATGGAAACTACAAGTGTAGTATATAAAGGTCATCAGAGGGCAAAAAGCCCACCAACCCTACATTCTATGAAGAATAAAATAGTGCCATATTTGATCAGTCAGGTCAACATGAAAGATATATGTTCTTTATAACCTCTTGCATTAAGGGGGTGTAGTTTTCATCTCTGTCCAGCTGCTAAACATGCAGATGGATGAAAACGACCTCTTTCTGTTACCACACTTGGGACTTTTTCAGATGAAAATTGATAATTTATTATGCATTCAGATTTCATTATGCAAGTATGAAGCCACTTTTGGGCCCATATTTCAAATTATATTTAGTTAGCAATGATGAATAAAAAAAACAACTTCAGGCTAGTCTGCTGTACAAACAAGAAATAATGAATTGAACCCTCTTTATTCGTGTGTCGGGACAGCTAATCGCTTGAGAGACAGGTGCAATTTTGTTTTAATTTTAGAAAGAACACTCTTGATTATGGGTTTGTGTATTTCTCATTCATTTTATCTTCATGTACTTTTAAAATTATGGCTGAGAAGCATCTTAATTCTTTGTGAATGACACCCTCTTAATAAACAGCTTTTTCAGTTCCGTTTGAGATTTTGGGTAATAATTACAAGTGAAAAGAAGATGTGGTTAAGTGGATTAGATAGTTTGAAAGGTTCTTTCTTTCTGTAACATTGACAAGGTTTGTGGAAAGTAAAATCAAAAATCAACATCATAGTTCCATCACTAATAGAACACAACTGCCCATCCAGATTCCTTACTGGTTGTAGGAGGGTGTTATGATAATTAAAATTTTTGACAATATATACCTCTAATTGAATTGAAAGGTAAAAGATGCAAATTTTAGCTTTTTATAAAATCTTTGTCATGTTATAAGCTGTAAATGTGTATACTATTTATTATCAGGATTATGATCCATCCATTAGACAGAGCCTACAAGATGACCTACAGGACATTGTCAATATTGAAGACCACATCAAGTGAGTAGGAATTAACAGGGTTCAAATGTAATTCATGGGATACTTGTCTATGAATTTGCATACACCACTTTACCAGTATACATCATATTTGCTAGGGGGTTGATAATTGTTATAAGATCTTCAGTTAATTAAGAAAAAGTCATCACCTGAGTCTTTCAGTGCTCTCTGCCATGCTTCTGTCCATCAGTTCTGAGGAACAAGAATTCAGAATCTTTGAATGATGTACAATTGAACTTTGGTATCTTGAACACTGATATCTCGAATACCATGGATGTGTCAAATTCATATGGAAGTCACAATCACTTTTATTTTTCTATTAATTTTACCCTCAGTATCTTGAACCCTTGGATATATATTTCAAAGTTTTTCCATGGTCCCTTAAGAAATGAATTTAATTTTTGAAGATTCATGAGGACATGAACTACGACGCTTCACGCCGGCATATTTCATGAAGTACATGAAGCGTTGTAGTTCATTTACCTCATGAATTTTCAAAAATTAAATTCATTTCTTATATTTACTTATATTTATATTTTTCTGATTAGGTGCCACAATTCAACTCTCATTTTTAAAGCAAAACAGTTTGCACTATAGTTTTGACGTCAAGTACAGTAGTATGGCGTAAAAATGGAGATACTCGTATATGCTTATCCATGGTAGTTCGTGAGAAAATGAACAATACTCTAATTTGCAAAGAATCTTAAGGAAATATATTTGGAAATGAAAATATATCAAGTTCAAGATAAGAATGTTTGACTGTACTTTAATTAGCTCTCAGTGGTATACATGTTTTGTTTGGTCTCTTCATGTCCTAAAGTGGGCCTTGGTCCCAAACTTTAATAAAGCAAAAACAACAAGCGAATTATAGCTCCTACATTTTGTATCATGGAAAGTATTTTCTAATATGTCTTGTTATGTAATATGTCCATATTTTTATGACTTTCGTACCACGTTTGTTTTGCTAATTATCAATTATGTATAGACATAATTACACATAGACAATCAAGCTATCATCTGTCAGCTCTAATTAACAATAAGTGAATTCTTGCTTGGATTGTGATAATGGCGTGATCGATTACATGGATGGATTTACAAGTCCCATTGTGATGTTTTGTAGATGTATACAATGCTAATTGAATTGTATGTAGATTAAAACAGAGAACTAGATGATTTAGAAAATCTAGACAGTTTGTCATCAGATTTTTCACATGGAATACCCTGTGCCTCTCTTATGTAATTATTTAAATATATTTATAATGCTAAATATGTATAGATTTTAAGCAGTAAAATAATAAAATACATGTGTAATAACTTTTGTGTGAAGATTGTAAACAATATTCTAAGCCCAATTCGTATAAGATTGACCTTTGAGATATGACCTTGAAACAATGTCATGATAATCATCTAGGCTAAAATAATCTAAGTTATCCTCTAAAACTTGCAATATACATATACGTTGACCCAAAATGCTTTGCAAATTACCATTAAAAAATCTGATGGCCATATGAAATTTGTCTATGCTCTGAAAACGGAGGCTGCCTTGACCTGTTCATTGCTTTCGTATACTATGAATATTGAGAATGACCTGTATATCATAACATGCTGTATAATTTATTTATATTACAGGATATGGACATCATCTATTGGACTGGCAGCCGTCGGATCAACTCTAAAAGTTGTGATGGGTACACACGACATGTGGCAGTACTTCCCTCAGGATGGTCTGTCCTGGACAAACTACACTGTGTTATTGTCATATCCATTTCTGTAAGTGACCTCTAAAGTTGCTCCATGCACTTATATTTTGTTTGGTGTAAATATGTCTTTCTACAATATTTAGCCAAGGTTGTGACCAAACATACTTTTTATCCAACCTTATGTCCTTGAAAAAAAGTTAGAATTCCATCAACCATACTAAAATATGAATTGAAGATATTTAGATATTGAAAGTTCTATAGATCAAATCTGGAACACTAGTATTTGGAGATAAAACCACTTTCTGTAACTCTGCATGGTCCCAAAGACCAAAGATAATAGATACTGGCTGTATGTGGTACACCCCTTAGATAGACTTACATATGAGTGATCCTTTAAATGTATATAAATTCATACTGTGTTTATCTATTCCTGACTTGAGTATTCCAGGCATTTATTGTCATACTATCAGCTGTCAGCTACAAAAGGAAAATATGGTGAAATAAAAACCAGCTGGCAAAACTAATTGATCGGGAATTATCCGAATAATGTCATTGTCAGCTTTATTTACATGATGAATATCATCTCCCATGGTGCTGCAATTTAACACTAGCCATTCAGAATGTGTCATATTCAGCTACATAGGAAATAAATATAGAACGGGTCTATTTTCAGTGTACTTTGTAACTTTTTAACAGCTTTTGTTAATAGCAGTAAATAATGTATCTCCTACAACAGGCAGAGTCCAAACAGAACAACTATAACGTTGGAACAGCCAGACGGCACCACTATATGGAATGCCAGCTTCAACCTCTCCTCGGAGCATCCAGAGCAGATGCCTTTTAATGCGTACTCACCAGAGGCATCCGTGAAGGTGATTATTGTCACACCCATCTACATTACCTACCATGTGGATTCAAGTTTGGTTAAATCAAAATAACCCTTTGGGGCTAGGGTGGGACCACAATATGGGGTCAAAATTTTTCATAGGAATAAAAAGGGGGGTGGATTTTCTCCCAAAGAACAACAGGACCAACATAATTCAGGTGAGCAGTGTGGCCCATGGTCCTCTTGTTCTTAAGAATAGAGACTTTTAATAACTAAGAAAATCTTTTTCTTAGATTTATCTTGATTTATTTAGGACAATATTTATTGCAAACAATTTTTTCACAGATGTCTGAAATAAGACTTCGATATATCTGTATTTTGATATTTCTGGAGAAAAATATCTGTACTTATATAGGTAGATACAGGAAACATAACTATACCCTAATGCATCCTTATTATAGGTATTATCTGCGCATCCTCTGGTAATTAAAGTTACCAGCAATAACTCTGAAAGTTGATCCCGTTAGCTGATTTCTCTGGGATTTGCATTAAGTACAGTGAAACTAACATAGAAATAAATTATTAAATTATAGGGATCCTTTGTGTAAGGGATGAGAAGGTTTCTAAAGAAAAGTACCTATTTTATGGATAATCTAATTGGTTTTTTTTTTTGAAGTCTGAACTAGATGTCCTATTTCAGTGCTTCGGTCTTTTATCAAATCAAAGTGAAAACCAAAATATATATCCCCCTCCCAAAAAAATGTGTATTAATCTTTTCAATGGTAATTAAACCAGTTTAAAAATTGTACTTGTATGATGAGATGGCTGGTACAAATCCTAACGACAAAGGTAAGAATAATTGGATCATATAAGTATAAATAATTTTCTGTCCTTTTCCTTGGAATCAGCATATGGCTTGAATGAAAATGGGGAAGGAGATCTATTTCCTTTTATATATCTACTGCAAATTATTATAAAATTGAAAAGTTAGAATTTGAAAATTTGGTTGCCAAAACCAAGTTAAAAGTGTATGCTATACCTGTATTTCTCTCTCTCATATTTTGCCATTTCTGTTACAGAGTAGCCACTGATCCAGTGAATTCACCCGTAGAAATTCTGAATGATGAAAGTGAAAGTTTTAAGCTTGTTTTGCTGAATCTAATTGAATACAATATGTTCTTTACAATGAATGGAAATAATCAATCTTAGATTAGCAAGATTCACCATTTTTAGAAATATCATCAGTTATTCATTACACTTTAATTTCTAGTCTTCATTAATGTTTGATAACAGTTTAATGGATGTTTTCGCTGCAGGGAAAATTGGTATTTGCCAATTTCGGAAGAAAGACCGATTTCCGTACTTTAGACAGACTTGGGGTTTCCATCAACAACAGCGTACTTCTGATCAAATATGGCAGGATCCACCCAGCTAATAAGGTAAATCAATACTGCAACAGGGAAGTGTTTTACTGGGCAATTTATTTAGTGTGACATTGAGAAGCATCTCTGATTTAAGTGCATTCTTATTTTTAGCATCAATCCCTTAATTGGCTAACATTAACCTGATTTTGTGAAATAATGTCAACTTGTACATGTGTATAAATGAATAAACTCTCAATGGCTTGTAAAATTGTGAAAAAAAGTTAAAGTTTTGTGGACATGTAATAAAAGCTCAAATATTATTAGGCTCCTGCATGAAATGTGAGAGCCCTATAGGAATAACATTGTCTGTCCGTCTGTAAAGACTTTTGTTGTGACACAATAACTCATTTTCAATATAACTGTCTCAAATTTTGTACAGTGGAACTTTACTATGAGAGGATGACACCTATGAATTTTGGAGTCATATCACTAGGGCTGGGACGATACAGCTTTTTCTATATTGATACGTATCCCGATATTTGAGCCATGATACGATATGTATCACGATATGTTGAGTTGGTTATAAAATGTTTTTGTAGTGAAATGAATGAAGCATTTCTTCACAAATAAGAATAATTTATGCAAAGAACTTGTATATCTCTTGTAAAACAAAATCATTTTACCCAAGTGGTATTAATTATTATGTATTTCATAATATTTACATTTGCAAATGTTTTCTTTTATATAACACTATTAAAAGCAATGCGTATCTATATCCGTATAAACACGGGTTCCTCGCGTCAGAAACGTTCGACGTAATTTCTCAGTGACGTCATAAAGGGTCGACGCGCAATCAATGGATCAAATACGTGCCGTTGGGTTTGAAAAATAAAACATTTCACGCGTAAAAGATTATAATCAGGAAAACATAAAATATGAATAAGTCACAAATGTAAATATAAGTAATAATGTATCATTTTAAAACATCTATCGGATATAAATACGGGTTGGTACGAGATCAAATTTATCATAAAGCCCTTCGGGCTTTATGGAATTTGATCTCGTGACCAACCCGTATTTATATCCCGATAGATGTTTAAAAATGATACATTATTTCTTAATTAATATTTCTATCTAGCACATTTATTTTATATATTTAATCCAAAATGTTAAGTAAACAAAGAAAAACACAAGTCAAAATTTTTTTGCGATATTTCGATTTTTCTTTAAATGTATCGATATGCGTATCATCCTCACAATGAACCGATATTATCGATATCTCGATATATCGTCCCAGCCCTACATATCACTGTGTCTGTATGTTTGTATTTATGTCCAAATATACAGAGAAAAACATACATGTATATTAATTTTTGTATATATATCTATCTGTTTGTGAACACTCTTGTACAATTGTCACTTCCCTACAACAGCCCTTAATTAGTGGAGCCCTCTCTCTCTGGCTGTGTCAGTTTTCTGGATTTTAATTGTATTGACATGAAACACCTGCAAAAAATATTTTTTTCCTGATGTTGCATGACAGTGATAATATAGAATGGATTATGATACCAAACTCAGTGTGATTTTCACATTTATTGTCATTTAGGTAAGAAAATAATCATTGTAGGTCAAACATGCAGAGGAAAATGGGGCTGCAGGAGTGATACTTTATCCTGATCCACTGGACTTTGCCAACAACAACACAGAGGCAGTATATCCTAGCACCTGGTGGCTCCCAGGATGGGCCGTACACTCCCACCATGTGAGGTACACACTAATGGGGGACCCACAAAGTCCAGGCTACCCATCACTAGGTAAGAGGCAGACACACACATCTGTAATGATAAATAAGTGACATCTCTCTCAGAAATATTTTTTCATAAGAGTTTGATATATCCTGACTGGTACAACAGTATATGCTTTGTAATGTTGAATATTTGCCGTGAACATTGTAAATCAATGATAATGTATGTAGTTATGTGTTTAGATGGTGTATATCAACAACCTAATCCTAAGGAGAACTGTCTCGGATGTCCCAGTATACCAGTACAATCTGTATCATACAACGATGCCAGATCTCTAATCAGGTTAGGAGTTTTTGTTTGTTGTCATTGTTTTTCTGACAGATTAGAGGTTTATTTGGATTATTGAGGTACATTTGAGATTTTTCTGATTTTAAAGCATCTTATAATGATGAAGGTTTATTTCTTCAGATCAATGAATGGCAGTGCAGTGCCTGATGACTGGATTGGGGGTCTAGGTGTACCATACAAAACAGGACCCGGTCACACTGACGAAAGGTATGTTAGTAAATGACATAGTCAAACCTCAATATCTCAGACTCACTCAGGCTGAAAAGAAGAAGAGATTTTTGAAGATTTGAGATATTGAGGTTAAAATACATTAAAAAAAAAATAGTGGGACTTCTGGGTATATGTCTGCTGTAACTACAGCTTTAATAGAATGTTCTGTAAAATAATAACCTTTACAGTAAAAATTGCATAGTTATAGTAAAACTTGTCTATTCTGAAATTTTACCAATTATGATGTAAATTTAAGTCCCTTTCCGTAAATTCAATTATTTAGAATGCTAATTTGGAATGTTGTCTAATCAGGTCAAATTTATGGAACCAGTGGTGTCTGGATTAGACAAGTTATACTGTATAAGGAAATGTTTGATGTTTTCATGTTTGAATTCCTAGTTTTACTGTATATGCTTATATCTTAAATTAAACCTGTATTCTGTTCTTAATCGGTATGCATTCAGTTCTAATTTTAAAATGACATGAAGATGGATCAATCTTGATCGACTCAAGGTCAATGAAAGATGAGTTGAAATATTCAACATGAACCATCTATAAATATGGTTTGAATGAAATGTATATGTAAATTGAATGTTTTCACAAACTAAACTTAAAAATTAAAATCACTTACAATTTTGATTGGAGATTAAAACACCCAAAGCACTACATATTATGTACTTATTTTAATTTTACAATATGGTAAAATTTCACAATAAGAATTCTGAAAAACTAATTTTGTAAAAACTTTCATTCTAGGTTGGTGAATTTAACGGTTATAAGAGACCTTGTACCAAGAAAAATTTCAAATTTAGTTGCAGAAATCAAGGGACGGTATGAAAAAGGTTAGTCTGAGTTCATCATTAAATACATACCTGCATTAATCAAGAGTTTACCTGGTTTCAGGAAAGTTTATGTGCAACTAGTAGTATCATCTGGAGATTTCATGAAGAATTCTAAGTATGGTGAATACTTGTAGATAGGTTTATCATTATTGGAGCACACATTGACTCGTGGAACAGAGGAGGAGTAGACTCCGCTAGTGGATATGCTGTATTGTGGGAACTTTTACGTACCTTCAGCTTTCATACAGATAAAGGTAAATTATCACCAAATTTAATAATACAGGATTATAAGTTGATTGTAGGGGTTACTCCCATTAATAAAATTATGATTTTCTAAAGATGAATAATAAATTAACTGTATATTTATAAGTTTAAAACTACAGATTAAATGTATACTAAGGTAGATAAAAAGAATTTAGAGATTTAATTTCCATAACCAGGGTGAAGCTGAAAAATAAGCATTAATTGTTGAGGGGAACTATCTGTAACCTTGTTATTATCCCCTCTCAGTGAAGTTGGAGGGGATATAGTAACATACTTTGTGTGTGTGTGAGTATGTGCGTAATGGAAGTTACGTAAGCAATAATTTATATCTGGATCGATGTGTGAGGGGACGCTCCACCTTGCGGTGCCCTTGTTTACTTTGAATTGTTTTATAATACAAATGGTAACTTCTTGATTATGTTTGCCATGCACAATCCAAGGAAATTTAGCAAATGAGGCTCTGCTAAAAGGATGAATTAATATTACATTGTATTTACGTAATCTTCAAACCTTAAAAGATCCAAGTAAACCTAATTCGTAATAAGTATTTTTAGAGACATAAAACTCATCATATTGTTTATCAGAGTTCATTTTAATACTAACTTGTACTTGTGTAGGCATAAAGTAAGTTCCCAGTCACCCAGAATGAAAAGAAAACTATATTTTGCTCAGGTTACAGACCAAGAAGAACTCTGAAGTTTGCATTATGGGATGCCTCTAAATATGGACATGTTGGATCATTTGAATGGGTGCAGGTCTGTAGTCTGCCAAGAATCTACCAATGTCAGAACACTGCAGCAAGAATCTGGAAATAAATAAGATTGTTCTATTCCAGGTTCTATATCTTGGTGGAATTGTTAGTTTAAATGTAATATTGAAGACTATTGTAGACACAATGTAAACATTAATTTTCTGAATACAGTGATATATAGATATAAAGTCAAACCTGTATCAGGCGACATATCAAGGGAAATTTTAAATGGTCACATATATGACAGGTAGTACATCTCTTAAAGCAGGGAATCATATTCAATTTTTGAAGTAAATGCATAAATACTAAATAGTAGAATACATGAAATTGTTTACCTGTCCCTGTCCATCATAGTTTTGAAGCATTCTCATTCTTCTGGATAAATAAAATATTTTCAAGAAATATTTGTTCATACAAACTGTTATTATTCCTAATTGTGTTAAGTGTAAATTTTGAAAGATTATCCAAAACAGGTTTGTTTTTATCATGTTCCATATTTTTATGACGGTATTAAAGATAAAACTTACGGTATACTCATGACAAAATTATGCCCCATGACAAAATTATGCCCAAAATGGAAAAACAATACACTAAGATGATAACAAAGCAAAATCAATGATTCTTTTGAGCACAAACATAGAAAAAAAATTCACTTCTCGTTGAAAGCATTTTAAGTTACATACTCTATGTTTTTTTAAAATTTTAATACCATTGTATTTGATACCAAATCACATATTGTGAAATACTGTATTAATGAGTATGTTTTTCAAACAACTTTTTGCAAATGGGGGGGGGGGGGGGGCAAAAACTAAAATGAAAAACTAGGTATTTTTATTACAGATGTTATGAAAAGCAGGGCTGAAAGTAACTAAATTCAGGGTTTTATGTTGGTTTAGATGGATAATTATGACCACATTAGACAGGTAATAACTAAATGCAGGTAAAATATAATGAAAAATTTTAACTGTGGCACATGACAGAAAGTCGCTTAATACAGGGGGCCACTATGACAGATTTGACTGTATAATCAATGTTGGCAGAATATTGAAAGTTTGTTATTTACTCAAACAGGAAATGGAAAAGGAGATAGGATCAGGAGCCATTGCCTACATCAATCTGGACACAGTTGTTAGAGGTCTGTATTATAGTATTTGTATGTGAGTGACTTCCTTCCTTGCTCAGCAAAATTGTATACTGTATATACTCGCCTATAAGTCGGTTGTATTTTTTAAGCTTCAGTTAGAGGGATTTACCCACTAAAATACCTATCATTTTATAACTCGCATATAAGTCGGATAAGGAGTTTTGGACCAAAGTTTAGCTCCCAAAAACTGACTTGTAGGCGAGTATGTATGGTAGCTCTATAATAATATAGAGGTGTTAACAGCTATATAGTATATAAAGTTGTCTTACTGATGGTTGGAACTTTGCATATCTCTTTAAAGTATACAGGGTTATTTTTGTCCCTTGTTTTTTTTTTTTTTCGCCCTTTCACACTTGCATACAATTTTGCCCTAGCTGTTTCAAATTCATCCAGATACAACTGTGTTTAAGTGATATTGCTGTCTCTGGAATTCATCCCATTTTAAATTCACCCACTTGCAACAAGGGTGATAAGGGATGGAAATAAAATAAGGGTGAAAATTTCCCTGTATATGGTAAAATGCTTAACTCAAACATGTAACTGATCACATTTAATTTCTGATGTATGATTAATGGCTGCCACCAAGATGCCTTGAAAAACATTGCCGACCATACATTCATAAACAAAGAGGCCTATGATCACCTAGGTTATCTTGCTCTCACTTACACATTGTCTTGGATTAGAATAGCTCACTAGAGCCTTTGCTTCGGTTGAACCTTCCAAGAACTACCATGAGTAGTTCACTTCAGACTTAAGAGTTATCTTTCTTTCATTCATAACTGACAGTAGATCAATTTGCAATAGGGCCTCCCAGAAACAGGCCTTATAAGAATATTATTGATACACCAGTGAGTTAAATGTACTAGAGGTTTGTTGTTCCCTTAGTAACAGTATCATTTAGCGATGCAGTCTCATACTTAGTATAGAGGAGGAGTGAACAGATTTCAGAATCAAAAGGTCAAGATCACTGAATTTTGAAGAAACTTAAAAAAAAAAAGCCTCGGATAAATGAGGATTTCATCTCAGAAAAAGTATTTATCAGCAAATACAAAGAAAAGTCATTGCACAGTTTTTCATTTTATTTAATGGGAACTTTGATTTGTCCACATATAATCAGATGAAAAATGTAATGTTGCATCAAGTGGATACTGGTGTTTATTTAAAGTAGAAAATAATGTTTAAAGAATGGAATAAACTTTATTATTTGCAATAAAAAAAACAAAGAAATAATACTATTTACAGTAAAACATGCATATAACAAAGTGTCAGGGATGGATGATTTGCTTCATTTTAAATATAATTCATTATATCTAAGTTCACAATGTACGTATTTTAAAACCATGGGGAATGAAAATTTCTTTGCTGTAGGAAGCATCAGTTCATTTTAAGTGTGTTTGCTATAAGTGTGTTTTCCTGTACCACTTATTTGGCCAATATTGAGCTAGATATTGAAGATTTACTGTCTCTTTTTCTTGTAGGAAACTATACTTTCTTTGCTGAGAGTAGCCCTTTATTGTATGATGTTATACGACAGGCGGCCAGCACAGTAAAATGTTCTGATCCAGACTACCAGGATAAGTCAGTGCTGGAAAGATGGACCAAAACATACCGAGACCCGGATAATCCATCCCAACCAAAGTAAGTACCAGTGTGATATAAATAATTCATCATAGTCAAAGTACCAAGTGTCACTCAAATAATCAAACGTAGCCAAAGTTAGCAACCTGTGTCACCCAATAATTCATTGTAGCCAAAGAAAGTACCTATTGTCACCCATATAATCCATCAAAGCCAAAGTTAATGCCCAGTGTCACCCAAAAAATCCATCATAGCCAAAGTTAATGCCCAGTGTCACCCATATAATCCATCATAGCAAAAGAAAGTACCAAATGTCACCCATATAATCCATCATAACCAAAGTAAGTACCCAGTGTCACCCAAACAATCCATCATAGCCAAAGTAAGTACCCAATGTCACCCATATAATCCATCATAGCCAAAGTAAGTACCCAATGTCACCCATATAATCCATCATAGCCAAAGTAAGTACCCAATGTCACCCATATAATCCATCATAGCCAAAGTAAGTACCCAGTGTTACCCAAAAAAATCCATCATAGCCAAAGTAAATGCCCAGTGTCACCCATATAATCCATCATAGCCAAAGTAAGTACCCAGTATCACCCCAAAAATCCATCATAGCCAAAGTTAATGCCCAGTGTCACCCATATAATCCATCAAAGCCAAGGAGAGTACCCAGTGTCACCCAAAAAATCCATTATAGCCAAAGTAAGTACCCAATGTCAGCCAAAAAATCCATCATAGCCAAAGTAAGTACCCAATGTCACCCATATAATCCATCATAGCCAAAGTTAATGCCCAGTGTCACCCAAATAATCCATCATAGCCAAAGTAAGTACCGAATGTCACCCAAATCATTACCAAAGTAAGAAACCAATGTCACCAAATAATCCAATATATCATTATGTATAGCCAAAGTAAGCAACCAGACTCAGTATAAATGTTAAGATTTAAAGTAAGTATATGTTGAATCAAATGTAGAAGGTGTGTGGTAAAGAGACTTAGTTTAGTTGATAAGCATCACTTAAAGACTTTAATATGTAGACCAAGAAAATTTTCACACTAATTGTAGCATGTAAATATTTTATCTAGATGAATGTTTTTCCCCCGATTTTAATGTTTAGAATGACATTTTCTATGTGTCATAATATTAATAGCAGCACTGTCCTGTTAAATGAATGAAAATAAACACCTGTTAAAATATGGCAACAATTTTTATCCTAATTAGACAAGAAATGTAATTTTCTCTTCATTTGGCAAGTCATTGTTGTCGAGTTGAGATGTAACAGCATTCATTCATTTTGAAATTGGTTGTGCTTGGCACTGCAGCAGACTTCTCTAGTTATGGCTATTTTGGGCCTTATGTGACAAACTTGTTTTGTATATCAATCTCTCTTAGGTTATGGCATCTTCGCTAGCCAAGGGTTTTGGGTCCAATCCGCTCCCAATAAACTTTTATGGGGAGCAGAGTGGACCAAAAACCCTTGGATAGCGAAGATGATGTTATAGTAAAATGAGATAAATCCATGTAACACCTTTAACAGTTGATATATATGTATAATATATGTAGGTTTGGAAGCAACTTTTTAATAAAAAAGAAAAGTTACAAATTCATGGCCTTATAAGCTCTTAAAAATTTGAACATACCTTGAAGACTCCTTGCACAGAAAATATATATATCAATTGTAGTACATTATTGTAATACTAGAAATGGAAAGGAATAATATAAAACAATAAAATAAAAAATAAATAATGAAAATCATATTTTTAGTTTTTATCCCTCCATATATATAGCATTCATTGCTTCATTTTTGTCAGAGATGTAAATATCTAAACGTGGGTCAGACTTAAATTTATAATGGTTTCAGACAGCTCATTTGTTATTGCTTTATAAAATAGACAAGTTATGAAGGACACTAAAATGCTTCCTCTTTTGAACAATATATTTAATTACCTAATTAATTGTTTTTGAGTTCAACAAAGAGATCATTTCCTAAAGCGGTTATCTGAGACAGTTAATGTCCATGCATTTGTAACCTCTTCATCGTAGCTAATTAGTCGCAATGTAAAACATCACTTTTATTATAAAAGGTGTTTTATAATGGGAAGCAAAATTTTAAAAAATAAAATAGAAAACAGATAATTTACAATGTCTGGTGTGTTGCAGTAAGGGAAAATAATTATAGTTATCAAATTAAAAGAATTTTAATGATATTTTTGGTAAAAAAAAAAAAAACAGAGCCCACAAAAGACATGACCACCATGGAGCTTGTAATGGGACCGATAAAATATACAAGACTTTTTGTATTTCTTTGAGCTTATTAAAGAGATAATTACAAACTTTACAAAACATGGAACAGAACTAGGATTAAGAAAATGTAACCCTAATCTGTGATTAATGAAGATTAAAAAGGCTCAAAAACCCATGATATTCAAATTGCAATATCCATAAAGAGATGTGTATATATAATGATTATCCAGCATATAGAATCTTTCAGTTGTGTGCTAATTAAGGGAGCAAAAACAGTAATAAAATAAGATGTATTATTATATATATCAATATTATTAATTAGCATAAAAAACTCAAAGGTGATTATATTTATAGATAAAAAGAAATGGGCATATTATTAAGATGAAGCAAAAAACAATACATACCATTCAATTGATATACCTCTATACTTCAGATAAGGAAGTCAATTATGTTAATGACATGAAGACAAATAGCTTTGGTGCCAGCTCCCCGTGCATCAGTGTTTATTAACCATTAACCTGCCAAGGCTTTTGGTCAATTTTTTTGGCCATGGAATAAGGAAGAAAAGATCAAAATATGTGAAAAATTCTGTGTAGGATAATTCATGTGAAACAATTTACGTTCAGGAAGCATTTAAACCATCAATGTCTTAATTAAAAATGTACTTTCTGAAGTTAATCAAATTTGATGCTGAATGAATTATATCTGAAGAAAACAAAGTTTGTTGTGGAATATTATGTGCTTTATTTTGTTTGATATGAAAAGGAGGCCATTGACTTTCAAATTTAAAGATGCAGATTAAGAATTGAAATGTCACTGAAAAGTGGTATTTACAGAATAATTAGTCCATTTGATCCTACAGTCGCGCATTGCTTTGAAGATACAAGATTATATAGGGAGGGAGGGGATTAAGATTTATTCAAGTATTGTAAAATCTCGTTATCTTGAACTTGATGCAGCCATGAAAAGGGATATCCGAGGATTTATGATATTGAGGTTAAAATACATAAAGAAAAAGTGGTTGTGATTTCCAGCTCACTTCAGTGTATCCATGGCATTTGAGAAATCGATGTTCAAGATACGGAAGTTCAACTGTTTATGTCTACTGAGATCTGACATTATATTTGATAATGGAGTTTGATGATTGATTCATCAATTCTCAGCAAGTCAAAACTTTACGAAGAACAAGGCTTTGTGCATATTATAAATGATCATTTTTTTTTTTTTTTAGGATTGAGGGTCTACAGGGTGACAGTGATCACTCCCCATTTTACTATTACCTCGGTGTGCCCTCCCTCTCCCCAGCGTACACCTATAACCCAAAGGTAAGTTGCTCTTATAAAAGTCAAAGAAATTGAATGAGAACTGGATGCTCTGTGGTCTGCACTAAAAGATGGAGCCAAAAGTTTTCAAGGCAGTATGTGTTCTATATGTTTGTACTTTAGTTTGTTGAATAAGGATTTTAAAGATTAAAAGTTGACCAAAACTGAAAGAACATTCAAATTTCTGGTCTTGAAGTTGATAAGACAGATGAAAAACAAGATGTCAATGTCGAAAGGTAAGGGACATAACTTTCAGTTAAATAAAATACCTCTTGAATGCAGGTACCCTGTAATAATTTCATTTCTTAGAATAATGTCTATAGATTTTTGTTTATTCGGTTAAAATTCAAAGTCAAGATGTTTGTTATGTTCAGACAGACTGCAGGGGATTCTACAAGTTCGAAATTTTTTTTACGTGTCTAGCTTTAATGAAGATTGGGAATTCATTGCTTTGGCTTAAATGAAATGAGGTTGACGTAAAAGAATTTTCTCTTCTCACTTCAGAAATATCCAAACCTTCCAAGCTATCCAGCTTTCAATACATTGGAGGACACAAAAGACTACCTTACAAATTTCACAGATAGAAATAACTACACTCTCCACGTCAAAGTCACGCAGATTGTAGCAGATGTCATTCTCCGCCTCAGTGATTCGGCATTGATTCCATTCAATGTTCAAAATATTGCAAATTTACTGATTACAGGGAAAAATAAATTAAAGAATATGGAGATAAATTCCACATATGTCAATTTAGGTGAGGAAATAGGTTCTATAACATGGGTGAAATTCCTTAATTTTTTCTTCTAATCAAAAGACACAATTTTAAAGCATATGACAATTTTTAAAAAAATTATGGAAGGAGAATTGGAGAAAAATCATTAACTAATGGTCATGTCATGCATTATCAGTGAAACGTTATTCTCCCATTGCAAAAACTAAATCTCTTCATAGATTGTGTTCATTATTACTTCCTATATTTCGGCAGCCAATCAAATGCTTCGCATATCATGGCCACCAATCAAATGCTTATTAGAGAACACACACATACACAAAAAAAGAATTGCTGTATGGAAGTGATGAAACATATAATGGCAATGGGAGAAAAAAATATAAGAGTTCTATATAGTTAATCTCCACTTTAGAGGAAATTCATACTTCAGAGAAATTTTAAGCTCTGTGTGTTGATAAAGCTTATGTGTGATAAATTCTGATTTAGGCATCTTTTTATAGATACATATATAGGTGATCCATTGTCATCTATTCCTGTCTGTTGTCCATTTTGTCTTATCTAAAGATTTTTAACACTTTTAGCTCACCTGAGCCAAAGGTTCAAGTGAGCTTTTCTGATTGAAATTTGTCCATTGTCTGTCTGCGGTGGTGGTGGTGTCATCATTGTAAACTTTTCACATTTTCATCTTCTTCTCCAGAACCGTTGGGCCAATTTCAACTAAACTTGCCACAAAGTATCCTGTGCGAAGGGAATTCAGGTTTCTTCAAATGAAGGGCCAAGGAAGAGATAATTAAGAATTAGTGAAAAATTAATGGTATCTTTCAAAAATCTTCTTTTCAAGAACCACTGGGCCAGAAAACATGAAACTTATGTGAAAACTTCAATAGTGTAGATGTAAGGTTATTCAAATCATGCCCCCAGGGTTAGGATGGTGCCACGACGTGCAAAAAGTTTTACATAGGAATTAATAGGAAAAATCTTAAATAATGTTCTCAATAACCACTGGGTCAGAAAAGTTGAAACTTATGTGAAAGCTTCATTAAATAGTGTAGATTCAAGTTTTTTCAAATCATGATCTCTGGGGGTAGGGTGGGACCACAATTTACAGAGGAATATATCTGAAAACAATCTTTAAAAATCTTCTTCTCAAGAACAGCAAATGCATGATTAGTCATATTGATATGGAAGCATCCTCAGGTAGTGTAGATTCAAATTTGTTCAAATCTTGACCCCGGGGGTAGGGTGGGGCCACAATATGTGATCAAAGTCAGAAAGGAATATATAGTGAAAAAATCTTAAGAAGAACAGCAGGGCCATATAATGACTCAGATGAGTGTCATGGGCCATGGACCTCGATCATTATTTCTTCAAAGAAATATGGTTTCAAGCATACTGTAAACATATTACATTTGGTGTGTATTCTTTAAGTGCCTTTGCAGGAAAGCGACTTCCACTAATTCAAGTACAGCACTAAATGTCTTGCACATATACACGTAAATAAGAATATAAAGAATTGCGCTAAATCAAACCTACGCTAACTTGTTCAAAAATCAATTTCCGCCCAAATATCATATGATACACGCTAAATATAATAAATTTACAGTATAGATTGATTCAAGTTCTTGGATGAAATCCTAAAATTAAAGAAAAGGTTGACACACAAAGCTCTACAAGAGATTTTTTAAGGAAAAAGTTCTCTCTCTCTCAAGTGTAGGTTCTGATATAGGAATACAGATTTGAAAATTTTAATTTCTGCAATTAAAAAAAAACTGAGAATCTTGTGGCACAGGATGGATATAATGAGGTGGGAGGGGGGAAAAATTTGCTGTGAGCATTTTAGCCCTTAATTAAGCTTCCTGCTTGGAAAAAAAAACTATTAATTGATTTTCTTTACAGGTTTTCTCTTCTCAGAAATTGACAAGTTTTCAGACAGAGCCAGATTATTACAAACAAACTTAACACATTTGGATAAATCAAAATTATAGTGAGTATTATTTTTTATGCATTGCATAATTCTAATTAGTATTCTAATATTTTTTATTTCCTTTGTTAGCATAAACTTCCAGTAATTACCCTGTACCTCAATTTGTTTTTTTTTTCTTCTATTTTTTCAGTGAAGAAGTTATCTATGATATAAATGACAAGCTTATACAACTACCAAGAATATTTATAGTTAACAGAGGTCTTCCAGAATTTCCTCAATATAGGTGAGTCATAAAATACCTAATTTTTTTAATATTTTGATTATTTTCTATTCTCTCACTCTCCCCCCCCCCCTCTCTCTCTCTCTCTAACCCCCCCCCCCCCCCCCCAAGGCATTGGTCAGAAAAGTCTTATTGAGCTTATAAGTATCACTACAGTATTCCTGGTCTTCTTCAGTATTCCTCAGTACCCAGCAAGGGGGCTACACATGTACTTGTAGAGACTATTATTAATATATTTTTACATTCAGTACCATCCCACTATGTTCTTTGGCCTGTAGCTCAAAGTACATATATGAAAATTATAAAACATTCAACTATAGTCTTTTAAAGTATGATATGCATTTTTTGTACAAAAAAGAATTACCATAAAATATGTCATAGCATCCTATTGCTGTAAAACAGGTGAATATTTGAAAACATCCCAAGTGAAACACCTGTACTGCTTGCACTTAAAGGATGTGACAGTTGTAAAAAAAATTCTTAGAAGTAATGGAAGTATTAATTAAGAGGCAGTCCTCCGAAAAACCAGGCAATCGGTGGCACATCGCATGTCATGGATTTTAATTATTTTTTGCATGTAGACTTATTAAAGCAAGTGTTTACACATGACAACATTAAAAAAAATTTAGTGCTCCTCTAGTCCTATTTTTGGTAAATGCTTAATTTTAAGTGCAAAAAGGTCAACATAAGGGTAAAAAAAATTACTACGTTTTTATTTTGTTTTATATGTAACAGATACTCAAAAGCTGGATGTGTCGATGAATATTATTTATAGCACAGACTCTTATCTTTTATTTTATTAATGAATAAGACTCCAATTTATACTTCTTTAGAAAAAATTATATGGTCCAAATTTGAGTTAAGCAAGTAATTTTTTGAATTCAGTATCCAATTTTCATTACGTTATAAAACCCAATACATTACAAGGACAGATTTTTTTTCTTATGTTATTATGAATACAAAGTACAAACTTTTGAATCACTCAATAAAATCAGTGGGAACAGGTATATTGAAAGGAATAAAAGGAGTCAAATTTACCTCTTTTTTTTTTTTTTTTTTTAAATTTTCCCAAATGAAACCGATCCCGACCGGAATTATATAAAGAAAAAAAATACTATAATTGTAATGTTAAATTTGGCTCTTTTGTTGTAATATGAGTAAAAACTTACTTGATTTATTTTTTTAACATGTTATATAGGTGGCAGGTGCCTTTAGTTTGATAAATTTGTTAATTTTGCATTATTTTCGATCGGATCGGGATCGGTTTTTACTGTAAATTTAGAAACATTTCCTAAATTTGGCTCTTCATTTTAATTTATCAGAAAAATATGCTTGTCTTTTATTTCTTTTCAGTCAGTTAACTGTTTTTAAATGAGTGTAACCATAGATTCAAATTTATATATTATTTAAATTACTAATGTCTTTTACGTACATGAAGATTACATGTTAAACATCTGATTGAATTCTTAATAGATACTCGGTATTTAAAAAAAGTATTTGTACATGCATTATGCAACAAATGAGAGCAGACAGCTTTCTAGCTTTATTATTTATCTTATTTCCAAGTAAAATTTCTTTTTTATTTCCTCAGGAATTAAAGAGTAAATTCTATCAGTGGCGAAATTAAACTTGCCTAAATACAGGAAATATTTTTATGTGTACAGTCTCGACTTTATCCAAGTTTTTTCTTACCTGTCATCTGTAAAACCTTTTCCTCTTTTACAAAATTTGATTTTATATAAATAAGAAAATAAGTTCTTTCATATATAGTATCATTATTCAAGAGCCGATAAATCGCAAGCAAAAAGCAGGGGGGGGGGGGGGGGGGGGGGGTCATGACATCATTATTTTTAAAAATTGGTTTCATGAACGTGAAAACATTTTAGAATTGGCCAACATAGTCACATGTTTAAATCCATATTAAATGTGAGTGTGTGATTGTTTCAATCGCCAAATTAAAAAAATAAATAAGTAAAATAAAAAAAAAAAACGAAATGTTTCACTAAACCATCTTCCGTTTTAGTGCCAAATTATAGTGGGGAGTTCAGCAGTAGTTTAACTCAATAAATATATTTTTATAACTTATTTTTCAGTTTTATTTTTTCATTTTTAATCGTACTTCGGATTGTTTATTTTGATTTGACTGCATAGATAAATATATTTAAGTTTTTACAAATATCATGAAGTAAACATCTCAACTTCGTTGAATTAAGTGTTGCATAAATCTAAAACATTCATCATTGATTCCTAATTTTATAAGAAATGTTCATGATAAACACTTCATTAATTATTTTTACGCATATCCTAGTAAATCAGTTAAAAAAAAATTAGTTCTCAGACATGTATAAAATTACTTATCAAAACGTCATCTAGCTGAGACGCCGCCCATGTATAAAATACATTTTGATATTAAAATATTATTTAACATTTAGAATAATGCTCTCTGAAGAGTAATTAAACAGAAAAAGAGAAATCCTTTTTAAAAAAATCTTTTTCTTTATACTTTTACGCAAAGAATTTACAAACTTCTCTGGAAACTTGTAACTATTTCATTGTGACGCAATATTAGTCAGGTATATGACGTCACTGATACATCAATGGAAACGTGGATTCAACCTGAATAATAGAGCCAATTTTAATCTAAATATTACGTCTGGAGGCGAAAATGAATTATATTTTGAAAATAAATTATTTAGTTTTTTGCTTAATTATTTTCTTTAGTGTATCGATTCTAAATATTTCACTAGGATTCCGATAAAAAGGTGTTGAGCAGATTTACCGATGCCACGGGAGATAACTCTTGCATCGCAAAATTTCATAAAAACGTCCTTATATTTTGCCAGAAAACTACTATCAAAAGTGTTTTTCCCACCGATTTTATTTTTTTAACAAAAAGTTGAAATATTTCTAGATTTAGTTAAGTGTGAATTATAGTCCTGTGAAAAATGTATTAGAAATTACAGTTCTTTGTTTCTGACCTACATTCAATGGTTTATATAGGGGCATTCAAAAACACAAAACACAAGGATATTTTACTAAATAAGCAATTATCAAGCAAATCTTCAATTACATTATTCCTTTTGGGCTACATTGATATTGTTTTTGATAAAATATCAAATATTCCTCACATTCGATGTGCCGCCTATTAATACAATACTGCCTGGTTTTTCGGTGGACTGCCTCTTAATATTAATACCTTACTTATTTACGAGTCTGGATGTGTATTTTCTGCTATGAATGTTAAATAAAAAAAGAGTGATGCATAAAATGAATTTAAGAAGTCATGTCATTATCATAAAAGTCAATTTTATGAGTATTTTATCACTGTCATCTGCAAAGATTAAAAAAAAAACAGCAAGAAATTATGCAGACAGACATGATTTAGTTACTTGTCTTAAAATAAAACCACAGACTGCATAATATAGCAAATTTTTTGCAGTTCTGAAACCATTTTACATATGTATTCTAAATTTCTGTTTCCAGAAATGTGCTTGTTGCACCACATCCGGAAAATTTGTACAAAACTCAGATATTCCCCGGGGTTATTTGGGGGTTTGACAGGGGACGGACAACAGGTGATTGGTCAAGAATGCGGACCCAGGTGTCTCTACTAGCAGTAGCGGTCAGACAGGCCAGTTATAACCTGCAGTCCATATTGACAGTCATCAACAGCCTATCATAGCATTCCATTTATCAAATTTGTCCATTCAGTGTTTATAAGATTTTTTTTCCTTCATAAACTGCTCAACTGCTGAACAAAAATATATACAGCCAAGGAGGGGAATGTGCAGTAATGAATTTCAGCTGGTAGATTTTCATGTCACGTCGGAGATTCTGTATGTAGCTGTAGTAATGCCGGCAGCTCAGATGTGTATATATCTTAATATTTTAAAAACAAAAGGATTTAAAAGCTTTTAAGTTAACAATATGCACTTTTTTGTATGGAAAGGACATGTATGATGCAACAAACATTTGAAATATATTTCAGTGGTTCTGGTATAAAGTGACGTATGATCTATATGATGTTAATTTGAATAAATATAGTCTTCATGTAATTGAAAATATACCAGTTGAAAATAATTACTTCAATGATATATTTAAGTTATCTGTTTCAAAAACAGATTCTGTCTATATAAAATGTATCTAACGTTTTTGCTATTTGTTGTGAATTTAACTCAGCTGAGCTGCTGTATTTACAGTATTTTTATTCCATGTCCAAACTTAACATTGTAAGTTTTTATCACTGAGAGAAAATTATATCATTGTAAATTTTTCACTGTCTCAAAAATCCAACTCTTCCATCATTAACAATTTTTACCAGTGTTTCTTATTTAACCTTTAATATTTAATCTTTATATATATATATACATTGTTTTGCTTCATTTTGATTTATCCATAATTCTTTTTTTTTCTCTCCCTTTTTTGGATGTGTGTGATTGTGTGTGTGTTGGGGGGGGGGGGGGGGGGGTTATTATTTGATCAGGTTCTATATTGTTAAAAGGGGCATTTACTAGAAAATCATGCATTTGTAGATTGCTTAGTTGTATCTTTTTTATAAATACCACACTTAAATAATGCTCAAATGATGAAACAACATGTACTTAGTTTCTTCAGGGAATACATTAATGAAAGTTATTTGAAAGAAATCATATAGTTTAAGCTCACCTGGGACAATGGCTGTAAGAAGCTTTTTCTGGTCCAATTTTTCTTTCATCAGTCTGTATTCTGTAATTTTTACTTTTGGCTGAATGAAAAATGCATATTTCATATGAATCTATTGCAAATATTGTAAAGGGGTTTTAAGCATGAGGTTAGAAAATTTTTTACTTTAAAAAAAGAACAAAAACAAAAGCAAATAAAAATTAAAGAACCAAATAAAAACCAACTTTAGAAAAAACATTTTTTTCAAGAACCACAAGACCACAGTTTGTCAAATTGTCAAGAAAGCATTCTCATGAAGTGTATTAAGAAAAAAAGAAGACAATGATTCATACAAAAAGTATTCAAAATTTTAATGTGGTCTTTATTTGAAAAGAAAAAAAAATTATCAGCTTATAAGCATTGCAGTTAGCAGGGCCCTTCTACACATCCAATTTTAGAGTTGATGGTTTTGTAGACACAGTTTTATTTCTCATCTACAGCTATATTTCTGCCAAATGAATGAATTTGAATCTTGTAGATGAGAATTTTTATTATTACATGTATAAACTCTACTGAAAATTGATTTGGGGGATTTCAGACAGATTCATTTCATTATTCATGTATTTATAGCAAAATCTTGGCAGATATTTGTCAACTATATTATTTCATTCCTCATATTTAGCTTTCTTTTTTTCCACTTTCAAATCATTCTGTATAACCCAAGTTGTACAGAAAATGTTACCATGTTTATTCAGTTTCATCCCTTTCAAATACTAATACATTTTGCATAATTATGGGTATCTTTAATACATGTATGTACTTTTTTTTTAATCATGTTTGACAAAAATGATATTTGTGACGATGTAATGTACAAAGTAGGCTCCCTTGATTCAGTTTACAGAGGACACTTTGGTGACTCGGAAGTATATGACTAACTAAAATAAATACAAATGTATAATCATTTTTCACATGTGATAACTTGGAACATAAAAAATTGTATCCATTTCTATAATGTACTAGAACATACATATCACTTTTTTGTTCCTTTTTATTGCTTTTTATGTCATGCATGTGCAGTATTGCATGTTTACATACATTTAGTCAAGTTCAGTTCTGTTAGTCAAAATGATTCAGGTTGTTGCACTAGTGGTTTGCATTTATTCATGATTTGACTAACTGGCATTTGTTTCATTTTTGCCAATTTTGTGCAGAAGGAGGCAGTTGTTTTAAAGGTTTTAATTTTAAAAATTGGACTTGTATAAACATGGTTTAGTACTAACATACCTCAATATTGATTTGTCAAAATATTTTTTTTCATATTTGTTCAGAATATGAATATGGCCTGGTGCTCTAGTAATTATACGCCCGTCTTAAGACGAGACGTATTATGTTATAGCCTTCATGTCTGTCCGTCTGTCCATCCGTCCGTCTGTTAGCTTTTTCATGTCCGGCTCATAACTTTAATACTATTAGGCCTAGAATTATCAAACTTTGTCAGCTGATACGTCTTGGGTAGAAGGTGTGTCGTGCATTAAAAGTAGGTCGCTCTGACCTTTAATTAAGATGCTATGGCCAAATATGGAAAAATCCTGTCCAGCTCATAACTAGAAAACTATTAGACTTAGAATCATCAAACTTGGCCAATATATGCATCTTAGGTAGAAGGTGTGTCGCGACCTATTTCAAGGTCACTGTGACTTTTAATTTAGTGAAATTTTTTTAAAAAACTGTGTCTCTATACTATTAAATTACACAATCCCCAAAAATGTAAGAATGTTGCAGTATCCTTATTAAAAAAATGTTAAATCAAGAAAATACTTATTTTTTTCATTGTATACTTTACAGCAATCTATAACAAATGTAATGTTACAAGAGAAATTCCACCTCTCCCAGGGGTGTAATTATCAAGCACTGGTCAAGGAAAATTTTGATAACAGAAAATTACATGTCAAATTAGAGAGAAATTAATGACTTTAGTGTGAGGAACTAACTGGTAGAGCATCTCTGATGAAGCAGGTGTTATCTATATCTCCTGGGAATTGGGCAAATTAAGGAATCAGTGTTGGACCAAATGAATCTAGTTGGCTAGCCTTTTAACTTTAAAATGAATTTGGTGAAAAGTAATTAAAACTAACTTGATATTGTATAATAAACTAATTTGATACTGTATAATATAATGAAAACTAATTAAACCGGGGAGGGGGGGGGGGGATATTGGAATCAGCACGTCGATTTGTCTGTTTGTCAATATGAACTGCAGCTTAAAACCAGTCTGACATTAAATCTCAAAAAGATCATCAAGTATTTTTTTTAAAAAAATGTTTTATGGTAGATAGTTCCTACAAATCTAAGAGTCATGCAGTAACCTTATTAAAAATATTGCATCAAGATTACGTAAGTTTTCATTTCTTTTTATAAATCTTTGTAACAAGTTAAAAAAAACTCTGTTTTCAATTGAATGACATAAATATGCATTTTTATTACAATACAGACTATTAAAGCAGATAATGCAGATCCATTCATCCCTTGGGAGTAATGAATGGACATGCATCCAGTTAAAGATTATAATTAATGAGTTCAATGTATAGGAAAAACTAGCTGTCTCAATCATTTCTGTTAGAGCATCTCTGATCAAGCAGCTCTTATCTGTATCCTTTGGGAATTAGACAGAGAAAAACTGCTTGTTAGTTTATAGCATATGTCATTTGACGCCCAGCCTTTTATTTACAAAATTAATTTGGTATAGATTAAATTGTTAAGACTATTTTGATATTGTTTAATATGATATTTTTATCTAATTTTTTGAAAATATCAAATAAATACGAAAGATGGGGGGGGGGGGGGGGCTGCAGATGGGCATTTGTCAAGGTCTAACACAACCAGTTGAGAAATTTATTATAATTAGTGCCTGCACTTCAGGAAATGTATAAACATCAAATATTATAAGGATTGGAAAAATCATGGAAATCTTTGAATTAAGGTTGACATGATTTTCTTGCACCCTAAACTGTTTATGATAATTGAACAATATTTGACGGGCGTATCATGCTGTGGCGGGGCACTTTATTTTTTCCACTAAGATTATTGATTAAAATTTATGCCAAACTTTATATTGCATGTAATTTATGTAAAACGATTTTTTTTTTTTTTTGTTGAATGCAAAATTAAAAAATAAATATTGTGTGAAAATAATGTGTTTTTGTAAAAAGTACAGTTAACTTAATATGTTGAAGAAGCTCTGCCAATTATATTTTTGAGTTGTGGCCAGTATTTTAAAGTTCAAATAAAACTAAAGAGGTACCAGAAGGGACTGGATCACTTGTGACATTTAATATTGTACTGTACATGTTTCAGAACTCTTTTTAGATCACATATAAGTGGAATCTCAAGTTGAATTTTGTTTTTGAAATATTGATTTACTTGTTACTTTTCCAGAAAAAATGTATGTTTTGCATAATTTTTATTTTTTTTCTGCCATTAGCATGGTGATTTTGGTTGTGATGAATTGTGATTTACTTGAGAAGCTTGTGCATTAATATTAAAAACTTCGAATACTTGATTGTCATATTCTATTGCTTTTTAACATGTTTTTGGCTGTTCATTTGAGAAAGAAAAAAAAAATCAGAATTTTAATGTGTGTGGTTTTTTCCCACACCAAAAGAAGAATTCCATTTTAAGTAATTTGAGCCTCAGTCTCTAAGTCACATTTTTCCTACTATTATTTACTTTAATACCATGACGTTTTAAGCAAAACTTACTTCTGTGAATTTTACAGATATTTTCCTAGTTTAGAACATAAAGAAAGGTTACTGTAAAAGACTGATGTAGATAGGGTAGGTTTGTCAATTATATTATGGGATAATATACATGTATTTTAACTTTAGATCGGTGGAAAGGTTAAGACATCAAATTGTTATACTATAGAAAGTAATTATTTAAGGGAAAGAGGCCGGGTTTCGATCTTTAGTTACCATATGTATTACATATCGTAAAGCATGGTATGATGGTTAATCTCATTATACAGGCCTGTAGAACGCGGGGGGCCTGGCCCCCACTTATTTTTCTATATTGTAAATTTTCCTCAAGATGCTGGTCCCCCCCCCCCCCCCCCAACTTTTTGTGGCTGTATGGTCGAGCATGGGCAAATTGCAGGATTTGAACACTTAATAATTTGTGTTTTTTGGGAAGTTGACCCCCCCCCCCCCCCACACACACACTTTTTTTGGGGGGGGGGGGGGGAGATGACCCACACACACACACACTTTGGAAAAACTTTTGAAAACATTGCTATGGGCCTGATATAAGAAAAAAAAGATCTGGTCATAACTGGAAAAAATTTCGAAATAAGGAGAAAATTATCCGTTCAAAACCGGAAAGGTCTCGTTATGAAGAGAAACATTTCCTTGATAAGATCTTGATATAACAGAAAAAAGGACATCTTCATAACGAGAAAAGACTTTAATATTGCGAAATTTTTTTCATAGTAAGGAAATTTCATATTAACGAGATTTTTTTTTTTAAGCCTTTTTTCTCGTGATTACATCACAAGACATTTTTTTGTTAGTTATTACGAGATCATTTTCCATTTATTACAAAATCATTTAAAGGAAAAAAAGCCAAGATTTTTTCATTAAAAAAGAGAAAATGTTTAGGTTTTTGACTCGTTATTGTGATAATTTTTCTTGTTAAAATCTTTTTGGTAATTAAGAGATGATTTTGTCGTTAGTAGAAGGATAATCTTGCCTTTTTTTTTTTAAACAAATAAAACATTTTGAAAAATCCAATTAAAACAATACATATTCTGGTTTTGAAAATCTCTTAATAAATTACATTTATATCTACTAGGTCAGGTTTATTACCTTTGATGCATGACCAATTTTCTCGTTAATTAATTACTCCTTTAAAGTACGTTTATCACAGCACTTTTACATTTGAATGATTTACTGAACTTAGCTTACTAAACGAATCACCTCCCACAATCAAGTGAAAATTCTTACTTGCTGAGTGGAGTCCCGTTTTGATGGGAAATAAAATTGTTTTGGTACCTCATGATTTATCAAGTTTACAACCGTAAACAGCTTTAAATAATGTCACGACATTGTTTTTATTTGGAAGAAGTTTTTGATCTATTTAATTTTTCAAGGATTACTATAGCATTTATTTATCTTTTCTTTTCTTTTTTAACTACATTATGTACATTGGATTTTCATACATAGATTTATTCAGCCATTTAAGGACCCAGTTATTGATAAAATAATATTGTATAAAGGTGATAATATTGTTGCATACTTAAATGGGCAAAACCCATGCACTGAAGTACTGAATTACTTCATGCTGGTCTAATATAAAACTGTTTATTACACCTCAGATTCAATTTTAATAAATCAGAGCAGGTCACTCTTAGTCCATAAAAGTACCAGAACTCTTCAGTGTGCAGTTTATAGAAGGCCCTTAAAACAACGAAAATAAAATTTAAGCGAAACTAAGACTCTGCATTATACGAGATATTATGATAAACTGACGGATTTATAAACTAACTGGCTGACACCATGTGTTTCAACCACTTTGTGGCAAGACATAAATTACTTTACTTATAAACTCTTAACTCCAAAATATAAAGCCCTCTGCGTGTTTATCTCCAAAACAAGGGACATAATAGATAATAGTAGCTCCTACAGCCCACCTCCCAACTTAAAATGGGGGGGGGGGGGGGCAACTGTTCTACAACAGGTTTTGTTGAGCAATGATTGGGAAAGGTTAATGTTGCAATTCCTACGAGTGAACTTCAATATATTTATTTTTTCACATGACCTTATTAAAATAACGTTTTATTCAATATTTTTTGGTTGTGTTGACAAGTCTTACATCTATTAAATTCTTGTCATATTGCAATTATAAAAGTATTTAATAAGGAATAATGACATATCAAGTCAAACTATTTCGGTGTATAGTATGTTTTGAGACTTTTGCACGGCGTTGACATTGTATTTTTTGGTTTACTTTTATTTTTACACACCTTACTGTATAGGGTGTCACTGATCTGTGTCAAGAGTTAAGATCAATTCATTTCGGAAATTCGGAACATGAATAAACAATACACACAATTTAAATTCTGAGAAGAACTGACAAAGACATTCTATTAACATGTCTATCAATCAGCCTATTTATGTTTAATTGTTTAAGAAATCATTTTGGATTTGAATTAATTGTACTTATAAATTACATGTAAATTATATTTAATTAGATATATAAGTAACTCATAAATTAAATTACATTTAAGAAGATCTAGGCACATTCTTCTCTCTTTTGTCACATGCAGGGCAAAAAATAGTAAAAGTCCATCCTTCTGATGAGACGTAAAGAACAAGAAACGCTAAGGACCTGTTTGACCCTGAGATTAATGAACACTCGGAACAATGCCATAGTTGCTTCGGGAAAAATGAGATCTTAGCTCGCCTATCTACCAAATTCATACATGTATATACATGTATAGGTTCCTTGATGCACCTGTATACTGTAAGTCGTTGTAATTCCACAGCTAGTGTTAAAATATCACGATTTCTCAAAAAGTACCAATCACGATGGTTTTAATTTTACGCTGCAAGAAATTAATTTAAATATCGTTTAAGCATTCAAACTTTTTAAAAAACTAATGATAGCATTTACTATGGGTTTAATTTCGCGGAAAAATTATGAATGACGAAGATAGTGAAATTAAAACCATCGTGATTATTTGCCAACGTACAGTATACAGCTCTCATAGAATTTTAAGGTAAAGACTGGCGTGTGACAGGGTTTTCTACTGTCGCCCCTCCTCTTTCTCCTTGTTACTGATTGGGTCATGGAAACAACCACAAAAGGCAACAGTGGAACACTGTGGACACATCTGGATGACTACGACTTCGCTGACAACATACCGCTTTTGCCCCATATCCGAAACCAGATGCAAGACAAGACCACTTTCCTTTCAAAAATATCTGATGGGCCCAGGACTCAAGATCAACAAGGATAAGACAAGACCCATGAAGATCAACGTCACTAATAGTACCCCAGTATCAGTAGATGAAGTGTCCTATAAAGAGTTGGAGTCATTTATTTACCTGGGAAGTGTGGTTGACGTACCGGCGGAGGAGGAGCAAGACATCATAGACAGGATTTGCAAAGCAAGGGCAGCATATATATGTCATACTCAAGAATATCTGGGCCGCGAGAGAAATCTGCGTTGCCCCAATTCCAGTGTCAAATCTATCTTGCTCCACGGTTCAGAGATGTGGAGGATGAAAAAGTGACACAGCAGATAAACACTTTTATATACACCAAGAAACAGCTTGCGACGAGATACAGAAGAAGAACTTAGTAGCGTACGTTAGAACCACCTGGATGGAAGCAAGAAAGAGTCAGCCCAGAGCCGAGCTGAGTCAGATGGAGAAATGTCGTTTATGGCCTATGCTCCTCTGTGAACAAAGGGCCTGAGTAAACTCGCCTATCTGCCAAACCCATATATACATGTAAGCATATCTTTTGCGCTAGTATGAAACATTTTAATTGTAAAAGGGTGTGTTCATTTGTACTCCATGTTCTCCAAAGCGAAAAGTATATAAAAGTTAATGAAAGTAACAAAATTGAAGATGTTCAGGAAATGGTTCCATTCTACCGGTTTTTAGGGTAAATAAGGGCCTTTTGCAATCACCAAATCTCGTTCTTTCGAAGCTGCGTCGTTCTTTATTATGAAGAAAACTGGTAAACTTTGAATTGGCAAATATGTATCGCCAAACCCCTAACTCCGTCACTACCCCAACTCCGTCACTTTCGGGAAAAACCGCGCTGCGTGTAAACGAATGCGATTGTGACGACATTTTTTACATGCTGAAAATCTACAATCAAATACCGAGAAATTATTACAGTCAAGTTCAAGAATGCGTCAAAATTAAATAACAATTACACGTGGTCTATTGTATCTATCATATTTTATATGAAATCAGTAAGCACTTTTTCCTTTATGCGCTATTCCATCGATACCTCCGACATGTGCGTCAATATGCTCATTTTTACATGTCAGTCATATTTATGAAGGTCTTTGCCAAAGGAATAATATGACATACTATATTGAAAAAGACTAAAAAATATTTTATTTTTCGTCTCAATTTGCCCTAATACGCTACACAGTGGGGATAAGGAAGCGTGACGTTATTACATGTAAAATAAGTTATATTAACGTTATTTTCTCTGTTGTTGATACTTTTCCTAAAATACAATTTCATACTATTTTTAATCTTCAAACCTCATTTTCTATGTTTACAAGTTTAAGATGAAGGGAGAAAAAACTTAACTGGAAAAGAATTTCCAATTAATACGTTGACATATTGAAGAGGGCCCTCGTGACGGAGTTAGAGTTCATTGGACATAATGTACACGGATGAGGTACGCGTTCTATTTATAGTAGTTTTGTATAAGCCAAATAACTGAATTTTTTAAAATATATTTTAAAACAATGTTTGAGTTTATTACTAAGTGTAGCAAACAAGAAACAAATCAAAAAATAATTCAGATAGTAACCGGGCGTGTTTTCCCCTTATGGTGAAGGAGTTTGGGTAGTAGGGGATACCCGAAGGAAAATTTATTTCTTTTTTTTAACAGTTGATTACTTTTTTTTTTTACTTACTAGTAATGAATGCTAGGATATTGAGGGGAAAAGGCAGAGATTCAACGCTGTGGACATATTTGAATAACATGCACTGTTAACATATTTGAATATTTCTAGTAAAATGTGTGTTCAAGAAAAACTTACAAATGAAGAAATTAAAAAAAAGACTAATTGAAAAATATACCCCTTAAGTAGGAAAAATATTTTTTTTAGTAAGACAGCTTATAACTTTATTTAAAAAAATAATTAAACATTATTTCATAGGGAGGTTCTTGTTCAGTATATTTAATGTCTCATATATGTAAGGCATAATATTTCATAAACTTTCGCTTCTAAAGAACAGACATATACATCAATGAATAAGAGACACGTGGGAGGAGTAAACGATTTTCTGTACCATACACGACACATCTCCATTGTAACCTTCCCGCAAGCTCTGCTCTTTGAACATTGAAATTTATTTTATACATATTTCCTTTGACTTCTTTTTGCAATCCACGACACCGTCAGTACACTATGGGTGCGGAAGAAGAAATGAGAAGAAGATAGTGCTAACAATTTTAGAAAGTGACAAATTTCTTATTTTTAATGCACTTTATCGCTATTCATCGACAAAAGTTTACCAGGTAAATGCAGTACGAACGATCAAGAGTGACGAATAATGTTAACATTTACCAACATGATAAACTTAAATTCAAAGTTATCTAAAATACGAGATGAGGTATAATTAATACAAACTATATGTGTTATTTTTAAAAATGTTTACTAGTAATCAGGATAAATTGATCACAATGTTTTTAAACTTCAATTTTAACCAGAAATTCACGATTTTCATGAAAATGTGTTTTTGAATTTTTTAAAAAAAAAAAAAAACATATATTCAGAGATATTACAAAAATGAAGATGTAAATCAAAGTAGTAACAAGGGAGTTTTGCACAAAATAAATTATAGCCTTGAATAAAAAAAAAAAAACAGCTTCTCACATAATAAACTGATATATTGACGTTCACAATGTTATAAATATCATCACCCACTGTCCCTGAGTGAAAAAAATAGGCTTCTTCCCCTATGAAGCATGGATTTCAAGTTTGAAACTTCAAGGATAATTCAAGTAAATTAAAATTCAACCCACTCTGTCCACAACTGTCATTGTCCCGCGTGGCCTTTTGATAGATTGATTGATTGTTGTTATACGTATACAAGTAAAGGTTTTGTGATTTCGGAACTCCACACAAACCCTTGACATAAGTCGTAATTTAAAAATTGGGCTTGTGGTTACACATGACGTAATGGGTAATTATAAACTATCCAATGAGAATATATTTTTTCAAATCCGTCCTATCAAATTGCCCAACTTCAGAGCATATCTTTTGTGATTGTAAGGAGGACGATCTCTAAAAAATAATCCCCGATGTTTCATTTAAAGTAACTAGTCACAAATCCTACAATATTGACACTTTCCATTTTAAAGACGAGTCATATTTATTTACAAAACTTACCTACAATAAAAGCTGTTCTCTGATTGGTTCCAGTCCTAGACCAGGAACAAATGTAATAGTAGCTTTCTAGTCCAACTTTTAAATAGCGACTTATATCAAGGGTTTGTGTGGAGTTCCGAAATCACAAAACATTGACATTGTGAGGATGCAACTCGTGGTAAAGTAAGTCTTCCCCCGGGGAAGTGTGGCTCTAGAGTGAGACTTCCTTGGGGGTTCTCCTGCTGTAGAGTCATTCATCTCCCAGGGGGAAGTCTCACTCTAGAGTAATAATTCCGAGGAAAGTCTCACTCTAGATCATGGCTTCCAGGGGGAAGTCTGACTGTTGGGGAAGACTCAGTCTACAAAATCTGTTCCTGGGCGAAGGAACAGTCACTATTCCCATGTTAACGTCTTAGGTTTGACGCGGCGCGGCTAACGAGAATCGTGTCCTCTACAAAAATTCAGAATTGTTCAATTTAAATTTATATCTTTGGCAATTAATTGTCATATACAATTTTAAACTGAAAAATTTATTTTTTTAGAGGACAACTGTTACGGACGCACGAACGGAAGTAGTCCGAAATATCTGACGTTTTCCAGGCTTTTTTTTACGATTTTAATATTTGACGTTTCCAGGCACGTCAAATATCAAAATCGTAAAAAAAAGCCTGGAAAACGTCAGATATTTCGGACTAGAATGGAAGTAGTAATCATTACTTTTTGCAGTTTCAATTCTGATAAAGAGTGTTAAAAATGGGAGTTTCTTCTTTGTATAAAACGTTTGTGAGTGGGAAAAATTTTTACAATGGATACTTTTTGTCTCGAAAGAAAAAAAAAATTGCAAAAATTAAAAGAGCTTGAAAAAAAAATGGTTTTCAACGCTTCACTTTTGTTTAATTTAATTTTATTAACTTACAGTACGCACGTGGATAGAATATTTTATTGGCATCTAGTAAATAATCCTGAGATATACTGAGAACTGTCAATTTAATATGAATTTAATTTCTTTTCTGACACTTACTTGAATATCTTAAAATAATTTTTTTTTTACTTTTTTTTAAAATGTCAATTTGCCTTTTGTGATAGGTTTAATTACTGCGTAGTAGATGTTCAATACATATTACAGATCTGTTTAAGTGAAAGAATTATTGAAACATTTCCGTTGTCCAAACTTTGCAACTCGCCGTCCAAAGAAATATTGACGGCAGGCTCCGACGTCCGTTATCTAATGACAGAGCGTCATTCTAGTGTCCTTCCTAAGATAATCATGTTGTAAATTTTATTTGTCAAAATAACGTATATCAGGAAGGACACTAGTTCTAGAAAAAAATAAATTTATGTACACATATTCCTTGTCAAAATCCTTTGGGTATGTTTTGCTTCTACTCTAAATGCAATGTATTTTCATCCAATATACCTGTAATTTTATGATTTTTTAAAAACATGCTTATGTAAATGGATGTGTCGTGCTCCAATTTTAGTTTGACAATTTTCCAGTCAATCAAAGTGAAAGGCAAAAAGAAAGAAAAAAAGGATATGTAGACTGATTAATGCTACGCAGTATCTCGGAGATTTCAGATATATTTAATGGGGAAAGGGGGTGGGGGTAATTATGATCTTTGAGGAACCCTCTATCCGTTTAAATTTGCCGCAGATCTCTACAAAAAATATCCAATGAATTTCAATGACTTTATGCATGGATAAACCTGGGTAATAAGATTTTGCTGTACTCTCTATAAGACTTATTAGAGACGTGACAGCCACTTGATTTCGTGTCCATTCCCCCTACATGACCTTTACCTCGTATTTCCTGAATTCGTTCATGTTCTCTTTCTCGTAGAGGATTCTTTCAGCTTCATACGTAAATACCCCGTAAGCACATTCCAAAATTGTCATATATGTCATATTTCTTTTGATATTCTCTGAAAAATCGTGAATGTTAACATCAGACATAGCTACAGATCTGTAGCTCGCTTTTCTGAACAAAAAAAAATATGGTATGGACGACTTTGGCTGTCCATCTCAATTTTTTCTGACCAGTGAGCTACAGATCTGTAGCTACACCAGTTACAAATACATGACAATTAGCTCATCAGATACAGATATATGGCAATTAGCTCATTTAACTGATTCAATACCATTGACTTTGATCTTGCTTTCCTTATTTTGCCCAGTTTATTAACTCTACGATTTGGTGGTGCCGGTGTCCAATATGAATCAGAAATTTAAAAAGACTAGTCTCTGTCCTACAAATGTAAAACGAATGATTCATATTTTACATGATTTTTAAGGGATTAATTGAATACAGATATTATTTATAATTAGATCATATTCTCACATTCATTAACTTTTAGTTTTTGCTTAGAGTATTGCGAAATTTTGCCTACTCACACACGATCTGCGTCGATAATGACGTAATGATGAAAATGCAGATATATATCATTCTATAATTGTTTTCCAGTCGTATATTAGATGATTATATTTTCTAATTCGCTTTCCTTTTTAGCTCACCTGAGCTGAAAGCTCAAGTGAGCTTTTCTGATCACATTTTGTCTGTAGTCCGTCTGTCTGTAAACTTTTCACATTTTCGACTTCTTCTCCGGAACCACTGGGCCAATTTCAACCAAACTTGCCACAAAGCATTCTTGGGTGAAGGGGATTCAAGTTTGTTCAAATGAAGGACCACGCCCTCTTTCAAGGGGAGATAATTAGGAATTAGTGAAAAATTAATAGCATCTTTTAAAAATCTCCTTCTCAAGAACCACAGGGCCAGGAAAGATGAAACTCATGTGGTAACATTCTCAGGTAGTGTAGATTCAAATTTGTTCAAATCATGACCCCCGGGGGTAGGGCGGGGCCACAATGGAGAATAAAAGTTTTACATAGAAATATAAAGGAAAAATCTTTAAAAATCTTCTTCTCAAGAACAGCAAAGCCCTGATTGGTCATATTTATATGGAAGCATCCTCAGGTAGTGTAGATTCAAGTTTGTTCAAATCATGACCCCCGGGGGTAGGGTGGGGCCACAATGGAGGATCAAAGTCTTACATAGAAAAATATAGGAAAAATCTTTAAAAATCTTCTTCACAAGAACAGCAAAGCCCTGATTGGTCATATTTATATGGAACATCATCCGGTAGTGTTGATTCAAGTTTATTTAGATTATGATCCCCGGGGGTAGGGTGGGGCCACAATGGAGGATCAAAGTTTTACATAGAAATATATAGGAAAAATTTTGAAAATCGTCTTCTCAGGAACAGCAAAGCCCTGATTGGTCATATTTATGTGGAAGCATCCTCAGGTAGTGTAGATTCTATTTTGTTCAAATCATGACCCCCGGGGGTAGGGTGGGGCCACAATAGAGGATCAAAGTCTTACATAGAAATGTATAAGAAAATATCTTCTTTTGAAGAACTGCAAAGCCATGATTAGTCATTTTGATATGGAAGCATCCTCAGGTAGTGTAGATTCAAGTTTGTAAAAATGATGACCCCCGGGGGTAGGGTGGGGCCACAATGGAGAATCAAAATCTTAAATAGAAATATATAAGAAAATATCTTCTTTTGAAGAACTTCAAAGCCATGATTTGTCATTTTGATATGGAAGCATCCTCAGGTAGTGTAGATTCAAATTTGTAAAAATGATGACCCCCGGGGGTAGGGTGGGGCCACAATGGAGAATCAAAGTCTTAAATAGAAATATATAAGAAAATATCTTCTTTTGAAGAACTTCAAAGCCATGATTAGTCATTTTGATATGGAAGCATCCTCAGGTAGTGTAGATTCAAATTTGTAAAAATGATGACCCCCGGGGGTAGGGTGGGGCCACAATGGAGAATCAAAGTCTTAAATAGAAATATATAAGAAAATATCTTCTTTTGAAGAACTTCAAAGCCATGATTAGTCATTTTGATATGGAAGCATCCTCAGGTAGTGTAGATTCAAATTTGTAAAAATGATGACCCCCGGGGATAGGGTGGGGCCACAATGGAGGATCGAAAATTTTACATGGGAACATATAGGAAAATATCTTCTTCTCAAGAACAGAAAAACATGTTTAGTCATTTTGATATGGAAGCATCCTCAGGTAGTGTAGATTCAAATTTTGTTCAAATGATGATCCCCGGGGGTAGGATGGGTCCCACTGGGGGATCAAAAGTTTTACATAAGAACATATAGAAAAAAAGGAAGGAGCCACAATGGGAGATCAAATTTTTACAAAGGAATATATGGGACATTTTTTAAAAATCTTCTCAAGTACAACAAAGCCATTTGTTATATTGACATGGAAGCATCATCAGGTAGTTTAAAATTCAAGCCCCCCCCCCCCCCAATACTGAACTGATTTGTGCTTTTGCCTAGCCAATGTGCTCAGGTGAGCGATGTGGCCCATGGGCCTCTTGTTATTTCAAGGATGTTAAGCTTTTCGCTTGTTACAAAATTCCATAACACATACATTCTATTTCCAGACATATTGAACACTCGAAAAAGGAAAAAAAGTGTTGTAAATTTAATTTCATAATAATGTAATCAAAATTTAATGGTAATGTTTTTAAAAATAAATAGAAGGAGAAAGACTATTTGAAAGTTTCTGAACATGTGTCTAATCCTTTTTACTTTTTGTAAATAAGTTCAATTCAAACTTAATTCAACAATCACATATATGAGACAGAATGCATCGACTTTGACTTATTGCATTAAAAAAAAGACATTTACTACAATATGAGAAAGTTTGTTAATAAACATAATTAAGAAGATATGACGTTAATGGTGACATTTATAACGTACAACAATTGATGAGGTATTACTGCATTATAGAACCTCAAAAAGGTATTCATAACTGCAATAATTAAATTCTACACGGATTAAAAAAAAAAAGATGGTACAAATGTTGTTTCGAAATGGTAAAATTACATAACTTTCCCCGGTCGCTTTAAGATGGTTCTTGCATTATTTTAGATGTGAATGGTTTTGTGTATAATTTTGTATATGTATAATATCACCTTTGTCGCTTCCTGATGCCTCTCATTATGGCGTAGAGGCGACAAGAGAACACGGCGAATAAATATAGAGTTATGTGATGAACTACATGTTGTTTTAGGGTTAAAGGATAGCACTAATATCAGGAAGTAATAAAAACAACAAACAAACAACGTAAAAGTTGTTGACAGGGGTAACTAATAGCCCTTCGAGACCACGATCTAAATTCCCCCTCGTCTTTATGTTCTCATAGAGATACTGGCCAATTATAACCAAGGAACAAATATGGGATAAATACACTCTGAATACTTTGTCTAAAAAAAAAAATCAGCAATTTTTGTTTGAAATTCAAATCCTGGTCATTATTATTATTTTAAGCATGATGAAGAGCGAGAAAATAGTTTTAGTTCAACGTTGTCTCCGCAAAATGAATTTTTCTTGCAAGAGTGCTTTCAACGCAACGGGAAGTTCTATGGAGCGCCAAATTAACAAACTAGTTGCGCATTGAAGATATCTTTAATTATTTGAATATATCATAGCATAATTAACATTCAATTACTGCGCAACAATTCTTTGAGTGAGAGAGAGAGAGAGAGATTTAACTACTAAATTAGTGATTCTTTAATTCATCATATTTAGATAACGAACTCTTTGATTGAATTGTTTCTCCCTTTGTTTGAAGATATCATTAATTCATTCATTACATTCAATGATTGTATTAATTGATTTTCAGAATTGATGCAGGCGATACCAGTAACTGAATTATTACTCTATTCAATTGAATTAATGATACGTATACCATAAATTCAAGTAGTGCGCAACAATTCTTTTAGAGAGGGAAAACCACTGAATTTGTGATTTCTAATTCAACATAATTTAAATAAAGAACTCTTTGACTGAATTGTTTCTGCTTTTAAAAAGAATTGTTGTGAGCATTAATCTTCTCAAAGTCTGTATTATACTTGAGTTGAGATATCTTCAACCAAAGCAAAGAGAAAATCAAATATTCCTGTCTCTAATCTTATTTTTGGAAGTGAAATTAGGCGGCAATAATTTAAACCACTTTGTTGAACTCAACAACTAAATGAATGCCAACATCAATTCAATTCATAGAAGCAATTATTGAATATTCGCATGCATCAAATCATTTCAATTGATGCGTGCATCCATTGAATTTCTCTCATCAGTTCGATTGAAGCGCGAAGTAAAATTCATTTCAATAGCTGAAATCAATAATTTATTTGATGCGCGCATTAATTGAAACAATGATATCTTCAAATGACTTCTTTGTTAATGAGAGAATTAACGGTTGCAATCATTGGAGAAAAAAAAATGCATAACCGGAGTGTTTCCTTTGTTCTTCACATATGCTTAAGTCGGAAAGCTATGTCATTAAAGGAAGCTTACGAATACAAGTTTAATACTAATTAGAATTATTAACAGCGAACGAAATTTAAGCAAACATTGATCATTTGTTGGGACAAATCAGATGTACACATGTGCGGAAAAAAACCACTACAAACAATATAAATCTATGAACCGGGCTTAAAACACGGACCCCCTGAAATTCCAGAGTAGGGATCAGGTGCCTAGGAGAAGTCAGCTTCCCCTGTCGACTGGTCATACCCGCCGTGAGCCCTGTGTATTGTTCAGGTAGACAGAATATTCCTTAGTCAGAATTTAGTATAAAAACAAAGGCTTAACAATGGATTTAAAACAGGTCAGCCAAAATACGTCATTAAAACGTCCACAGAATTTACGAAATGCTGACTTAAAACGAAGTTGTTGAAATCCCTGTAACATAAACTTCTCTGTCAGTAGCCTACCTCGGTTTAAAAATTGATCGTACTCAGGGCATGCTGTTGAGCATCGAATAAGTTGGGAAACGTAAACACCATATGTAGGTGATAGCGGAATATTACTACATGCGTAATAAGGAAAGTTGAGGATGGAAAAGCTGAAGTCACCTTATTTGTAATACAATTTAGTTGTTAGTTGGCCCTTATCGTCTATAATCTGTAAAACATCCAAATATGCGACATATGTAACAGACTCTGTGGTGTCTTTTATTTTGAGTTCACTGGAATATATCGAGTGGAATGGTAGTAACTTTTGTTAATTGATGACACGTCGTAATATATTAACAGGTTGGCTAATAAAGAGCACATTTAGTGCCCATCGCAACTCCAACGGTTTGTTGTAAGACCTGGTCTCCAAAGACTACATAAATGCTGTCAATTAGAAACTCCAGCATCCTTTTAATATCAACTTCAGAGTACATGTACTCGTGTGTAGAATCAGAGTGATTTTAAACAAAGTAAATTTGTTGGTGGCCAATCAAAAGATAAGAAAAAATTTCATTTTGATGTTACTGTCTTTTGAAAAATTTGGTGATTTGAAATTTTGTAAGTTCTTTGGATTTTTTGAGAATCTACATCTGATTTACACCACTTTTAGAATATGTTGTAGGTCAGTGCATCTGAAGTTTCTCTTTAATATTTTTGTGAGTAGAAAAGATTGGTAGCACACTTGCTGGACCCCGCAATTGCAATGTATCTTTGTTTGTAAGGATTTTTATGAAGTTTAGGAATCCTGTAAAGGTAGTGTAGATCGAACTCATCTTGGTTGACTGGAATGTTAAAAGGCTGAAATTTGTTTGTTAAGAATTTCATCCTTAGAAAGTGAACTGTGAGTATAAGGTGGGTTTCCAGGAGTAACCAAAAATGAGCTTGGAAATCCCCCCTCTTCCCCTTCAAGGAAATAGTTTGATTACTTTTTTGAGTTGTTGTTGATCGGGGGTAAAAATCTTGCAAATCCCTGACTGAACAACCTCTATACCACCTCTCGGACACATTAAGTGTTGGAATGAGAGGTATAACTTTGCTTCTTCGAATTTAAGCATCTTTCAGACACTTTATTTCTGAAAGAAATTCAAAGGAACTCAGAAAATGTTGACTCAGTTGCATTCCAAGCTTTTTTTTTCCATTTGACACAGTACATTTCTGCATTAACCAAACCAATTTTTGTTTTTTAAAGGAGGCCTTGCTGAAGCTCAAATAAGAATAAAACGTCAACCTCACATAAGGTTTAGTTGATTAAAGACAAAACAAGATTTTATGTAAATAAAATAGTTGTATTCTAATTCTAGACATGAAAATACACCAAACAGGATACAAAAGAACGTGGGAGAAACAGCCTCCGATATCAGCGCCCCTGTAAAACAAAATACCGAAGTGTAAAAAATAAAAAAATAAAAAAAAAAGCCGTATTGCTTTTATATATCATGAGCATAAAGTCATATATGGCGTATTTTTGATAAATTCAGACTAACTAAAAATATTAAGATCGTTCTATTTGTTTTATTACTTTAAATAAAGATGGGACTTTATTGTAAATTACACAATTTAAATCAATCGCGTATCATGAATTTTCGAAATTTAAAACAATAACCGATTTATTTACCGACTCCGCATTTAAATATCAGACACAGTTTAAAGTCAATTTAACTATAGAAACGTGGGATTATTCAAGCTCAAAATCGGTGAAAATTTTAATTTGAACGTAAATAACAAATATTATGTTCATCTGCACTCAATCTCGTATTTTTATTTTTTAGCTCAGATACGTCATATATAGCTTTAAATATAATCACTAAATATACACGTTAATTCATTATATATGAAAATCAGTGCCATAGGTAAGGGGGAATCAAAAAGAAATACATAACAATACTAACAGAAATTGAGCTAGGTATATTGTTTAACCCCTCCCCCTTCTCAACTTCCAAAATTGTTGATTTCCAACATGGACATGTTTTCTTTAAGTTTAGAAATAACTTTGTGTAAATTATTTAATTTTGAGCTCCTTGTTTATTTACCTCAGCATGTTCGTTGACGCCCGGGGGATAAACCTCGAAAAAATGCCTGGGTAAACAACATTTGTACTCAATTGTTGAACCAGGATATTCCCTCTGGCACCTCTTGTCGTAATTTTTGTAATCCACATGGATATAATCTTCTGGACATTTTTCTTCATCTTGCATACATTCACAATCCCCGAATGTCGGTTTTTCCCTCTCCTCGCCCTTCTTTTGACCCCCCTCAGCTGCTTGGACCCAATCAGCTGTCGCTTCTTCATTTCCCTCTTGGCAATGAATTGAACCTGGAGAAAAATACCCCAAAATGAAAAAATGATTTTCCATTTTATTGGTAGGGGGAGAGGGATCAATTTTTGACCCAACCATCCCCCAAAAAATCAATCAAACAAAAACAAGACAAAATCAAGACAAAGCCAAAAAAGAAAAAACAGAAACAGAAAAAAAACAAACAAAAGAAAACACACAGAGAGAGAGAGAGGACCTCTCTCCAAAAGCCCCCCCCCCCAATAAAAGTTTTAAAAAATCAAAAACAAGAAAATCTAGTTTGTAATAAAATTTAAATACATTGTATATAACATAAGTCTTCGAGATCATTTTCAAACACATTGTTACTCACCTAAAACTATGAAAACCAACATCAGAGCGAGAAGCTTTGCCATGATTTTTGTTATACTACGAACAGGTGACAAGTTTGAAATGCTTCCCTCAGTCACTTTACTGGATTATATATATATAGAAGGTCCTTAAACCACTTTGACACGGGAATGCACTTCCACAATGCAAATGTCCCCCCGAAAGCATTATTATATGTGTATTGACACACCTGCCTTTGACCCGTGTAATGAATGCGTGTTAATCGTGACCGTAAATTAATTACGAGAAAGAAAAATCCTAAAACGCTCTCAGCCATCAAATTTACTCGTAGAGAATATTAAGGCTGACCTTCATAAGGATTTCCGGGATCAGCAATGATAATAACATCTCGATCAAAGTCTGGTATATGGAAATTATTTCAAACACGTTTATTCTAAATTACTGAATCAGCTGATTAACCTAATTGTGGTAATAATTTTCAAAATTTGCACTTTCGAAAAGAAACACATTGATTTTTTTTTATCAGGTAAAATATAAAATATGATCCTTTTTAAAAAGTTTTCTATTACCCGATTTTACAAGCACTATAGTATATTAATAATCATATGCACTTAGGACCATCCTACATTTGAGGTACATGTCCGAATTTCCAGTAAAGTTTCGGAAGGGAAAATAAAAAATTTCCAGTGCATTCATGCAACCTCAAATAATGCCATTGGAATTTGTCTGTGGTTTTCAACTTCACCTACTGTAAACATAGACAACCACACTAAACAGGCAAAACCCGCAATCAGTACATTTTTTTACTGAATCTATGCCACATCTCTGAAAGCAGGAAGAGAACTCGGAGGTCGGCGGGACTATAAATTTTAACGATATTTACATATTACAAAAACAGTTTTTCTTCTGTTTTTATTATAGATATTACTTTTTTTATTTATTGAAAGTAGTATTAAAATTTTCAGGTCCGCCAACTCCCTTGGGGAGTGCTTTAGATGCTGCATAATTATGACCTACATTTTATGCTTCAATTACCCTGGTTAAAAACACCGTGCTCGTAAGTCTGTTCCTTAAAATCAGTATCCAGACCAAACTTGTAAATATGAACCTTTAAATGGTTGATGCCAGTAGCAAAGCTTAAGTTTGGAAATTTAAGTCTGAATCCTGTGTATCACAAGTATAAAAGTCAAAATAACTCCTGTTGTGCCGCAAAGGTTGTTTTATTTGGTGCATGCTTCGGATGCTGATTCTGACCTACATTTCATGCTTCTGTGATTCGGTAAGGAACAGTGCTTAGGTATCTTTCCAGCATAACACATGGGGTACCGAAATCAACTTTTAATAAGAGGCCCAGGGGCCACATCGCTCACCTGAGCACTTTGGTTTAGGAAAAGCAGAAATCAGTTCAGTCTTGAAAAGTTTAAATACAAAAGTGGTTCGGGGGGATGATTTGAACTAACTTTAATCTACACTTCCTAAGGATGCTTTTGAATTAATATGACACAAAATAGCTTTGCTGTTCTTAAGAAGAAAATATTTATTGATATATCCTTTATATTCCGTTGTATAACTATGATCCCCTGTTATGGCCCCTCTGTTCTCCTGAGGGGTCTTGATTTGAACAAATTTGAATCTACATTACCTGAAGATGCTTTAATATTATTATGACCAATCATGGCTTTGCTGTTCTTGAGAAGAATTTTAAAGATTTTTCCTATGTATTCCTATGTTAGACATTAATCCCCCATTGTGGCCTCACCTTACCCCCAGGGGTCATGATTTGAACAAACCTGAATCTACACTACCTGACGATGCTTCCATTTAAACATGACTAATCAAGGCTTTGCTGTTCTTGAGAAGAAGATTTTTAAAGATGTTTTCCTATGTACTCCTATTGTATATAAAACTTTGATCGCCCGTTGTGGCCCCACCCTACCCCCGGGGGTTATGATTTGAACAAACTTAAATCTACACTACCTGAGGATGCTTGCATATAAATATGATGAATCGTGACTTTGCTGTTCTTGAGAAGAAGATTTTTTCCTATGTATTCCTACTGTATATAAAACGTTGATCGCCCATTGTGGCCCCACCCTACCTCGGGGGGTCATAATTTGAACAAACTTGAATCTACACTACCTGACAATGCTTCCATTTAAATATGACCAATCATGGCTTTGCTGTTCTTGAGAAGAAAATTTTTAAAGAGTTTTTCCTATGTATTCCTATGTAAAACTTTGATCACCCATTGTGGCCCCACCCTACCCTCGGGGTTCATGATTTGAACAAAATTGAATCTACACTACCTCACAATGATTCCACATAAGTTTCATACTTTCAAGCACAATGGTTCTTGAGAAGATATTTTAAATGATGCCATTAACTTTTCACAAATTCATCATTATCTCCCCTTGGAAGGTGTGCCCTTCATTTGAACAAATTTGAATCCCCTTTACCCAAGAATACTTTGTGGCAAGTTTGATTGAAATTGGCCCAGTGGTTCTTAAAAAAAGAAGATGAAAATGTGAAAAGTTTACAACGACAACGACGACGACAGACAACGGACAAATTTCGATCAGAAATCTCACTTGAGCCTTCGGCTCAGGTGAGCTAAAAATGATGCTTTTACGTTGTTTAATGCATTATCTAGGTTCTGTAAATGACCTTTATATCTCGCTTTCGTAATTTTAGAGAAAAACACATTTTTTTTGTATAGTTGTTTCCAGCTTCATATAGTTAAGTCTATACAAATTTTAAAATTGCAAGGGTACATGTACCTGTTAATCTCCATCTGACTCTTTTACAGTGATGCAATGTGTTAATTTGATGAGGATGCTCAAATTATTCTAGAAAAGCTACATTTATATGTGGATCTTATTTCAAGGAAAACAGGGTTGTTGCAGTATTTTAAAAGTGTAAATAACGACAGCTGATAAACATACAAGCATATTAGTGTACATTTACAGTGACCTTGAATAAGACGCCATACAAGATAGCGTGTTTGTTACTGACTCCAGAATATACTCGTGGGGGATTTTGTTCTGATCTACTGACTGATTGGATACAGTACAATACACATAGTATTATAATTGTAAAATTTCTTAAACAGAGGCAAAATACAGGCACTTGGCGTTTTAAATGTTTCTTTTTATTGATAAAAAAATATTATAGTATGGATTTTTTTTACGAATAAAGAAAAATATTCAAAACGTCTTGTCTGTTCTAAAAAGTATAGTACAAATGTAAAAATATCAATCAGACGAACAAACAACTACGCCAATGCATCGCCTGTAATAACCAGCAATAATGACAAAGCATTTAACACATTCAAAGAGAATTCAAGTTCATTGTATTTGTATATGAAAAGTGAATAAAATTCATTTTAATCAGGATCAATTCTCTATAATTTTAAGTTTGTGTTGACAAAGACTGTCATATCACTCATATAACACAGTTACCGTGTTCAAGAACAATTTACACTCATATCAATCATTAATGACTCTTATTAATCAATTACGTATACCAAGGTTGTTATTTTAAAAATGAATCATTCCCGTCATATAAGCAATTGTGATAATTTTTGTCAATATCAAAAAAGGTCGGTGACAAACTTTTCAATCACAAAACATAATCAAACGATTAAGATTCTGAAGTTAGTTAACGGCACATCGAGTACGACAGGGTCCAAAAAATATATATGAATATTCATAAATTCAGATTCTGATCTCTGAAAATGGACTTGAAATGTGAAAATCTGAAACATATATAGTCAATGGAAATGATAAATGTGTTATTGATGTACAGTACAGTCTCAATATCACAGCCCTATGCTGTCTAGTTCTTTGCTCATTTGACATACAGCACATGGCTCACAACACAAGGTAGTACAAAAGTCTTTTATCAATGATCCCTGGAAAAGAATATACAAATAGCTAATGAATATATCCATATGTTTACTTTTTTGTTTGGATAATTTGATGTAAATATTCCACTATACAATACATTGTGGTAATCAAACCTTAATTCCAAACAGCGTTCTAACTTTAATACGAAGAGCAAACACCGCGCACGGAATCAGAGCCATAAAAGGGGTTTCTCCAAGACGTGTTGCTGTTAAGTATTTCAAGTATGGCCAACAGCAGAAATAACAGCAACCTGAAAATTTCGAGACAAAGAGGAAATAACAATGCAATTATATAATTGCTTGTAGATAATTAATGGAAAGGTTTGGTCGTTGTGAAATGTACTTAGCTCTATCTTTTCTCGTATTAAGGAAACAATGTTTGTTTGTCAAATAATTTCGGTTTGGGTCAACATCTAACGTTTGTGAGAGTGTTAGCAGTGACTGCACGAAAGAGTATGTGACTTGTCCAGATCCACAACGTATAAATATATATAAAACGTGATTTTTTTTTCACAGAATTAAACATGCTTGGGACAAAGCTGATATTTCAGGAGCATTACTTACAATGTCGCCTATCATCACTTTTACATTGACAAAGTCCACTGGCCCAGTCTCTTTCACAATGTGCGTCATCAAAAGTTGTTCTACCCGCCGTTATAGCTTTCGCCCTATTTCCGGTTTCCATGCGCGAAGTCCTGCGCGGTTGAGAGGTTACAACAGAGTCTGTGTCATCGCTGGCTGTGAATGACCCTCCCGTCATTATCACGTTTTCTTTTTGAGCTGAAAATTTGAATCAAACAACGTTGAATGGTCACCTGAATTATCAAAAAATATAAATTAATTATTCGTATCGAAGTCGGGGGGACGTTGTCATAATGTTGGTCCTCCTGAGTAATCGACAGTCACAGAACAGCTGCAGAAAGCTTGGACAACCAAACGAAACTTTCAAGTAATAATAATAATCACCAAGTATAGTTTGTAAATACGTTAACACCGCATAGTTTTAAAAGGACTGCTTTTGTCCAACAAAAAGGTAATTTGTCTTTGATTTTTTTTTTGTTGCAAAATTTTAAAATACTAGTAGTACTTGCTTTATTTTAACACATTTGATTGAATCATAATCAGTAGGTTTGAACACAAGTTTTTCCAACTTAGATTATCATCTCCAATACAAAGAAAATGAACAATAAATACACATGAAGTACTAGTACTTGCTTACTCTGCTTTCAACTCCAATATTGCACTATTGGGAACATTCAGTAACATATGCTATAATGCTTACGACACCAAACTTACATTAATAATTTCAATTATGGTTCAACTATCAAGTGAAACTGCTCATAGAATAGAGTTCTGGTCACATGACATGTCGTTCCATCTTTTTGGCAATGTGTTCATGAATTTCCAATCCTAGTTTCATCGATACTTGAAGTGACTATTTCTGGTTACTTTTCGACCCTTAATAATTCCAAAATTCAAAAAAATCTGTATAACAATCTGAGAAATAATTCGGACAAAAAAAAACTCAAACACGTTACACATATATAAACAAGAGGCCCATGGGCCACATCGCTCACTGAGCACATTGGCTAGCAAAAAGCACAAATCAGTTCAGTATTAAGAACCCTCTATGCATTGCACACTAGAGAGTTCTGATTTTGTTGTATAATACAGATAGAATGATCTGCTCTTTGATCAAGAATAAAATAAATTGAAATATACAGTTTATTACTTAATTTGTGATCAAATCAAGCATTCAAAACACTAATAGGCCAAGATGAATACATGTAGATAGAACACATCATTTACAGGTATTTTGCCCATTTAAGTGAACAACAGTGATTTATGTTCATCAGTACTTCTTCGTCTTTGAACATTTTTCCTGGGGGAAACTTTATGAAATCATTTAATTTGATCGACTGTTGGTCCTTCAGTGATAAAAATAACGAACAGGGATACACATGGTGTGATGCGGACAATAATCCCAAATCTAGAATTGATTATGTATTTATGGCAGAAAGTTTCTGCTTTAGATTTAATCAAATTTTATTAAGAAAAGCTCCTAATTATGACGGGACAAGATTTAGTGACCACTTAGGTTTATACTTTGATTTCTGTACAACAGAAAATATTAGAGGGAGTGGTTATTGGAAAATGAATACGTCACTTTTAAACAAAGAAAAATTTTGCAATGAAATAAGAAACTTCATTAAAAAAGAAATATCTAGATTACATGATCATGACCCCATCGCTAAATGGGAATGCCTGAAAATATCAATTAAAAATTTTACAATAGCCTATTCTAAAGAAAATGCAATTTCCAAAAAAAAGCGAATTAATTTTATTGAGAATCAAATTAAAATATTGGAAAATAAACCCTATTCTCACATAAATATGAGATATAAACGACAACTTGAAAATGAAATTGATGAATTCTATGCACAAAAATGTAAAGGGGCTTACATAAGATCGAGGGCCATTTGGATGGAAAAGGGCGAAAAAAGTACTGCATATTTTTTAAATCTAGAAAAAAAGCAACAGGGCGACAATACAATTAATAAAGTTACTAATGACGATGATATTGTCTATCAAGAAAATGATGATATTATGAAAGCTTTAGTCGATTTCTATAATACATTATATAAGAGTAAAAGAATTTGTGATCACGATATCGAAAAATACCTTGAAAATATTGAATGTCCGAAAATTAGCGAAAATGAGAAAAATAATTGCGATAAGTTACCGACAATGTTTGAGTGTAAGGAAGCTATTAGTCATATGAAAAATAACAAATCTCCTGGATCAGATGGACTTCCAGCAGAATTTTATAAAATGTTCTGGAATGATATTAAAGATATATACTTCTCATGCTTAATTAAAAGTATTGAAACTGGAATTCTACCATTTTCACAACGAGACGCAATAATCTCCCTAATTTACAAAAAAGGTGAAAAAGATAAATTAAAAAACTATAGACCGATAAGTCTTACAAATGTGGATTATAAAATTTTTGCACAAATTTTAGCCTTACGATTACAGCTAGTTGCTAAAAATATTATAGGAAAAGAACAAAGTGCATATATCAAAGGAAGATACATCGGAGAAAATGCGAGACTGATACTTGACATATATGAGCACTGTATGAATCATGATCTTGATGGCATATTGTTATTTTTAGATTTCGAAAAAGCATTTGACTCTGTTGAGTATAACTTCATGTTCAAAACATTAAGCAAATTTAACTTTGGAGAACACTTTATTGACATGATCAAAACTCTGTATAATAATCCTACTTTCAAAATTAAAAATAACGGATGGATTTCAAAATCTTGCTCTATGGAAAGGGGAATACGTCAAGGATGTCCGGTGTCTGCACTTCTCTTCATTTTCGTATTAGAAACACTTGCTATCCAAATTAGAAATAACAAAAATATACATGGTCTATCATTTAATGAAAATGCTTCAAAAAACATCAAGATAGTTCAACATGCTGATGACTGTACAAATGCATTAAAAGATACCAACTCATTGGCAACTACTTTAGATATTATTCACCAATTTAGTAAAGTTGCTGGTCCGAAACTAAACTTATCTAAAACTGAATGCATTTTAACTGGTTCCTTAATTGATAAGTACTGCAACAATGATGACTTATTTGGTGTAAAAATCGCAACTGAAAGTGTTAAATCTCTTGGAATATACTTAGGTCATAATAAAGACGTGTGTTATGAAAAAAACTGGCTAAGCAAACTTGAAAAACTTGAAAAAATCTTAAGTGTTTGGCGAAAACGCAAATTAACAATATTTGGAAAATGTACAATAATCAATACTTTAGCAATATCAAAGCTTGTGTATAATGCATTTATTTTACCTAATCCTGACAAAGACTTCTTTAAAAGGGTATCAAAAATCATTTTCAACTTTCTATGGAACAAAAGAGAGAGAATTAAACGAAATACTTTGATTGGTAAAATTGAACAAGGAGGAATAGGGATAATTGATGTTGAAAGTAAATTTTCTGCTGCAAAAGCTTCTTGGGTAAGAAGAATTTTAGATAAAAATACAATCACGCACTTTACTTTAAACAGTCTATTAGAAAATAGTAATTTATCAATACATGATATTATTAAAACAACGAGTTATAACTTGGATGATAAAAAATTTTGGGAACTGACTAATTTCCCGCAATTTTATGTGGAAGTTTTTTCAATGCTTAATAAGTGTAAAAAAATTCAAGCAAAGCAACAGTATTTTGAAGGAAGAATTTTTATCCCAATTTATCTGGCACAATAATTTGTTCCGATATGATTCCAAAACTTTATGTTTTGAACAATGGATCAAGAGTGGTATATTGTATGTGAAAGATCTTTTTGATGAAAATGGTGAAATACATGCACTAGATTACTTTTGGGATAAATTAAGAAGTAAAAACAATATTTACTGTGAATATATCATGCTCAAAAAGACGCTAAGACCTTTCAAATCAAAACTTGATTGTTCCTATGAAAAATATATTAACATCCATAATAATGACTCGTTTTTGTTTAGAAACAACTGTTTTAAGTCGACCAAAACTTTAAAAAGTGATTTTTACTACTCGGTCTTAGTTCAGTCAAAATTTCATAATTCAATTTATGAGAATAAGTGGAATAAATATTTTAACATAGATGATAAAACATTATGGAAGAATATATACATTTCAAAAATTCTCAATATGTATGACAAAAAGATTGCAGAATTCAACTACAAGCTGCTTAATTGTCTGTTAAATACTAATGCAAGTGTAAGTAAATGGAATAAAGATGTATCGCCAATGTGTGAGCTATGCAATGTATTAGAAGATAGTGAACACCTTCTATTTTCCTGTGCAATTACCAATTTTTTATGGCGAAAAACTAGTATATTTTTAAAATTTAATGTTTCATGGAAACGTATTTTGTTGGGATTTTACGGTGAATTATCAGAAAAAACATGTATTTTGAATAATCTAATTTCATTTCTTTGTTTTACTATATATAAGTATAAAATGAAGAGTCGATTCAATAATGAAAGAATGTCAGAAGATAAATTGAAATCTTATGTTAAAAACTGTCTCATTTTACAAAATTCTATTGTGAGAAAATGTGGCAAAATAGGAAATAACTTATATAGTGATGTAGCAAATTGTTTGTAGAAAAAAAAATCTTATGTTACGCTAATTATGGAGTAGACATTTGTATATCCAACACATGAGGAAAACAGTCCTCATGTGTGGTAGCTAGGGGTCCTCATTATGGACAGTGCTGGTGTTGAATAAGACCCCTTTAGCTACCCGGATTCAATACTTTTTTTTCCTATATATATATACATTGTATATCCTTTAAATCAATTTATACGTGTTTTAAAAAAAAAAGTTTGCTGAAAAAAACCCACACTGTTTTGATTAAAGAAAATGCTGTAAAAGTAGTAGAATGCTTATTAGACAGGTATGATGCATATTTTTTTTTTCTCTCTCTCTGCAGAAGTACATGTATTATAATTCTGATATGTCATAAAAATACTAATTGTAATGTATAATATAATCTTTGCCCAATATGTTGTATGTTGCATATATTTTTAATAAAAGAAAAAAAAAAAAAAAAAAAATAAGCGCAATAGGGATGCTACTTGATGCCTAATTAGAAGCAGAGACATATAAAATATTATATGTCTCTGTTAGAAGTGAAGGATTGTTTTAGTCGTATTATTTTATAGTAAATACATATTTGTATTAAAGAGTACCCTCTAGTTCATGAGAGTAATTTTTCATTAAAGTCAGAATTTAAAAAAAAAAAAAAAAAAAAAAAAAAAAAACATTTTTCCTGGGGGTAAATGCAAGGTACCCTATGTTGAAAATGTCATAGATAAGCTCAATACTTACACCTTTAAACACTATAATTTTCTCAATGTCCAAAAAATATTTTCCTCTAGTGTATAGAGGGTCCTTAAACAGTTTACACTGGGGGAGAGACTTGAGTTTTAAACTACCCGAGGATGCTTCCATATCAGTATAACAAAGGGCTTTGCTATTCTTGTGCAGAAGATTTTTTCCTGTGTATTCCTTTGCAAAAATTTGATCCCCCATTGTGGCCCCTCCCTATCCTCAAGGGTCATCATTTGAACAAACTTGAATCTACACTACCTGAGAATACTTCCATATCAACCAGACTAAACATGGCTTTTCAGTCCTTGAGAAGAAGATATTTTCCTAAATATTCCTATGTAAAACTTTGATCCCCCATTGTGGCCCCATCCTACCCCCAGGGGTCATCATTTGAACAAACTTGAATCTACACTACCTGAGGATGCTTCCATATCAATAAGACTAAACATGGCTTTTCTGTTCCCGAGAAGAAGATTTTTGCGGTATATCCCTATGTAAAACTTTGATCCCACATTTTGGCCTTATCCTACCCCTGGGGGTCATGATTTGAACAAACTTGAACCTACACTACCTGAGTATGCTCCTATATCAGTATGACTAGACATGGCTTTGCTGTTCTTGAGAAGAAGATTTTTAAAGTTTTTTCCTATATATTCCTATGTATAACTTTGATCCCCGATTATGGCCCCATCCTACCCCCGGGGGTCATGATTTGAACAAACTTGAACCTACACTACCTAAGTATGCTTCCTTCTCAAAATGACTTATAATGGCTTTGCTGGTCTTGAGAAGAAGATTTTTAAAGTTTTTTCCTATATATTTCTATGTAAAACTTACATCCCCCATTATGATCCCACCCTTCCCCCAAGGGTCATGATTTGAATCTACACTACTGAGAATACTTCCCTGTCAAAATGACTAATCATGGCTTTGCTGTTCTTGAGAAGAAGATTTTTAAAGTTTGTACCTATATATTCCTAAGTAAAACTTTGATCCCCCATTGTGGCCGCACCCTACCCACAGGGGTTACAATTTGAGCAATTTTGAATCTACACTACCTAAGTATGCTTCCATATCAAAATGACTTATAATGCCTTTGCTGGTCTTGAGAAGAAGATTTTTAAAGTTTTTTCCTATATATTTCTATGTAAAACTTACATCCCCCATTATGATCCCACCCTACCCCCAAGGGTCATGATTGAATCTACACTACTGAGAATACTTCCCTGTCAAAATGACTAATCATGGCTTTGCTGTTCTTGAGAAGAAGATTTTTAAAGTTTTTTCCCTATATATTCCTATGTAAAATTTACATCCCCCATTATGGCCCCACCCTACTCCCAGGGGTCATGATTTGAACAAATTTGAATCTACACCCTGAGAATACTTCCCTGTCAAAATGACTAATCATGGCTTTGCTGTTCTTGAGAAGAAGATTTTTAACGTTTTCCTATATATTTCGATGTAAAACAATTTGATCCCCCATTGTGGCCCCACCCTACCCCCAGGGGTCACAATTTGTTTTGTTTTTTTTTTTCAATCTACACTACCTGATAATGCTTCCATATCAATATGACTGATCACAGCTTTGTTGTTCTTGAGGAGAAGATTTTTAAATATTTTTCCTATGTATTCCTATGTAAAATTTTGATCACTCTAACCCCGGGGGTTATGATTTGAACAAAATGACTCCACTCTATGTCATGAAGGTTTCACATAAGTTTCATTTTTTCTGGCTTAATGGTTCTTGAGAAGAAGATTTTTGAAAGATGACACCAAATTTTCACTAATTCTTAATTATCTCCCCTTGAAATGGGGCATGGCCCTTTATTTGAACAAACTTGAATCCTCTTCATCCAAGGATGCTTTGTGGCAAGTTTGGTCAAATTGGCCCATTGGTTCTTGAGAAGAAGTCGAAAATGTGAAAGGTTTACAGACGGACAGAGAGACAGACAGACAGACGGACGCCAGACAAAATGTGATCAGAAAAGCTCACTTGAGCTTTCAGCTCAGGTGAGCTAAAACAGATTCCTTTGTTGGGACGGGGGTGAAGTGTAGGTAACAATACCAACTGCAACGCTCCAGGAAAGAGTAATCAACGGGAGGTAATCTATCTTCATTAATGTAATCAGAACAATATTTCATTGCAAGGTTGAATAAAACATACAATGTATATGCAAAATAATAAAGCTAGCTATTTAGTGTAATGGCAAATAGTTCTTTGGAAGTATACAGTATTCCTGTCTGCATTCACACTAATGAGCCTTTGTTAGAGAAAAGCCCTACTATTAGGGACTTCTTACACTCCCTTTATTGATTTGATTGGATCCTTTGGTTAGTTTGATATATGGCTTGCTAGTAAATTATTTATTGGTTATATAGTATTATTTTAAAAATTTTAATTTTATACATGTAATTCCCTCCCGAACGTTACAAATTTACATGATAAAAGCAAACTTTACATGCTAAACGTAATGAAATGTTCTCTCTAGAACATGAATTAGTTTCTAAAGAGGGTAATCATATATAGAGTCCAAAGCCGTCGCCAGATTTCTGGAAAGGAGTTGTGGGGGAGGGTCTTACAAATACCCCTCCTCTGAATTAGGAAATTTAAATTATATATGTACCATTTACGGAAGCGTGTTAGTACCACGTAATGTTTTTTTTAAGTTGGTAATTCCAACTTTAAAATTGGCTTTTCCAACTTTAAAGTTGGCTCTTCCAACTTTAAACTTGGCTCTTACAACTTTAGAGTTGGTAATTTCAATTTTAATCTTGCCTTTTCCAACTTAAATATTGGCTTTTCCAACTTATGATGAAAGAAGGAATTATTTCATTGTGTTTTCTTATACAGAATTGATACATTTAGTTCAGTTGTACATGTACTTGTATAATGTAATATATATTAGTGTTGATTCATCCTACATATAAAACACCTAATTATGGTCTCATTTGTTTAAGCTTCCTCTCTCTTGCAAAACAAAATATGTGGCTGATCTCTTAAATAGGTTTGGTTGAAATCCTGTCATGTACGGAGTTGTATGAAATTATTCTCTATATAAATATATAAGATGGATCAAAAGAAATAAAAGAGATTTTAAAGTTGGAAGTTATATGTAAAGTCATAGGGGAGGTCAAGGCTCAACAATCTATTTCAGTGTATTAATTCTGTATTAATATAGTTAATAAAAATTTGAAAAAAAGGAGAAAAAAAAACTTAGGAAAAGGGCTAGAAAAGCTCAAATTAAAGTTGGAAAAGCCAAGATTAAAGTTGGAATTAACTTTAAAGTTGGTATTTCCTACTTTCAAGTTGGCTTTTGTAAAAGTCAATGCAACTTAATTTAATGGAAATACCAACTTTAAATTAAAGTTGGAATTACCAACTTAAAAAAATATTACGTGGAACTAATACGCTTTCGTAAACCATTTTTTGGGTGGTTCTGATGTATTCTTGAAGTCATTTTTTAACAAACAAAATTTTGCAGCATTTCTTTAAACAGATGAAAAATGAATCACTTTGTTTCAAAAATGATATTTTAGAGTATTTGTCAGACAAAGGGGCGGGGGTGCGATCGAACCCAACGTCCCCCCCCCCCCCCCCGTTCCGACGGTCTTGTAGACCCACACATTGAGAAATCTCTGATAATTATATGAAATATATCGGAACTCAGTGAGTCTGAGTTAAAACATAAGATTGCAAACGTTTAAGCCATATGTTTGTAATTGTCCCTAGCGAGCTACTTTCTAGAAAACAAAATGCCGTAAAACACGAGTTTTTAATTACATATAGTATATAAATAGAAACATACGATCAGGGTTTTATCTACAACTTACGATCAGTCTCCATTGTTTCCAGGAAGATTGAGTCAAAGATGAAATTCTTTGTTGTTTCACTCTTCGAAATTTTTGGACGGTAGCAGACGATGGGTGAATCACGTAACTATGCTGCCGCTGAACCCAGAAGATAATCTATCGCCTCCGACGCGCGTGTATATGTCTAACAATAATGCATCAAATTCTGGAATTCGTTAGAATTTGTAAATAAAGCAGATTTTTGGACAAATATTGTTAAACAGAGATGTTGAAGCAAACCAGCCATTTGGTCAATAGATGATCAGTTTCACAAACATCTGTTGAGAATACAGAACAAGTTTAGGTGTATGTATATGCCCCATATTTTGCAGCACACTGGGAATTTTTTTCTCTGATATTTGCTACAATTGACCTAAAAATAGAGCCTATATATTCAGCTATGCGAATTATGTTATGCTCTCATTTCTCTATCCTCTTTCACTGTCAATTGGAGGGGGGCAGGAGGAGGGGGAGGGCTATTGTCACCAAATTATGAGTGCAAACGTGTATTCCATTATCTTTTAAAAGAAGCTGGATATTTAGTTCGAGTTCGTTTGCACAAACTTATATTGTCAAGTATGAATCAGTGATAAATCAAATTATTACTGATCATCTATAATTTTATATTCAGGAAACAATTACTGAACATGTGGGTATTCTTAAACTTTGTGTTGGTTCGAACAATAAGATGACAGATACATAGGAATATACTAGTCCTCGTAAATTGATCATGTAGAGCTTAATAATAAGATCTCTCTCTCTCTCTCTCTCATCAGAGAAGGAAGATGCCTTATTGATTATGTAAAATGTGGTAATACTAATTAGTTCACGATCTTGATAGTAGTCTGCACACTTTAGGAAAAAAAATTGATTTTTGGGAAATTTAGTAATGTGGTCAACCACAATTTTTAGAACTTGTTTTATGTGGTTTCGTCTGAGAAAATCGTGTTCAAGCAATTAGCTCACCCTGGTGCTGATTAAAAATTAATATGATTGAAACAGAAAAAATGCTATAATCTTAATAATCTGCTTAAGAAGAAAATTCGGTGCAGTGTAGTACTTTGGCAAATTAATTTATAAGCTTTTAAAAAATAACCAAAAGTCTCTGAGGAGACTATAGCTCTACTGGTTAGTACTTAGTAGCACCTAGAATTGAAGCACTGTTTTTGTTGTTGTTGTTGTTTTGTTTTGTTTTGTTTTGTTTTTTTGGTTTGTTTGTTTGTTTGTTTGTTTTTTTTTTGTTTTGCACTTAATTACAAAATTATGCACTAAATTACAAAATTATGTATCCTGATATGATTTCTTAACTTCCAAGTTTTGTTGCAATCAAATAAAAACTGTATGAATAGCATTTTAGAAGTTTCTTTTTGAATACATACTCTTATTTTAGTATTCGTGTGTACAAAGTTTCATATTGTAATCAGACCAGAACTGTAGGAGGTACTTGTACATAGTGATTTGGAAGAATTTCACAAAAATTCTATTTTTATTAATCACTGCAACATGTTCATCGAAATTTTAATATGAACTAAAAAAAGATATAAAGAGATATACGATGACGCAAAAAAGTGAAAATTTACAACAACAAAAAAGAAAAAAAAAGGAAACAAACAACAACAATTTTTGCATGGTCCATGAAATTTTGTTCAATTCTTCGAAAAATTCTTCAGGTTTCATAAAAGTACAAGTACAGAACCTAAAAAAACTACTTTCATATAGTTTTTTTTTTTTTTGATCTGGCCCAAGATGAAAATATTGCTTCTCTTACTTTATTGTACGAAGAAAAATTGAACAAGTTACCATAGTCTCAAATCCAAAGAAGTGGAATGTCGGTAGACCGAAGATTTCAATCGCATCATCTCGGATCTTTCCGTCATAGGTCGGAAAAACAAATTAACGTGTTATAAATTTATACAAGATGGAGTCGCCTCCTATCTATTAAAGTATTGGAAAGACAGAGTTATAAGTCACTCCTGTAGTATATTTTAGGTAATACGTATCTTCACATTCAATAAAGTTGAGCTCCAAACTCTACAGATAAGAGGTCTCCCTACATTTATTTCAAATTTATGAAAAGGGAGGTTGTCATGGACGCCTATGTAGCACATTCGAGGTTGTTTTTCCGCTTGTCGGAAAGGCCCGAGAAGTTTCGATTGCGAAGATTTTGATATAACTTCCGAAAATATATTCCTTGCCTTTGCATGCTTCAATTCGATAAAATCAACGTGACCTTGACATGGACGATATAATACTAATGCATTATATACAACCTCTGCTTTTATTTTGAACTCTTTGCTTGTTTTACAGTGCAGTTGAGTTTGTCAAAACTTCGATATACTCATATACATGTGTATTTTTAAATTCTTTTGATGTATGATACAAACATCATAAAAGAAACACGTGATTTAAAATCAAAATTCGATAATTAGAATAATATCATGTATCTTATTGTAGTGACTACGTCTATCTGTGTATCATATTTTATTGAACTTTAATCACAATTGTAAGAGAAGGATATTTTTTGGAAAAAAAAATAGACAAAGAGACAGAGTTTTACTTTGAACAATTGCACCATTAAGTATTTGTTGGTTTTAACATCACGCACAATCTTTTTTTTTTAATTATTATTTTTGCTCGCTTGGGGGGGGGGGGGGGGGAGGGGGGGTCTTTAATCAATAATTTATATATACGCGCGTTCATAATTTTTGGGAATATCAAAAATACATATTAATTTCATTCTGTTTATACAACATTTCTGTGATAAATCACATCAGATTGACATCTCATTACGATTGCACTTTCTCTCCCATTTTTGATTAAGAAACCTCCACCAGAAGTTTTTATAAAACTTCTATATATACCAAATGAAATCAGCACTACAGCGTAATTTAGGAAAATTTCTTTTCTCCACTGATTGACTTTAAAAGCTATTCATAATGTGTACGAAAGAAAAGGAAGTTTTTCTCTGTGGGCTTTATAAGGTTTTGGGTAATCCAATATGCAGGAATCCACGTAAAGTTGTGAAGTTTCACCATATCCTATCGAGGAGCAACAGCAGGCCCGTATAACGTGGCCCGCCCCTTTTTTGAGTATAGTCTATTGGTGTAGGTTTAAGGTAGTTCGATCCTCAGGTTCTGAAAATCAGCTTTTAAGTAATTGAAAATGCTTACAAAAATGTCCCTGATTTCACAGAGTAACGTGAATTTACCCATGGTATTCCTTCAAAGTTCATCATTAAAGTTAATCATATTATATGGGGAAAATTATCGAATCTCAAATATATTTTCAGGAAATGCGAATAAAAACACCAGCTATGCATTTTCTAATTGAAACAAATATATTTTAGGATTAAAAAATATAGGTATCCAGGCATTTGGAGAAAATTGCATCTTTTTTATGCTTATACAGTATTTCAGTTCTTCTGTTTACTTCAGTTGTTATATAATACATAGTGTAAAATGCTTGTGTTATCATTGCTAGACATCACGGATCACGTCTAATTTCATATCATGTTAATAAGCATTAGTATCTAATGCTAGATTAAAAGAAATTCGATTTCTCTACAAATTAATTTATTTTTTCTTTTATGGGGTACAAATGTCAACTTTTTAAAAGACCGTTTCTAAGACTTCAGAGAACCTTGAATCATATTGAGATGTATAAAATTAAAATTGTTGCACGAAAAGATCTCAATTTTAAGCTTCACTTTGAGACTTTTTAAATAAAATAATAAATTTAAGAGTTATCCTTCCTGATTGAGGATCGGATATCCTTAATATGTAAATTTTCATTAAGATGCTGGTCCCCCCCCCCCATTTATGTTGTCGTAGTGTCACACACCTGCAAATTCCAGCAATTTATATAAAATTTACCAAAAAGTTGGAGGAAGCCCCCCCCACCACACACACACACACGAAATAGGATTTTCGAGTTTGGACAGTTTAGGTTTTTATTTCCATTTCTTTTACTTGTGAGTTTTTTTTAGAGCCCCCCCCCCCCCATTGCTATGTGCGTGAACATATATCACGACACACTAGTAATCAGACTGACTTTAGAAACCAATGGTCACATTTCATTTGGTAGTATATATACCAACCAGAGGAAGCTTTTCCCTTTCAAAATCAACATTCATTAAGGGATTCAGGCTCTAAATAAATACATAAATATTACATGCACTATAAGGACCACCCCATATCTCACCTATATATATATATATATATATATATATATATATATATATATATATATATATATATATATATATATATATATATATATATTAAGACAGGAAGACGCTGGCGAAATAGTAAGGGAGGGATAGAGATAACATACTGGAGATTCTCGAAAGTTTTCATTGAAGTTTTTAGATGATCGAAGACATATTAGAGCAGAACGATTAACAGCTACAAGGGGAAACATAACTCCTTTAATTTACGGAGGAGCAAACGTTATGATAATAACATTGCTTCATTACAAGGCAAAGTTAATTTTTGGATGTTTCCGCAATTTTGTCTGGATATTTATTTTTTGCACACATTTCCAGAAAACTCTCATCAGAATTCTGAGATATTGATAGTGCTTCATCCAACAATCCTTCTTTTCCTTGTATTTCATTGAAACCTATTCACAACGTCTTTTAAAACGTATCTTGCGGAAAAACACAGAGTGAAACACAAACAGACAGCTAGACAGACAGACAGAGCGAAACATAGACGGAGCAAAACATAGACAGACAGTGAATCACAAAAAGACAGAGCAAAACAAAGACAGCAAAACACAGACAGAGCGAAACACAGACTGTTAGACAGAGCGAAACACAGACAGACAGCGAAACACAGACAGGGTGAAACACAGATAGAGCGAAACACAGACTGTGAGACAGAGCGAAACACAGACAGAGCGAAACACAAATAGAGCGAAACACAGACTGTGAGACAGAGCGAAACACAGACAGACAGCGAAACACAGACAGAGCGAAACACAGATAGAGCGAAACACAGACTGTGAGACAGAGCGAAACACGGAGCGAAACACAGATAGAGCGAAACACAGACTGTGAGACAGAGCAAAACACAGATAGACAGCGAAACACAGATAGAGCGAAACACAGACTGTGAGACAGAGCGAAACACAGAAAGATAGACATTTAAACACAGACAGACAGAGCAAAACACAGAAGTCAATGTGAACATTACATGGGAAGTGGTCATATTTACTGTATACAATATCTAAGCATTATCATATATTTATCTTCGCTGAAACTCTCTCATTTTTAAGTCAAATGAAAAAATGTCAGGAAAAGCGATGAGAAATATTTCAATGGGATGCTACATTCCTTTTCTACATCAAAAAATAGCAAAGACAAATACAATTTAAGCAATTCTATAGACATATTTACTGCTCTAAATCAATTGTTAATACCACATTACACAAAAAAGACTAAGACTTTCAGTTTGAATTTGACTTTCCGTTTGCCTCTCTGCCTCTTTGTTTGTCGCCATGTTTGTCGATATCGTACAAATGACCTTTGACCCTTCTGAGATACTTCAGCAGTCCTCTAACCTCTCCAGTAACTAGCTTCTTTTGATCCTCCACTGCTTTTCTTTCCTTTAATATTTTCCTGCCATCGTTGTCTTCCTTTATTTTTCCTCTCCGGTCTTTTGTTAACGGTTTTGCTGTATCCCCAGATGGCTTACCTTTTCCATTCTGATTCTTATGACCCTGATAGTTTTCTTTTCCGTTCCCGGGTCCTTTCTGTTTCCTTTGAGAATTCTGGAGGATGTTATTAACTTCTTTATTCTTCCAGTGTTTCTTGTCTTTTTTGTTGTTGCTTTTGCTTGAGTGCGGCTCCACGTGACCATGAATCGTTTTTAGACCATTTTCAGTAGGGAGCGGGGTTTTCCCCTTTATATTACTCTTTTTTTTCGAATTCTTCTCTAAGCCAGCTCGATTGTTTTTCTCATTTTTCTGCTTACAACGAATTTTCAGTTTCTTTTTTTCATACATACATTTACGATATATTTGCATGCACGTAGGGTACCTTTTGGTCTTGCCACATGTCGCCCGGGCGAGCATTTTATTTTTATCTGTTCTATACCGATTCTTCATTTTCTTTCTCCCACGTATATTTTTCTTATTATAAGTCTTCTGACCCTTTTGTTTACTATCCTTCTTTTTTGAGCCTCCTTGCGGATGTAATTTCTTCGGGTTGTTATGAACGGCGCCGCCTTTTTGGGGTTTCTTTATTTTTGGGTTGCTTTTACGTCTATCATTATGTTGTTTCTTTTCCGTGGCTTTGGGTTTTCCCTTTTCCGGTGCTTTACTTGTACGAACACTAGTATTTGTCGTTACAATGCTCTGTGTTGTGGGTTTTACAGTGGCCGTGATATTGGTCTGAGTTGTATTTGGAGAGGTGATTGGTTTCTGCTGAGGTGGTGGTTTACCGGAAGAACCGCCATTGTTTCTTTTGTTTAAATCGGACAACTCTCCAATGTCGTCCTCGAGCTCGGACAACAAATTTTTGAAGGGCTCCTCCACGTCTTCTGTTAGTGATAAAAATGCACAGATTAGAACATGTTTGTAACAGAAATCGTTTCATGCTAAAATTATATAGGTAAAACAGAACTTTTTTTTCAAACCCACCATCTTTTTGTTCTTTGAAGTTTCTCTTCTCCTCAGATCTTATTTCATCTAAGAGACCGGCGTCGTAGTCATTGCTGCAACAAAGTAAGTGAGAAAATGAAACGAGGAATGTTAAAAATTGGAGGAAACTAGAAATGGTTGTTTGCTAAATTAAAATTTTCATTAAGATTTCGTATAAAGGTAAGAATATTTCGGAAACAAAAATTTTAAAACCATAATTTTTTTATTTTTAAAATCTCTTTTTTAATAAGTTGACGCCCGGAATGCATCTTTTTATAGTCTAAGAAAATTGTTTCTTTTTGTATAGTTTAAGGAAATTCGTGTTCATGTTCTTTTGCGAGATAAACTGATGTAATGTGCTTCTTTTTTAGTCACCTGAGTCACTCAGTTTCGAGTTATATAGTGAACTAATTTCGACCAATTTTGGCATATAGCATAAATAGGCAAAGGGGTACTAGAATGATAACTTTCATGGTCCCTGCTCCCCTTGGGCCTAAGGGGTGGGACTAAAAACCATCAAAATTACTGCTATCTTTTAAAAAGTTGACGTCTCTATATGAGTGAAAAATTTCGAACGGGACGTAAAACAACATACAATCAATCAATCAGTCCAACTGTTGGCATGATTGTAATAAGCATTGAGCCCTTTATGAAATTGTAAAATTCATGGCCCCAGGGTCAGGGTGTCTGGAATTGGGGTGGGGCTCAAATAATTATACAGTGAAAATGCACAAATTCTTTAAAAATCTTCTTCTCTCCCCCTGCATATTTAGCAGATAAACTAAATAAAGTCTGCATGGTTATGATGAGTAAGGACGCCTCTTTCAAAAGTGACCCCCGGGTCAAGAGGGGTGGGGTGGGGCTCTGTTGATTATGTAGTGAAAATGCATTTATTCTTTGAAAATCTTCTTTTCTGATCCTGGGTATTAAGCAAACAAACTACATGTAAATATATAGTTATGATGAGCAAGGGTTCATCTTCCAAAATCGTGAATTTCAGGGCCCCTTGGTCAGGTGTTTTGGTGTTAGGGTGGGCTCTATTTTTCTATTTTTATATATTGATTATATAGTGAAAATGCATTTATTCTTTGATAACCTTTTTCTCTTCTGCTCCTTGTGTTAAGCAAATAAACTAAATGCATAGTTGTTGCTAGCAAGGGTATTTCTTCCACAATTGTAAAATTCGTACGTGGCCCCAGGGTCAGGGGTTCTGATGTTGGGGTGGTCTATTGATTATATAGTGAAAGTGCATTAGGGTTTTCTTTGAAAATCTTCTTCGCTGCTCCTGGGTATTAAGCAAACAGAGTAAGCACACTGTACATAATTATGATGAGTTACAGTGCCTTTTCCAAAATTATGAATTTCGTGACCCCTGGGTCAGGGGTTCTGGTTTTAGGGCAGGACGCTATCAATATAGTGAAATGCATTAATTCTTTTAAAATCTTCTTCTCTACTCCTGGGTATTTAGTAAATAAACTATGTGCATGGTTATTATGAGCAAGGTTGCCTCTTCCAAAATTGTGAATTTCATGGCTCCTCGGTCAGGGATTCCGGTGGTAGGACAGGGCTCTATAGATCAGATATTGAAAATGCTTAAATTATCTAAATATCTTCTCTGCCCCTGGGAATTTAGCAGACAAATTAGTTGCATAGTTATGATGAGCAAGGATGCATCTTCCAAAATTATGAATTTCATTTTTAGTCTACTGAGAGAAGTTATTCCCCTTTGCTATTCACCTGTGATAATTAATCACTGTAGATAATGTAACTGAAAACTCAATTGAATGAGAGAATTGTACAAGAATTTTGATAATTTATAATACAATAAGTACTTTCATAATTTTTAATGGTCGGATAGGGTTGCATTTTGTTTGTTATGTTTGTTTGTTGTTTAACGTTCCTCTAGAGAATTTTTCACTCATATGGAGATGCCACCATTTACCGACGGAGGGCTACAAATTTATACATATACTCGGTACTCAGGGTCATTGAGCAGTGAGGGATCTTTTTCGGACCAACACCTACTGCGACACGGGACCTCGGTTTATACGGTTTCACCCAAAGGACCGGTCTACATGTCCCGCAGTGGATTCGAACCCGCGACGTAAGGATCAAGTGGTTGCGTCTCCATATGAGTGAATAATCCTCGAGAGGGACGTTAAACAACAACAACAAAAAAAAAAAACCCAGACAAATTGGAATCAAACAAAAACTGTAGAGAAATATTTCAAAAGACTTTCAAAGAAATTTCTATTTTTGCAACTATGGCAACACTGTTCGTGTAGTGCGTATGACCGAAATTGGACTTCAATGAGATTATCATATAAAGAAAATTCTGTTTTAAGTAACCTAGACACTGCCAAAATATCACCAAATCATGCCCTAACAAGTCTACTTGTGCATAATATTCTACCAAGTCTTATTGAACTCGTGCCAAAACTGTAGTGAGAAGTAGTGTTTTGAAACATTGATTCTGACAGAGACGAACTTCAACTTCAACGTGGATATTCGCAAAAATCCAATAAGGACATTTACTAGCGAGGACTGTGTACTTGAACTATGAACGACGGTCACCTTACCATCTAACTTCCGTTTCAGATTTGGACTTAGCCTTTAGGACTACTATAAATGTATCATGACGGGTGTTTGACCAGTAGAGCTAAAAACAATTATACTAAAATGTTTATACTTACTAATCGTTATTATCTGCCAAAATCAAGCAAACACAAAGGAAAATGGACAAGATGAACAAATATGCACGCCTCATATCTCACATCGTAAACATTACTTTTCCCCTACGTCATAAACTATGACGTCATTTTTGGAAATGAATTCTCGGGAGTTTTCGGTGACCATACAGTCCTGAAGCGACTGAGTACTGAGTTGACCATGTAGATCTGTAGAAAAAAAGGCAAAATAGGGCTTATATTCCTCGTTGCTAGTGTCGGTAGATATAAGAAAATTACCATCAAGGTTAATTCATAAGTGGGAATGAATCTTAAAGGGGGACGGGGCATATAATTAGGGCCGAACGTAAAATACTACGTGTTTTAGATGATTAAAATTTATACCCTACTAATACCCCACTTCTTTAAAGAAGTTTATAACTCGTTAGAATTACTAAATCATGCCTACAAAAGGAAAAAAGAGTATTTTTTAATTGCTGTGCCTAATTCACCTAACACTCGTTTATCGTTCTTGGGGGAAAAGTATTGTGTCTGATAAGGTTCCATGCAGGACAATTTCATTTTCGTACAAGATGATCTGACGATTTCAAATAAACTATGAAGATGTTAAAAAACGGTAAAAGTTTCTCAAATGGAGGTTATTAGTATGTGGGGAGTGGGTTGGAGGTGCACAGTTGATTTGCCTGATAAACTTTATACATCCGTATTCATAACTCAAAACAAGAGGCCAACAGGCTGGTGCATTCATGAATCCTCTTTCTCTTCAGGACTGAAAAGATGAAGACTACAAACAGTGATCGATCTTAAAAAAAATCTACAAACAATACACATCTGTGAACAGGGCATAAAACACGGACCCCGGGAAATTCCAGAGGTGGGATCAGGTGCCTAGGAGGAGTAAGCATCCCCTGTCGACCAGTCACACCCGCTCTGAGCCATTTGTATTGATCAGATAGACGGAACATTCCGTAGTCAAATTAAGTATAAAAACAAAGGCCTGACAATAGGTATAAATAAAAAGTCGGCCAACATACGACCCAGTGATAGGTTATAGTTGCTAACAATTAAGGTCATTATAAAGACCATAGAATTTACGAAATGCTGGCTTTATAAGAGGTTTTGAAATACCGGTACCTGTAATATCAATTATCTGTCAGTAGTCTGCCTCGGTTTTAAAATTGATCATACTCAGAGAATGTTCTTGAGTATTGAATAAGTTAGGAGACGTGAACACCATTGCAGGTGATAACGGAATATTACTACATAAATAAGGAAAGCTGAAGTCATCTGAAAAAATGAATGTGGGAATAATATCCCTTACTATGATCTGCAACTCCATCCAGGTTTTCCATTATGTTTCTTCAACTGTACAGTATATTATTGGTATTTAATGCCAAGTTAGATAGCCTTGTTTATATAAATTATATATATTATAGTATGACAATCGAATTAAAATCAGATCCTTTGATCCGCTCACAGATCCGATTTTAATCAGATTTTTCTATACATGGAATCTGAATCTTCGTCTTATCCTGACTTCAGGAGCACAGATATAGTATAAATGAGAGTCTGATTTCTTGCAAATAGATTTGCAAAATTACAGCCCATTTCTTGTTTCAAAAATAATTTTTATAGGAATTTTAAGTACATTCATATCTTTACAAACATTAACTTTTATAATAGTCTTATAATTTGATTCTGAGGTCCACGACTTTCACCAGGGTTATTGAACATATTGTTTGACGACTGTATCCTTTTGACCATTTTTTATTGTTCCTTGGGAAAGGGCAAGTCCATACGTTTGAACAAATTAATATTATAAGTTTTTTTTTAAGACATGCTGCGCTGTGCTTAGTTTTGGATAAAAGTAAAAAGATATTTCGGCAAAATCATTTAATTACAAGTCTATCATGCATGTACATTCGCAATCAAATCCAATACAAATAGTCAATCCCGGTAGATTTGAATTTTTAAGACAGCACAGAAATCTCTAATAACACGTGACTGCTTGGAAGTAGCATGCAGTGATGTGAGATCTTTTTTTCTGGACTTCTCTCAGTTCTGCTTCGCTCGCTCCCAGTTCTTGTAACGTCTCCTCTACAACGACCATCAACCTCGACAACATATTGTTGGCTATCTCCTGCCACTGGGAACTAACGTGTCTGGACCTCTACAAGAAATATAAATGATCATGGTACTGTAACTTAAAATAGATTACTAGTGTGAATTTTTTTTCTTCCAAAAAACAGTATTTATCGTGTAAATAAAACCAAATTCGAAGATGGACTTCCAAAAAGATATATCTGCAATAAGAATTTTGTCGATTTGTAAAGAAGGTTAAATCTTCGTTATCAGGGCCTGAAGATTTTAATTGTAGTACGTACATGTATACTTTCAATATACTTTCATGTGGATTAGTTGAATCTGATTATACTTTCATTTGGATTAGTTGAATCTGATTATACTTTCATGCGGATTAGTTGAATCTGATTATACTTTCATGCGGATTAGTTGAATCTGATTCGTCGAAGAACACTGAACTGAACCCTCTGAATGATGAAACCACGACTTCCAGCGTGATAGAACGTAGCAACAGTCAACATTGCTAGACAGCAGATGATGTTCCGAAAAATATTGACTGTGCAGAATTTATGTGCGCACGGTTCATATCTGTTTCAATATGTTCATTGTTTCAGATCATTAGAATCTATCTTTAATGAAAATAAGGAACATTATAGATTTTACAGTAATAATTACTTTCCTGGAAGAAGGTTACAAAATTTTAAATGAATTCTCGATTTACAAAGAATGCTGTAATCCCTCATTCCACCCCTTTTCTCTAGTCGAGGTGGAAAATGATTATAACTTGCTAATTTAAGGAACCTTCGTACTGTCAATATTGAGAGCTGTCATGTCAATTTTTAATATCCTTTCGAAATCATCTATTATATTTTACTCATAGTTCTAATAAAACACAGTTGTACGTGCATGCATATAGTGCCACAGAAATGTAATACATGTATATGCCTTTTGAGAATATAATCTTCAAAATGTCCTACGGTATACGTTTAAAATTAAGGAACAGTGACTTCGCATAAAAGGAAATACGCTGTGGTTAATAAAATAAAATACATGTACCCGTAACAGTAATATTTACAGTATTTGCATATTTATAATAACTACTCATAACGAGGATTAAGCTGAGGTAAAAAGACATGTCTACAAGATATCTGACCACAGTTATATATTTTGGAAAATATTGTCATCGCCCACACTTTTGTTAGAAGAGAGACAACTCTATCTCGTTTGTCCACGAAAGCAAAAAAAAAAAAAAAAAAAAAAAAAAAATCTCTGATGAGACTGTAGCTCTACTGGTTTGTACTGATAATAAAGAGAAAAGTAGCACTTGGACTCGAAACTTTTTAACAGAAATAAATAGAATAATGATCCTTGGATAAGTCTCTTTTTGTGGCAAGATTAACTGCAATCAAACTAAAACTGTTGGAGAAGCCTTCTGAAATAATTTTCAGAAATTTTTATTTTAGTAACCATGGCAACACCATACATTGAAAACAAAAACTGATAAAAAGAATTATATAGCTTAGTGCAATCTATTTCTGTGCCAAGTCATACTGAAATCAAACCAAAACTGTCGGAGGAGTAACGTTTTGAAAGAATTTCACAGAAATTTCTATTTTTAGTTACCAGGGCAATACGTACCGTTTATCGAAATCAAAAACCAATAAAGAGAATTATGTATCTTAGCGTAGTCTACTTGTGTGCCAAGTTATACTGAAATCAGACCAAAACTGTTGGAGGAGTTTACAGACAGACAGCTGGACAATTTACAGACAGACAGCTGGACGGACGGATGGACACCTTACTATCGCATAAGCTCTTCCGGTCTCCGACTAGTAGAGCTAAAGGGGGGGGGGGCAAAAACTTCACTGTATACAGTTATACTGAAAGAAAAATAAATATTGCATGTATTTCCCAGTCTTTATTATGAGAGTACTCACGTGCTTGAATCCAAAATACATGTATTCTAATAAATGAGGAATACATTTTTGAAAAAAGTTAGTCTTGTGTATGGAAAAAAGTTGACACATATACAGTGTACTCGTACGAGTAGCTACACAAAATTTATTGAATCGCTCGTACATCTTCAATGTCATTTTTTTGGTTCTTTTTTCCTCTCCAGAACAACTTAGTATGACCTAAAATTTGTAACACATTTTTTCCCAAAACAACTTGGTATAACCTTAAATTTTTTAGCATAAACATTTTTTATATATAATAAAACAATATGAGTAAATCTTACCTTCTGTAAGCCTTGGTGCTTTTCTACTTGAGATCCACTAACTGGATGACCAGACGCGATACTGCCAGACATTACAGCAAACACAAAAATCGTCAAAAACGTCATTCTGTCCAGTCCAAAATTAAAATAAAGTCCTAACACTTTCACAATCTCTTATAAACGATATTTCCGTTCTTATTAGCTCTGGATGAAACACCAAATAAGTGCATTTGATTAAACAAGTGTTCTGTTCTCCACTGGGAAACGAATTGGTGCGCAATCAAGATTTCAAGAGAGTTTTTTGGACATTCGGCCTACAGCAAATACGATTCCTCTACATTTCACACATTTCAAGTTAATAATCCGCCGTCTTTTTCCTAATATGATTGACTTTTCTCATGAATGGCCAATTTGCTAATGAATTGAAAAAGGCTAAAATTAATTTCAGACAGAAAAAAACTTCTTGTAGCATATCTTTTCCAGTATCACTCTGATTTCATGAATGAATGAAGAATTTATAAACGGAAAAAATTAATTAGTGATCGAACAAAAAAACAAACAAGTCTGGGGTGCTGGAATTTTTAGGCAATCGTGGGATACCAACAGTGTTTATAGACATGCAGTGATAATACTGTTAATAATTTATATTACTCTGTGTATAAATTAATATTATTCTGTGTATAATCGAAATTGGCCATGAATATGAACTTTTTGTCTCAATTTTCAACGGAGAAAAACTATCCCGGTTCAAAATTCAGCGTTGAAAATTAAATCTAGGGTCAATTTTAAACCCGAGTCAATAATCAATGTTACACCAGGACATGTAGTGTTTGTCATGTCCGTCTTTCCGTCCGTCACACCGTTTGCCTTTAGGTCAGTTTCAAAGAAATTATTCGAGATATTTCTATCAAGCTTTATACGCTGATACATACTGATGAGAGCTATTTAACTGCATCAACATTTTTTGACCTAGACCATTCCTTTGACCTTGACCTCACTTTTCTTAAAGTTTTCTTTAGCTCAATTTTAAACAAAAAGAAACTATTCAAGATATTTTTATCAACCTTCATATGCTGTCATATCGATGAGAGCTATTCAACTGCATCAACATTTTTTTTTTACCTTGACCTTTCCTTTGACCTTACTTTTCTTAAATTTGTGTTTAGCTAAGAAATTAATCAAGAAATTTTTATCAGTCATACATTTTAGTGATTACTATTGAACTTCTTGTCTTAACATAAGTTTCAACAAAATTAATCAAGATATTTTTTCTCAATCTTCATATGCTGATACATTTTAGTGATTGCTATGGACTTTTTGTCTTGACATACATGTATATACTGATAGATATTGGTGAGAATTATTCAACTGTGTCCAATATGTATGACCTTTAATTTTCTTAATTTTGCCTTTAGCTCAATTTAAAGAAACTATCTGAGATATTTTTTATGTAAGCTTATGGACTGATACAGAATTTGGTGAAAATTTATCAACCATGTCCATTTCTTTTTACCTTGACCTCCCCCATGACCTTTGACTTTACTATTCATTTTGTATAAAACTCACTTTTAAAGAAACTGTTCAAAATATTTTCATCAAACTGCATACACTAATGCAGATTTTCATGTTGCATTACTAATAAACCCTGGATGGGACATTCACGTCCTATGGACATATTTTTAGTTTAGATACATAAATTACTTACTGTAATAGTTTTATTTCAATGAACCGAATGCTTTTTCATGAGCTAATAATTTGTTTGAGGGGGGGGGGGGGGGGTTCCAAATTGCTTCATAAGCTCAAATCAAGATGACTTTCTCAAAAAATTGATTCAACATTTCCAGTAAACTATACAACGTTTTATTGTCAAATTACATTATGTGAGACCAGCTTCAATGATCTGTTACTATATAGTACAATGTTACAACATTAGTTATTGCACATGTACATGTACATTCACATGTACTGACATGTTACCTGTAAAGGGAAGACAGCTTGATTATTCAGGGGAAATTATCTACATGTATATGATAAAGTAAAAGTAAAATTAATCATTGAACATCAAGTGGAAAAAAAAATATGCAAACAGGGGAAAATAACATAATTATTCCATATTATTTCTATGTCTCTGATTTGTCAAAAACGCAAAACATAGTCTTCAACATGGACTTGTCACCAACACAAAAAAGAGTCTTCAACATGGACTTGTCCATATCAAATACAATGTCAATTCTTAAAATGCTGAGATTTTAAACTTTACAATAACATAGAGTGCCTTGCACTTCATTTTGTTCATGACTAGAAAATAGTATCACTAAATTAATTACACTAAGAAGTTGGGAGTTCTATATGTAGAACAATTCAGGGTTCTGCAGTTTGAGCATTATTCTCTATAGCTATATCATATATATCAATCATATATATCAATCTAGGATTAAAAGTGTGAATGTTGACAGATTTTGACCCATTGAGACTGAAACACAAAAACAGTCCCCATTTGAAACTTTTTCTCATAAAATTCTAATTCCTGACAATTTAATCTGAGACCCCCCCCCCTTTTTCACCTCCTACATCTTAAAAAAAATCACTAAATATCACTTGAAATAATTCTTTTAAACAGCTTAAATTAAAGTTACAGAAGCAGAAAATACTCTATATGTGAGTACATTTCATTGTGGCTTACCTATGTTTTAATGTAAAGCCAACCCTTAAAATATATTGCAGCTACTAAAGTGCATATTTAATAAGCACCCTATGATTTTGTATTTCCAAGGTCCCAAAGAACTTACTTGGATAAACATGCCAATCTATAACATACAAAGTCAATACTGTTGGCTTGAGTTATCAAATCACACAAAATCAAAGCTTTTGATTGCTTGAGTTAAATGTTAAAAAAAAACAAGAGGCCCATGGGCCTTGAATCCCTCTTCTGATAAACTGTGCAACCTATCACTTCTATTTGAACCCTCGAAGTATCCTGTATATTTAGATAAACCCTTGAAATTCCAATTCACACTCTGAGAACCCAAGATGATTCTAAGCCAATTAGTACCTGAGAGTTGGTCATGGTGACCCACTTATCACTTGTCATTGTCTGAGGACCCATCAACTAAGTTTGATGATTCTAAGCCAATTAATACCTAAAATATTTTCTAAAATTATAATCATAAAATTTTATAAGTAGGTCAAAGTGACCTACTTTTCAATTGTTGTACTCCAAGGACCCAAGATGCATCAATTGACAAAGTTTGATTTTAAGCCAATTAGTACCTGAAATATTTAATTAAAGCCATAAATTTTCAAAAGTAGGTCACGGTGACCTACTTTTCAGTTGCTGTACTCCGAGGACCAAAGATACATCGACTGACAAAGTTTGATGATTCTAAGCCAATAAGTACCGAAAATATTTAATTGAAGCCATAAATTTTCAAAAGTAGGTCACAGTGACCTACTTTTCAGTCAATCTACTCCGAGGACCAAAGATGCATCAACTGACAAATTTTGACAATTCTAAGCCAAATAATTCCTGAAAATATTAAATACAGCCATAAAATTTCAAAAGTAGGTCACCATGACCTACTTTTCAGTTGTCGTTCTCCAAGGACCCAAGATGCATCAACTGACAAAGTTTGATGATTCTAAGCCAAAAAGTACCCAAAATATTTAATTAAAGCCATAAATTTTTAAAAGTAGGTCACCGTGACTTACTTTTCAGTTGTTGTACTCCGAGGACCCAAGACGCATCAACTGACAAAGTTTAATGATTCTAAGCCAATTAATACCCAAAATATTTAATTAAAGCCATAAATTTTCAAAAGTAGGTCACCATGACCTACTTTTCAGTTGTTGCACTCCGAGGACCCAAGACACATGAACTGACAAAGTTTTATGATTCTAAGCCAATTAGTACCCAAAATATTTAATTAAAGCCATAAATTTTTGCAAGTAGGTCATGGTGACCTACTTTTTAGTCGACCTACTCCGAAGACCCAAAAGTCATCAACTGACAAAGTTTGATGATTCAAAGCCAATTAGTACCCCATATATTTAATTAAAGCCATAAATTTCAAAAGTAGGTCACTGTGACCTACTTTTTAGTCGACCTACTCCGAAGACCCAAGATGCATCAACTGACAAAGTTTGATGATTCTAAGCCAATTAGTACCTGAAATATTTAATTATAGTCATATAAATTGAAAAAAATGTCCAAATTATGCTTCTAAAACGCTTTGAAATCAAATGCCTGCAAAAGTTCAAAAAGTAGGTCACTGTGACCTACTTTTTAATAAATATCTTTTATGGCCCCAAGATGCATCATCTTACAAGATTTAATAATTCTAAACCTCTCGGTATTCGAATTATTGACCTTAATTGTTTTGAGAAAGATAAGCCATAAAATTCAAAAAATAGGTCAAGGTGACCTACTTTTTAGTTGACATACTTCGAGGACCTAAGATACATAAACTGACAAAGTTTGATGATCATAGGCCTTAAATTGTTCAAAATATGCCTCTAAATCATTTTGAAAAAGAATAGCCGCAAAATTTAAAAAGTAGGTCACCATGACCTACTTTTGAGTCAACATGATATGAGGTCCTTAGATGCATCAACTGACAAGATTTGATGATCCTAGTCCTTATAGTAAGCAAAATATCAACATTTTAATAAAATGTAATTTTTGGTCAACTTTGAAGTGACCTTGAGACCATGCCCTTTGCCCCAGGGTAAATCCCCGTGCAAATTTTAATCTACAGCATATCCTCATCCTTTTGTGTAAGTTTGGTGATAATCTGCCCAGTGGTTCTTGAGAAGAAGATTTTTTAGCAACCAGTACTTTTGTTTCTATTTTCCTAATTATCTCCCCTTGTTAAAGGGTCACAACCCCAGTTTTAGTACAAAAGGGAGCCCTTGGGCCAAGGATACCTTGTGACAAATTTGACAATAATTGGCCAAGGGGTTCTTGAGTTATGGCCCATATTCTAAAAAGTTTACGCGCACCGCACACCGCACAAATGGCCATAGCATTAGCTCTTTGAGCCTTTGGCTCAGAAGAGCTAAAAAAAGAATGACATGAAATCATGTACTTCATCTTCAGTGACTGAGATATAGAAATTGAACTTAGAAAACTAAAAAAAAAACCCATCTCATGAATACAAGAGTTTAAATCAATTGGTTAAGAACAATTAATTCTCAAATGCTGAAAAAATACCAGTTCTTAACTTACATTTAGCATTATTCCTAGTTTTGTGCACTTGGTGCTTTCCTTAGCACATAAATTCTTAATCGCCACTTGGTAATTAATCAGCACTAATTTATATGAAATATACAGGTGTTTAAAATGTACCTTCTTTTTGCCCCATGAGGGCCCTTAATTGGTAAATAAACAATTGAATTGAAAAAATTGAATTGAATTGAATTGTTTAAAGAATCATATCAACATTAATTCATGTTTGCTCCAAAGTTTATGCTAAATTTTTGAAAGCATGTCAAATAATTTAAAACTTGTAAATAAAAACAGACATATTCAGAGCTAAAAAGTTCCTATGCTGAAAATTATGACAATTCAAATCAGATACCTTGGTAAAAATTATGCTAGGCCAAATGTAAAAGCAAACTTCTCTACAAAATTTTGAGAGAAAAAAATAAAGAAAAAAATCACAACAGTACCAAAAATAAAATATCTTCCTAGAGCAAATGAAAGGCCATAGGCCAGTATAAGATCAATGTAGCCCCTGTTATAGAGCTTAATAACCCCATAGGTTCTTACACTTCCAATCCAAAGCATGAAACCAATACCCTCAATACCAAAGGAATATAATTCATCAGTTCTGTTAGAGGGGTTACTGTCCATCATGAAAATCATGAAAACAGTTTTTTGTATGCTAAATAAAATTACATGTACCAATAACTGCAAAAATGGGGGGAAAAAATCATGTCATGGCTTTACTTTACCCTAGGAGGTTCAGGATTGTGAAGTTTTGAATATTTCATATTCTTCCTAAGGGATATTACCTTTATAAAAACTGCTTAAAATAGTTTCAAAAGTTTCTGGAATAAAGCCTACTATTTTGAACACTTTATAATAAGGGCACAGAGGAGGGACACTCATTAATGTCACCTTAAGAAATTGGGTGACCCTTAAATTTTAATGATTTTTCATTTGTATATACAAGGATATCAACTGAGCATGTTTTCATCATGGCACGAAAGTCTGGCTGATGTAGAGACAAAATAGTGATCAAAAGTTCTTATAAAAGCATAGCAAAGTGTTATATTAATTAAAATTGAAAAGTATTTTTAAAAAAAATATGCAATGTAAAATAAAAAAATTGCTTAAAATACAAAATTATATGTCCCATTAAAACAAAGCAAAATGAATTAAAAATTCAATATTTGTGAAGGGTGAATATCGGAAATGGTTGAGAGTATTCTGCGATGAGAGGGTGAGTTGTTTTGGCTTTTTTGATGAGCGGTGGGGTTACCCAACTATCAATGATACAGTATAAAAAGAAATAAAATTTGTCTATATACATCAACAACAATTATCAACTTAACAAAGATCTAAATGACACCAACAAGGAAAAACACAGCAAAAAATAAAAATCATCACATCAAAGGACAACAAATACGGATCGATGTCACTTATCAGCAATGAAGAAAATTTTAAACATGCAACAGCCATCTGAGAAAAGATGACATATATAAATCTATGAAAATGCTAAACAGTAGCTCATTTTCAAGAACACCTTTGAATTCATCTTAAGTACTACTTATATAAATAAATCTCATATTTCTGGAATATTAAAAAAAAAATATCTTTTTGACAAAAATAAAAATATAGTATTGGTACATTTACTTCATAAATACTTTTGAAAATTGGTCATTGCTGAAAAAAATCAGCAGAACATCACTCTTTAAGGTGGATCATTCCTCTTCTAAGAGAGATAACTTTACATCAGCAAAATAAAAGTTTTTGTTTTTAAAAAAAAGCACTGCATAAAGAAATCAAATACAATAATGTATGAAAGACACAATTTCTAAAATTGAATGTTGTGTGATGCATTAAAAAGAATACGGCCACACTGGAGTAACCTAACTTTTAAGATCATCTGAGCCTAAGATCAAGGGAGCTTCTCTGATCAATCCTTGTTAATTATCTGAGTAGCTGTCTGTCTGTTGTCTGTTTGTTAACTTTTCCCATTTTCTACATCTCCAGAACAAATAAGCTAATTTCAACCAAAATCATTCTTTGTTCAAGAAGACTTAAGTTTGTTCAATTGAGCTGCCATTCTCCACTTTGAAGGGGATATAAATGACACAGTGTCATTTTAAAACCTTTTCAACAACAATCAGTGTTTTTTTTTCAAATGATTCAACAGCAATTAAAACTTAGAGCTACCTTACATACAACAAGACAATGAGTAGTAAATTTATATTAACTGACTGAAAACTGCTGAAATCACTAGTTTTAAAGGAAAGGAACACATAACTGGATTTTTTTTGTCTTTCTTTCTTTTATCTTATTATTATTTTATTCTTTTACATATTCATTTCCATTTGAAGTGAAATGCAATTCAGGTAAGCACTGTGGCTCAAGGGCCTCATTTTGTAACATTCTGTAAAATTCATTAATCATAAAAACATTTTTGTTTCTTCAAACCTGCTGAAGAGATTTTTTAAAAATTTGTTAGTGTAGGTAAAATTACATATAATAGAGTTTTGTTATACTATTCACAGGTATAAAATAATGGCTTCCTTTGCATTATGTAGCTAAATGTTAGCTATTGGCACAAACAATTCCTTTGAATTCTGAAATGAATGTCATCCATTCAGAATATCTCTAACATTCTGTACAATATTGCGTCCGTGAGATAGGGGTAAGGTGGGTGGATCAATAAATTTCCACTTCCTTGTGATCACATCCTCCTCGATTGCACACATGGCCACATACGGCACCTTCGGGAGGAACTCTCTGTATGACATGGTGGTCCGTGGAGTCTGCCCAGTGATGACTCGTGTGCATAAATCCAAAGTACCAGAATGACCGATGAACAAAATATTGCCTCCTAAATTTGCATAGAAAAGAAATGTTTTATAATTCAAATGCAATCTTCTTTTGTTCTTTAAAATGATTACATTCTTTCTTTCAAAATATGATTGGTTTCAGCACACATTTTATCTATCACATCTGAAGAAGATTCTATTTTCACTGTTTTGAAACTCTAACATTTTTAATTTAAAAAAAAAATTTGCCAGCCAAAGAAAAAAGAACTACAAATCATTACATATCAGTGTCTACCTGTATTTGTCTTTGCTAGCCAAGAGTTTCTGATCCACTACTCTCCTCACAAATAGTTTGTGAGGGGTGTACATGTAGCAGAAGCAAAGATGTCCTGTATTTAATCTTTCAGTTTGAGTACAAGGTTTCTTTACCTTTGCTTTCATACAGTTTAAGTATTTGCCTGGAGGTTTCTGTGGATCGAGCATACAGATTACTGATCGATTCCCCATCTTCCAGCTTGTCCCTGGGTACCTGGGGGAGGTACGAGGTTTCAATAGGGTAACCCTGCTTGGCCAAATCCTCAGGAGAAATCCACCTGGGTACAACATTTGTGTGACCTGTCCACTCAAACAAACCTGGTTCTATCTTTATTTTGTTTTGGAGTTTTAGTACTGTAAAATGTAAGTGCCAGAATTTTAAAAAACATTGTTAAAATGCACAGCACACTGACAATATATATTGTGCATATAAATGTGTTCCTAAGTAAATGTAAATAAAAACTAGAGGTACTGTGAGAACTGAACTCACAAAATGATACCCCTGTTGCTAAATGAGTATTATGGCAAAGCCATGTTTTTCTATGGGAAAGCCCAAATATCTTTCTGATTGAAATGCAAAATAGTAGGTGCACAATGACACTGTGTAAAAAAGATTCTGTGAAAGTTTCATTCAATTGCATTCAGTGATGTAAAAGGAGATGCGGATAAGAGATGGGTACCCCCAGTATCATAGAAAGAATGGCAGTGCCCATGTTTTGCTATAGGAAACACCAAATACCTTGAAATACATTTCAATTGAAATGTAAAACAGAAGTTGCACAATGGCACTACTGGTACATGTATGTAATTAAGTTTCTGTGAAAGTTTCATTAAAGTTTTAAATTTATTATTAATTCATTGTAATGGGCAGACAGACAGTCACCCCATCACTATATACCAACCCCCAACCCCCCCTTTTCAATTGAGGGTATAATTAACACTAGCTGCCTTTAAATATCTTATGTTGGATAGTATTGGGAAAATTGTGACTATCAAAACAATATCATTACCAACCTTGATAAATTTCAGTTGCTGTTTGAACACATCGTAAAGAAGGAGATGAATACACTGCTGATATTGTTATTCTATTTTCTGTCAGCGTGTCGGCTGTAAAATAATCAAAACATTGGTTAGAAACAAACTTATAAATACACATGTATAACTATTATGTAAAGTAAATCAGTACGCAAAGTAAATCAGCCAGGATAATATCTACAAACTCCTTCAAGGTTTTTACATTTTCCAATGTCTTTGTCTGAGATAAAAATACAAATAAAGAAAAACATGTAGCTTTATATCTTCATAAAGTCATTTGCTCATTACTTGACAGAACTGCCTGTTTGCTGTGTGTGGCTAATTATAATACACTAGGCAGGACTTGCAGACCTAGATTTCTAATTATTTAAATAAAAATACAAAAAATATATCTCTCTTTTCAAAATTGAATAAAGGATCAGATAAAAATGTAAAAATAGGAATATTTTTAAAACCCTGTGTTTTTTGGTTTTGAGATGATGATCAAACAGTTTGCTCATGTGATAATTTTATGTATATATAAACGCCTATGGCATTTATGCAAAATATCATGCGACCTAACTTATTGATCACATCATAACCCCCCCCCCCCAAAAAAAAAACTCTGGGGTTTATTAATACAGTGGTCCGAAGTCTGGGACCTAAAGTTTATGGGGCGGACTAGCCTCTAACAGTCTGTCGCATCAGTAGTATCAAGTAGAAAAAAAAAATGTTTGAAAAGTATAAAAATTTAAAAGAAAATCAAAAGCATGTACTTTCATTTCTTCTTAAAATCTGGTTCAAAAAGTGCACTTTGAGCACCAGTTTACTATAGAGTACATGTCACATGACCATAACGTTTGAGTGTTAATAAAATATGAAAAAAGTTTAAAACTTCAGTTTGATAGCATAAGGTTGATACATATGTGAGATGTTATGAGTCTGCAAAAATTTTATTTCAGTTTCATTTTATTTTTTAATTAGCCAATGGACTAGTGAATTAATGTTATGCACTAGACTAGTGAATTTCATAAGCTTAGTAGTCCTTGGACCAGTGAATGTTAAGGGGAAATTGAAACCCCTGAAAACTAAACAGTTATTCCTTAAAATATGCATTTACGCTATTTCATAAAACAATTATGAACTCTTTTCGTGGTGAATATGGTAATTGAAATTCACCTGAAAAATATCAATATTGACATTTTTCTGGTGAATATCAAATATTCTCTATCAAAAGAAACCCTAATTGTGTAGTATTTTCTATGACAATATTTGTAAATGAAATGCCAAAATTAGTATTTTTCTATGACATTAATATTTGTAAATGAAATGCCAAAATTAGATTATCCCTAAAAATTACTATTATTTGATATAATAATCAGAACAACAAAAAGTTAACAAACTTCAAAAAAATGAAGTGAGCATTAAGCACAGGTTAGCTAAAAATTGGAAGAAAAATGTCATAATTACCGATATTTTATTTATTACTAACCCCACCCTTAAGACTTTTAAGACTGGAAATAATCTACATAAAGATGACAAAGTATATAAAAATGCACTACATTTCAATGACATTTATTTATCTACAAGAGACACAAATTCCATACCATTACAAATGCAAATTATTTATGATTTTTTTTTTATTTAGCACAAGCCTTTTCAAGATTACTTTGTATTCTATTGCAGGAGTTTTTAAATTCATATATCTTTGTTATGCACCAACAGTCACCAACTGAAGACACATGTTCTACTTAAATACCCTTCTAGACCAGTAAAAAGAAAAAACCTGACAAATGCTAATACAGGTATGTTGTCACGTTCATGACCAGAGCACACAAATAACACTTCAATTCTGGTTGGTAAAACAGTCACCATAGCAGTCTAGCTAGAGTCAGGTAAATATCAATTAGTATATCGTTCAAAAACCTTTGAAAATTTGATATTTTTAGATTTATGTTTTAATCTACATGTATTTGTTTCATGAAAGATTGCGAAAAGATTATATTATTGTAAAATCTTTGTTTATATACTAGGCCCTGCAATATTTTTTTTGTATATCTAGAGACAAAATTCAAAGACTACCAATAGGTAAAAAAGAAAATTTCTGTTGCAAAATGTAGCTTTTATCCAAATTATCCACAAGCAAATCTACTGATATTGGTAATTAACATTTTCTAGGCATTTCCCACTTCAAAGTCTTGCTTTGTACAGTAAATAATCTCTCTGTTATTTTAATGGATTCGTATTCTAAAATGTATTTCTTCATTTCTGTTTATTAATAAGCAAAATTCTAATTTTCTCTTTATTTCAGAGCCCCAAATTCCCATCATGGACAGACATAATTGTGGCCACAAGGACCCCCATATTCGGGCCCAGGAGTTGATACTATGTGACCTGTGTAAGGCTAAAATGGTACAGGTTTACTGTGATACATGTCATATCAAACTGTGCAATGCCTGTATTGGTGAACACATAGCATCTGATGAATCCAAGAAAATACATGAAATTGTGCGATATATATTTCGAAAATCAATTCTACTTTACCATCGATGTACCTTTCATGAAAGAGAACATTGTGAAATATGCGGTAACCAATCAGAAGCTAGATCCTTTCCTCAAGACAGGCAGCTGCTTGCAAATATCACCAATACTATAAACACTGAGCATAGAATATGCCTATATAATGTGACTTGTCTGAGTGATGATGAAATCTGGACATGCGGATATGAAAGCACCATGACCCTCCACAGTATCAGTCGGGGATCACAACTGAAGTCAATTACAACAAAATCAGGGAGCATCTCCACTGACATAGCAGTAACAAAAGATGGCCATCTTGTTTATACTGATCCTAGTGACAAAACTGTGAACATTATGAAGAATGAAGGGATTAAGATTTTGATCACATTAAAGAAATGGAGACCCTGCAATATCTGCAGTACCTCTACAGGTGACCTCCTGGTTGTCATGAACAGTGATGATAACAAACATTCAAAGGTTGACAAGCAGTCAAGGGTTGTCCGTTACTCTGGCTCCACAAAGAAACAAATCATTCAGTCTGATGATAAGGGTCATCCTCTCTATTCACATGTTACCACTACTAAATGTATCATTGAGAACAAGAATCAGGATATCTGTGTGGCTGATGAAGGAGCTAAAGCAGTAGTGGTGGTCAATCACGCTGGGAGACTGAGGTTCAGGTACACTGGACATACTCCTACCCCAAGGAACAAATTTGATCCTAGAGGAATCACAACAGACAGTCAGAGTCACATCCTTGTAGCTGATATGCACAGTCATTGTGTCCACATTCTAGATAAGGATGGGCAGCTCCTCCATTACATAGACTGTGGACTGAGCAATCCCTGGGGATTGTGTATAGATACAAATGACAATTTGTTTGTTGCCCAATGGAGAAATAAAGACATAAAGAAAATCAATTATTTCCAGGGAAATTGAACACAGGACTGTAATGAAATATAACATTGTATGAAAATGTTCCTGGACGTGAAATTGGCTATCATGTTTAAATTGGGGGACAAAAATAACTATCTTGGTATATCTATTGTAAGTTGTTTGGGTAAATTATTTACAAGTGTTCTTAATAATAGGATATTAGAAGGGATACATTTCTCTGATATACTGACTGATGCAAAGTTCAGGTTTTGCATCCATTTTACACATGCTACAGTTAAAAATAAATCAAGAAATTAATTCTTTTAATAGACAATTTCCCAATCATAAATCTAACTGCTCGAATAGTTAACGACTGTCGATCTCCATGTACGACATCCAGCTCTAGACTTTTTAGTTATTATTTTTCTATGTCTTCTAAACGATTCTTCCATGGGATAACTAATCCATCCATCTATGAACCTCTTCTACTGATGTATAAACCAGTGTTTGATACATGTATTTGTGTCATTCCCTCATCCCCAGCTCTTTTCCCATATGAACAGGGGTCATACCCCACTCCATACAGAACTGAGTGATAATTTGGTGTGCCGCATTATTGCCCAACGTTGCTGTTTTTGACATTATCTAAATAATAGTGTTTGTGCATATAACATATTTTTATTATTCATAAAGTCAGAGTATTTATATTTTACACACGAGTACTCTAGATCATACAGTTTCTATTGTTGTAATTTTGCATTATATTTCCATATAGCCTGATAATAAAGAAAACATAGCTGTCAATGCAATTTTTGAAAGTCAAGAAAATGCAGTCTGCCGACCATCAATATTTTTTTTATAACACCCTTTAAATTTTGTTTCTTAATGCATATAACATTACAACCTAATATATTATTTAGCCAAAATGACGAAAATATCATTTCCCAACATGGTGCCAAAAATGAATAATTTTGGTCAGGTAGTTTATGAAACATTTAAAAAATTCGTGTTTTTCTGGGACAACCCTCATACATGTAGCACTTCAAAACAACTTTTAGATATGTTTCAAAGCAAAATATAATAAATATAGAGAGTATATCAAACTCTCTTCAAAGGGTTATTTATAATGACATTTAATTGACAAATTCTGCTTACAATTATATTTAACAAAACCTATTGACCTAAAAATAAAAATGATTATATTCTAACAAAATTTAGGTAATCTAAAGTGTATGTTGAATAGGTGTAACCTTCATGATAAAGGGGATTTCAATTCATGTTAAAATGTCCTTTGTATAATGCCTACGAAAGAATATTTAGTGTTTTTAAATTAATCAAATTGCTAGTACCAATAATGTTAAAGATCTTTTAAATTTGGACAATTTTTTTGAATGCTGCCACATTGTTTAGAAAAAATAATATTGATGTATAACTCTATTTCCATTTATGTATTTTTATATTCACTTTCCCTATGTAATTTTTTTCTTAATTACACATACAGTTGAACTTCCGAGTCTCGAATACCGATATCTCAAATACCATCGACATGTTGAAGTGATTTGAAAGTCCCATCCACATATTCTTTAAGTATTCTAACCTTGATATCTAGAATCCTCAGATATCTCGAAGTTTTTTTCTCAGTCCCATTGAGTTCAAGACAAAGAGGTTTGACTGTATTTGCTATTCTGATTAGCCATTTGGAAAATGAGGTCAAGGTCAAAGGAAAGGTCAAGGTCAATAAATGTGATAAAGTTGAAAAGCTCACCTCATTATGTATCAGCATAAAAAGTTTGAAAAAAAATATCTTGATTTGTCTCTTTGGAACTAAGCTAAACATAAATTTGAGAAAAGTGAGATCAAGGGAAAGCTCAAGGTCAAAAAATGTTGATGCAATCAAGAAGTTAACACTATTTAAAGAAAAATGAGGTCAAGGTCACAATAAAGGTCGAGTTCAAAAAATGTTGATGCAGTTGAACAGCTCTTATCAATATGTATAAGCATATATAGTCTTAAGTTTCTTTGAAATTGAGATTATCACTAATTTAAGAAAGTAAGGTCAAAGGAAAGATCAAAAATGTTGATGCAGTTGAATAGTTCTCATCAATATGTATTAGCATATAAAGTTTGATTAAAATATCTTGAATAATATCTTTTAAACTTAGCAATACACAAATTTGAGAAAAGTGAAGTCAAGGTCAAAGGAAAGGTACAAAATGTTGATGAAATTGAATAGTTCACATCAGTATGGTTTGATAAAAATATCTTTAATAGTTTCTTTGAAACTGAACTACCATAAACCATTTTTAGTAAAAGTAAAGTTAAGGTCAAAGGGAAGGTCAAGGTCAAAAAATGTTGAATAGCTTTCATCAATATGTATCAGCATATGAAGTTTGATAAAAATATCTTGACTAGTTTCTTTAAAACTGAGCTAAACGTAAAGTGTGATGGAATAACAGAGGGATGGACAGAAGGACAAAAGGAGGGAAGGATGGAAGAGGGACATGAAAAACACTATATGCCCTGGCCATATTCATGGTGGGGCAAAAAATTATCATGAATAGTTTTTTTGAAACTGAGCTATACACAAATTTGAGAAATGGAAGTCAAGGACAAAGGAGAGGTCAAAGTCAAAAAATTATGATGAAGTTGAATAGCTCTCTTCAAATTTGATAAAATATCTTGATTTGTTTCTTTGAAACTTTGCTAAACACATATTAAAGAAAAGTCAGGGTAAAAGCATCGTCTCAAGCCACGGTCGGAGTCTGCATATAGCTCTCTCCTACCCATAAAAAGTGTCGTAATCTTGAATATTTATGCCTCTATATTGTAACATCATGTTCATCCAAGAGAATATTTCTTTCCATCACAATTGAAATCAACAATTGACATCAACAGTATACAAGAAATATTTTGTATTCTGCGATTGGGTATTGAAAGGTCGCATCAAAGTACATTATCCGACTATGCTTTACTCGCATTGGTCAATATTTTAATGAGCTACGAAATATTTTCTTCTCATTTAACCACGGCCAGAATGGGAGAGGATCATACATTTTAGCCATGGTTTGTGACGATGGGGTAAAAGGAAGGTTAAGGTAAAAAATGTTGATGCACTTGAATAGTTCTCATGAATATAAAGTATAATCATATGATGTTTGTAAAAATATATTTTGAATAGTTTCTTTGAAATTTAGCTAAACACAATTTTGAATTAATGTCAAGGTCAAAAAGTTGATGCCAGTGTATAGCTCTCATCAATACGTATAAATATATAAAGTTTGATAAAAAAAAATATCTTGAATAGTGTCTTTAAAATTTATCTCTACAAAAATTTGAAGTCAAAGGAAAGGTCAAGGTCAAAATGTTGATGGATTTGAATAGCTCTCACCAATATGTATTAACACATTAGTTTTGATAAAAATATCTTAAATAGTTTCTTTGAAACTGAGCTTAGTACTATTTTAAGAAAAATGAGGTCAAGATCAAGCGAAACATCAATGTCAAAAAATGTTGATGCAGTTGACAAGCTCTCATCAATATGTATCAGCATATGAAGTTTGATAAAAATATCTTGAATAGTTTCTTTGAAACTGAGCTAAATGCAAAGTGTAGGAAGGAAGGAAGGACAGAAGGATGAAAGACAGACATGACAAACACTATATGCCCTGGCCATATTCATGTCAGTACTTTTTGTATTATACCTTTAAAAAGTTCTTGTTAAAGTCTTTTATTCAATTTGAACTATCAATTACATTACATGTATTTACAGTTATATCAATATCATAGATGAATGCAAAGGGTAATAACTTCTCTCAGTAGAGTACTTTCTCTACAATATCAATAGAGCCCTGCCCAGCACCAGAACACTTGACCCAGTGGTCCAAAATTTCACAAATCTGGTTAAAAAGGCAGAATTATTAAATTTCTATTGTCCATGCCAACAATTTATCATACTGCGCTAACACAAGGTTTTCAATTTGACGGCATGACCAGGTGCTGCTATCCAACCGACGACATCCAAAAATATGAATTCAATGTTTAAAAAGGCCCGAGGCTTGCTGAGTGTCTTTTGACAATAAAAAAAAAAATAAGATCAAGAGTAGGAGAAAATCTGTAACTAAAAAGCATGTATTATGAACCCTTTTTCTCCCACTGCAAAAACTGAATTTCTACTAAGTTTGTGTACATTATTACTTTGCGGATTACAGAAAACAATCAAATGCTTCACTGATCATCGTAACCAATCAAATGCTTGCTAGGGGTTCTCCAACATGTTTGAGAACCTAAAAATGAATCACTCTTTGGAAGAGATGAAACATAGGGGTAATGGGAGAAGCTGGATTTGTCCAGCTTTTTAGCTGTTTTTAAATTTACCTGTTAGCTGTGCTTGTAACTTTCCTACTTCTGTCAGAGGTGGGTCATTTATGTACTCAAGGTTATTCGACCTTGTCAACATCTTCTTTGGCAAATTCAAGTTAATCCTGGAATATCTACCTACAAAATTAGAAGAATTTTATTAATGTCTGAAATCCTCAGAGATTCTTGTACCCACATCTACTGTCATTTTAATTCCATGGTGCTAAACTTTCACAATTTGTTATAAGGGTACCTACTGCAATGGTTTTAATTTCAAGCTTTGAGCATGTGCCCTCTGATCTATACATGTAATTTATTGCGTGGTAATTAAGATAAACTTATTCATTATGGATTTTAATTTTTGTGGAAAAATGATATATTGTGAACATGGTGAAATTAAAACCACTATGTTTATTTTCCAATCTACAAATAACTAACTCAGAATATCATGAGTACACGTATACTGAATGAGATTTGAATATTATAAGATCAGCAAAACGGAACAAAAGGGTAAATTCTTATCTAGTATCTATCAATGATCTCGGAATATCATAATCTGTTTTATTGGAGTTTTCTTCTTCCTGTAAAATCACTTATTTTCGAGGGTCAAATTTTCATGGTTTAAGGAAAAAAAATACTGGTTTGAGGAGATTTGAATTCGTAGTTAAAGGAGTAGACTAAGTATGAAATTTCAACATTTCGTGGGGGATTTGAATTTGTGGTCTCTTCATACCACAAAAGCAACCAAAATTAAACCCCGATGAAAATAAGTGATTCCATAGTATTTCAAAGTATGTCTGTATAAAAATTCAAAATGTTATGTCGAAAACTGTTTGAGTCTTTGCATACAACAAAGGCATAATTACAGACAGACAAATATTATGACTGAAATCTGATATGGTATAAAATCTACAGGTGTCTTTCTTGCTCCTATAGTGAAGTACTTGTGTACAAAATTTGAAAACATTTTGTTAAAAACTGTTTGAGTTATTGAGTCACAATAAAAGGGTTGACAGATAGACGGAAGGACAACGCAATTCCTAGAGAGCAATTATGAACATTATTTCTACTGACTTTGTATTGAGTATCAGCTTCTACAGTCTACACATAATTAATGACCCAAACCAAAACTTTGGCACTTTTGATTCCAGTAATCTTGAACTTATCAAAAAAAAAAAGCAGGTGGTATTAAAAAAAAATCCAATTATTATAAACTTTACATAATGAAGAAAGGGAAAGTATCAAGAGAAGAAAATCATCAAGGATGTCTTACCATCATCATCAAAGCACATATCGTACCACCCTTTACCCATGGCAAAGTCTGTCCTCTCGCCATGGCGACATACAATCAATCTCCTCTGTTCTCGCTTTTCCACAGAAGGCATTCGTTGCTTTTTTTCTTTAATGAAGTTTTTGTTGACCTAAATTCATAAATACAATATACATATTGTTGTATAATTATGACTTGTTTTTGGTTTTTCTTTTAAATTTAAAAAAAAGAGAGACATGAAACTGACTGTATTTTACCTTGGCATAATCCTTGTCATCATGCCAGATTGCATCATAATCTTCCTCTACAATGATTCCATTGGTCACAGCTACAGACTTGGGTCTTACTTGCAGTGGTAGAGATCTATAGAAAATAACCAAAAATACTTTGTTATAAAATTGAAAACATGCTACACATCCCTGAAAATTATTTAACAATATCAATACATGCTATAAATGTCTTCATCCTTTTGAGTTTGAATTTTTTTTCCCCTTTTTCTTCAATTGACAGAAAATAGCCCTTGGTACATAATAGTTTCTGAGCACTGCACATTTTTACCCCCCCCCCCCCAATGTTCCCAGTGCTGACCTGTGAAGCATCCAGGTCCATGTTTCGGCTGTTTTCTGTGTGTAGACTCCCGGGAACATTCCCAGAATCCCAGTCAGCCATGAGATCCCGGGATACCAGCCATCTTTGGTTTTAGTAAGTTCTTTTGGATCCAAGAAAATGAAATCTCCATCAATAAGTTCCAACTCATCCCCAACTTGCGGTGTGTAGGCCTTCACCACTCGACGGATCTGTAAACATCACTTCAATGAATTTTTGTAATAGAACAATCAATAAAGCAGAGACAAAAGTATACAAAACCCCTGCTTGTAAGGGAACATGCAGAAATATACAAATATACTAAACTACAATGAAACATGATTACAGTGAACATGCTTACAATTAATTTATGCTTAGAGTGAGGTTGTTTTTTATTCCCTATATTTTATATATATATTTTCTATAGTTTTAAAAAGACAACAAACTTTTTTTTATATAAGAAATTATGTTTATAATGCATCAATGACCTGGTGCCCTCTGTATTATGACCCAAACATGGCCTAAGACTTCATTCTTGGTAAGGTTACTTTAAACACAAGGCATAACTAAAGGGTCTATTCTACCCATGCATACTGACATCCAAAGGAGTTCAAAACCGCATCATGCAGAATATATATACCTCACTTCTGCCAGCCCTTGGATCTCTAGAATACAAACGGAGGTCCCATCTTACATCAACACCGAGATCTATTTCTTTGGCGTATTTCAGGAGCTTATCGTGTTGTTCTGATGGGTACTGGTAGGCCAGAGTCAGGTGGAGCTGTTTCTTGTGTGGCTCAACTTTAACTCCTTGTTAGGAAATATTAACATTTTTAAATTTCTTTGTTCAAGATAAAACTACAAACAGTAAAAATCCTTGATTTCTGCATAAAGCTACTGGTTCATCTATAGGGGTGGTTAAAAATAATCATGTGTGGGGCGGGATTATAGAGACAGAAATAGGTGGGGCATGTAGCACATGAATTATAGAATCAAGAGCATAAAAATATAAGGAATAAATGTCAGATTTTTTGGTTTCCTGACAATGATCAAGCCATTGGCTTGCACGATAATTTTATGCATAAAAGCCTTTGGTTTTTATGCAAATTATCACACAAGCCAACAGCTTGATCACATCGTGAAACCAAAAAATTAGACAGTTATTTCTTAAATGAATTTATTTATTTCAATGACTTTAAAAAAGTTTTTTTTTTTAAATCTTCCGTTCCAAGTTATGTTTTCAATTTTGTTCCCAATAACAAATATGTTTGAAAATTATTGAGACACTTTCAACAGCTTCTTAAGGCAAAAAGTATGATGAAATAATCAAAACTCTGAATGATATAATTATAATGTAAGTCTGGTAAAATGCTGAGCTTGATTTATAACAGTACACATTTGTAATTCAGTATAAACATGCTGCTATACAATGTCTCTTTAAAAAACATGCTTCCTATTGACATTACTAAGCATTGGTTATCTCTGTATTATTTCATTTAAAAGATAGTCATCCTTCAGAATGTGTATCTTTCCAACTGAGCTCACTTTCTTTGTTTGTTTAACCAATTTTCATACATTTTTTTTTCATCAGTCAATATCTAAGAGTCTTACAGCATTTACTGTGCCTAATTTTAGTACATCAAAGATTCCTTAAATTATAATTACTCTCCTCAACCAAGTTATGATTATCAACAAGGAAAACATCTGTCTTTACCAGCTCTAAATAATTTTTATCAAATTTCTGCTGCACCACTTTTAATTGTAATTATTCATGGAAGCAGCTTTTTATCCTCTCTCGACGAAGTTGGAGGGGGTATAGTAACATGCTTGTGGGTGGGTGGGTAAGTGCATGCATAATAGAAGTTACACAACACAGCAATAATTTGTGTTCTTTGTGAGGGAAGCTCTGCCTTGTGGTGTCCTTGTTTTAATCTTCAGTTATTTGAAACAGATAAATCTCTTCTTGTCAAAGCAATTTCTACCAACTTTTCACATATTAATATGAACATAAAAATTATCAAAGTTCAACATGTCATTTTCTTAAAAAAATAAAACATTCAAATTAGGACTTAGGAAAACTAAGTCCTAATTCGAATGTTTTATTTTTTTAATCATAAGTTTTTCCAATGTGATTCTGGTACCAGGGTCTATATACATGAACCTTTACACAAATATTACAGTAACTATTATATCCACTTAAATCATCTTAAATGCATTTAATGCATATAATGTGGTGTTCCTGCTTGTTTGTGCCAATATTTAAGCTATATTTCAGTTATAAACAGAAATACTTTAAGTGGATCATTAATTACAAACTGGACTCTTAAGCAGACATACACAGTCAAACCTGTTTTAAGCAATCTGTCAATGGAGGTTCTAAAATGGTCATATATGACAGATAGTGTTTTAAAACAGGGAATCATATTACATGGGTAAACACTGAGCATTTTACTTTTGTTGTCAAAAGCAGGGCAGTAAGTCATTAAAATCAGGTTTTTGATCTGCCTGATGACAGAAAATTATGGTCGCATATCGTGTAAGGCAGGGAGTCACTTATAATGAAAAAATCTTGGAAGGGAATTTAACAGTTGCATATGACAGGAAGTTGCTTAATATAGGTGGTGGCTATGACAGGTTTGACTGTATTTATGATTAGCCATGTTTAATACACTATATTACCTCCTTTGGCTAATTCTTTGCTGAACATTGAGACACATTCTTGCAGGAATTCATACATGGTATCCTTCACAAATAATCCAATGAAATTCATCTGGCTAAAGAAATCCAACTTCAAAGTGTCAGGGGCCCGCCTGAGTTTGTTTTCTAGCTTTAGAAAGCTCTCGCTCAAAAAACCAACATCTTTGTCATCAGCCTATAAAATAAATACTTCAATATTGGTTCACACACATATCAAAATATAAATTGATTGTGTGAACATAGGGATGATTTCATTGAATCATTTTAAAGACATCTTATATACAGAAATTCTCTGTACTATGACTCAAACACAGCAAATGTATCTTTTTCAAGACCACTGACAATATTTGACCCCTAAAAGCCAAATTTGCCTCCAAAGCATTCTGTCTGTTTTGTAAATGTTTTTCTGTCATTCTTTAAATCATTAGCCTTAAAAGTGTAATAGACTGAGCTCACTGTGAAGAATGGACACATGGTGATGTGGGGGAAGTAGGAGTGAGCCCCATTCCATCCACACTGGGTAAGGCTCTTCTCCCAAAATTTGTTGAGTTCATCCTGCATTTTACCATTAGGACACAGATATAGGACATATTCCCTGGACGTGCCATCATCTAGGGTAGGATCATCTACATGTGACAGAAGCCTGTAAAAAAAATCTACTTTTATATAATGCTGTTTAGCACTTACGTGCCAATTAAGTGACCAATGTGTGGTAAACCAACATCTATATGCCTGCTAGATTCACAAGCAACTCAAACTTCTATATATTTATCATTGCAAACAGTTTTTAACTCATGTAAGCTTGGCCATGAATACTAGCTATCATAATATATCACATACCGGTTTTCCATTGTAATTTGTGAATTAAAAATGTTGCATATTTACAGCACTTATCATTTCTTCATGGCTTACCAATGCAAACCAAATATAACTAAAGAACCTCCTGGAACAGTCTTAATCACATCATAATATTATACAAGTGTAAACATCATCAAAATTTAGCATCTTCCTGATGCAAAAACATCACAGCACAAGAATAATGTAGACCAAATGCATTTAGGATTTTTCAGCAAAGAAAGTGTTCCCTCATAATTAAGTAGAACACGAATATCAGAATACTTGCCTGGAGTGAGAGCACAGACATATACATCTGTATAATGATAGAAGTGAGAAAATAAGAGAGGCACAATTATAATGTACATGACGTAGTTAAGAAATGTATGAAAATGACACTGTCTGTAATGGCCAACAGTTTCTATTGGTCTGTATGTTACTTAATTCAGTTGCAAATTATACTGGTCTATTTCTCAAACTTACCACAGAGGTGTTGAATAAAATCTTTTTTGTCCAATTTTTAATAATTTTTAATAACATCTTTTTAATAATTTAATAAAATTTCAAAGCATTTTGCTACAATTTGATTTACTAACATGTCACAATACGCAAGTAATCTGATATTCAGAAGAAAAAAAAAACAATATCAATTTTACCAATTTTCAAAAGTTCAATTCAGGTATTGTAAATATAAGTAAAAAGCTTACAGAGAATTTCTTCTGATACTTTTCCTAACATTCTTATAATCAAGACTCATTAAATCCATTCAAGAACTTCTACATACATGTTATACATGTTGTATCTATAAGGAAGTATCTTATGTTCAAGACAAAACTTGAAAGTACTTATAATTGTGTGTTCACTTTTACTGTATGTTCACTATAGATAATATAATTATGTTGCATTATCATGTTTATCAACAATATAAGCAAATATAAGGTCAATGTTTAAATAATGCAAATATGGTAAATTGATTTGTTCAATAAAATCACATTTCATACTAATCTCAATAATAAATGTAAGGTTTGTACAATGAAATTTGATGTGGGGAAAAAATATTTTTTTCTTTTAACAATAATTGTCTTTAACAATGTCCTCTGCATAATTAGTCAATCTTCTACTGTGCCACTGGAAATCACTGGTAATTTCATACCATGTTATATTATTCCTCATTTAAAAAAAAAATCAGGATCTTCCTTGTATACCCAGATAATAAATATATTTATTTTCAGGTTTTACAATGTGATGTCATAATCTTTTGTAATTAGTAAGCTGCATAATGATTCTTACAGCTAATTAATTTGACCTTTAAAAAGCAAAGAAGATGGATATGTTATTTACACTACCCGAAGATACTTCCACATAAGTTTCATATTTTTTGGCACAGTGTTTTTTAGAACAAGGTTTTTTAAAAGATGCCCTAAATTTTTCACTAATTTGTTATTACCTCCCCTTAGATAAAGGCTTGGCCCTTCATTTGAAACAATTTGAATCCCCTTTACCAAAGGATACTTTGTGGCAAGTTTGGTTGAAATCGGCTCAGTAGTTCTTGAGAAGAGGTTGAAAATATGAAAAGATTACAGACGAACAGACAGCTATAGATGAACCTACACTGGAAAAAATGTGATCAGAAAAGCTCACTTGAACCTTCGGCTCAGGAGAGCTAAAAATGTAACATTTTGTACCAAATGACACACCTATACATATTTAATGTTTTATTTTTTACCAAATCAAAAGAGAATATTGGGAAAAAAGTTCCCTTTCCTATTTCACAGGAACCCGCTACATCAAAAGAAGGACAGCTAAGATCAATATATCAATATATTGATACGTATCTTTATTTAAAAATGTATTGTATCAAAAAATTATCTTCCAATACATATTGTTTAGGTAATTTTTCTTGTAACTCTGTGAAAAAGTTGAGAATTCAATCACCAAAGATGATATTTAACTGTTTTGAATTAAAACTGATCAATAATAAAATAAACATGAAGGAGATAGCACATATCCCTAATAATTATGCATAACTTATAGACAACTGTACTTTATCACGTTTGATTTACAGATGTTACAAGTATGAATTTGAAGTGTACATTGTAATGAAAGTGAGACAAGAACTACAAAATGGGTTATAAAACACTCAGTTCTTGTAAAATTTATGCATTAGATAGAATTGTTAAAGAATCCAATATATCACAAATTGCTTTATAGAATATCAAATCGTATCAAAATTTTTTGCTCAAAACACAGCCCTAATTTGAGAATGCTAAAATATCATGTGACAGGTCAATAAAATTTTCACTTTTCAAGTGTGCCAAGATTCCTGCTGAATGCCAATCAAATGCACCCTCGTTTATTCATCATCATTGAAAACTTAAAACACTTTGTAAAAAGCACTTCCTTTTCTCCATATATATTCTGATGATTGATTCATGTGTAAAATGGGAAAAATTAAGTTTGGAATCACTTTCATTAAACATATAATTCTTTTGAATAGGGCCACGAGATGACAAAATCAAAAAAAAATAAACATATAATAAAAAGAATTTTACTTCCTGGAGAATATTTAAAGTAATTTAATGTATTCATTCATTCAGCAATTACATGTATCCTGCATAATTGAAACTCTTTATATTAATTATAATCTTTGAGTGCATTGCAATACCTGCATTCTCTCAATTCAAAAATATCTTTCAAATAGCATTTTAAATGGGGAGATAGCTCGACATGTGACTTTTGGTCAAATGTTATGGCTAAGGCTAATTATGAACAGACAGACAGACAGATTGTCCAAAGGAGTACCTCCTTCCTGGGTCACACTAATTTATGCACAAAGATTATACTTTAGGTAAAGTTTAAGTGAAATTCCATCAACCATAGAAAGGGGTGTATTATAATGAACTTTGTCTTTATAAGAATTCTAAAAATCATAAGCTCTTTTAATAAAAACATCAGACAATCTCTTTGATGCATGTCTTTACATGATGACCTCCCTTTCTTCATAGTTTTTTTTAACTGAAATCTCATCAGTCTAGTAGGGCACTAAAAATACCTACAATGTAAATGTGTGACTGATAAATGGACAAGCAAAGGGAAAAAGCTATATGCTCCCACCTTTTCTCTTGGCTGGCAGGAAAATAATATGGACTACATAATACAGTTAATTTCAAATTGCCAAGTAATGCCGTACCATTGAAATATGAATGATTCTTAAATCTCTAGTGTTTCCTCCATACAAGATAGATATCACCATCTAGCTATCTCTGTACACTATATTAAATCTACATTGAATTATGTAATATGTATATAAATCTTATAATTTACACAGGTGACATCTTTATAGGGGTATTATATCTCTATTAGAATACTAGACACAGAACAAGGAAGTATTAAACCAACATTGTAAGATATATATATGTTTTTGAGAGCTGTTAAACTTGTTATGATATAATTATTATTTCCATTGGTCAAATATATAGACAATTAGTATACATTTATTCAAGGGACCAATGCTAGCCAAGTTGTCTTACTCCTACACCAGGGAACAGCGCAGTCCTCTCAAGGCCTAATGAATAAGAAATTCTTGAAATTATTCCACCACAAGAAGATACTTGTATGTTTTATAATTAGTTTTTTTTCTCTTGAAACAAGAGGCCCAAGGGTCTTAATGGTCACCAGAGAATAATACAATCCTCTTAATTATCATAGGTGAATAGCCAAGGGAAGTAACTTCTCTAAAGGAGAGTAAATCTTTCCTTGGGTGTTCAAAAGAGCCTTGCCCTAACACTATAACCAGAGAACCACTAATCCAGTGGGTATGCATTTCACAAATCTGGTAAAAACACCTTTGCTAATACATTTGATTTCCATTAGTGAACTCTTCAAAGTTAAAGGTGCATTTGGTCGTCTGGCTGGGACAGCATGCAGCATGGCGTTGTGGATAATACAAAACATGCCAACCTCAATCCACTTTTAAATGTTAAATGTATTTGTCATTCCAATTAAAGAATAGACGAACTAAAAGACATATGTAAGAGAGCGAGAACCCTAAATTTATCATCCATTAATAAAAAAATATAGGTACGACATTTCCGAGGCATATGTATTGTATTTTTAAATGTACCATACGACAAATAGATACATACGATCAACAATAGATATAAATTGATATCGTTGTCATTTCTACTCTTAATGTATATAAAGTCCACAACAATAAAATATTTCATCTGCATTTTGTCAGGATTTGTTCATCGACATTCAACATATTGTTTACATGTTTATGTTACGTTTGTCCCAGAAATCCCGAGAGATTTGTTCATTCTCCGACTTTTTCACAAAAGAGCGCACTAAAAAGTATAACTCTTCAATATTGGAAATAGAACGTATTACAACTATGTACTTGATTTTCTGCTATAGATGCCCAAGAGCAGAGAAGGAGATTTGCAAAAAAAAACAATGCATTTTCACTATGTGATCAATAGCGCCCTGTAATAACAGGAGAACCTCTGTTCACGGGGGCCAAGAATTTCACAATTAAGGTAGAGGCATTCTTGCTCATCATAATCACCCACATACTTGCTAGTAGTTTGTTAACTAAATACTCAGGAGCAGAGAAGATTTTTTAAAAGAATTAATGCATTTCAACCCTAACACCAGAACTGTGATCCTGGGGCCATGAATTTCATAATTTAAGTAGAGGCACTCTTGATCATTATAACCATGTATTTAGTTTGTCAGGAGCAGTAAAGAACATTTTCAAAGAATTAATGCATTTTCATTACCGGTATATGATCAATAGACTCCCACCCTAGCACCAGAACCCCTGACCCCATAATTTTGGTAGATAGTTTGTGCTCATTATAATCATGCTAACAGCTTGACTGCTTGATGTCCAGGAGTAAAGAGGATGATTTTTTAAGATTACATTAATTTTGATGGTTTTAGCCCTCCCCTCAGGCCTGGGGGGGGGGGGGGGGAAGGAACATGAAGTTTACAATTTTTGTCTTCCTTTGCCTATATTTAATATATTATACAAAATTTGGTTGTACATGTCATTGGTTTAGCGGTTCCTAAGAAGAAGCTAAAAATATCCAAATGTAAACTGGATGGACAAAAAGAGAGTAATCATAATTTGTTTCTATGATAATCTAAAAAATCTGAAAAGATTTTATTTATATAATACAGTAAAACACACTTATAACAAAGTGCCAGGGATGGAAAATTTTGCTTGTTATAAACATAATTTGTTATAACCTTGAAGTTCACAATATGTTTTAAAACCATGGGAAATTAAAATCAATTGGCTGTAAGTGTGAATTCATTATATAAATGTGTTTGCTATTAAGCATATTTTACTCTACACATTGTATGCATCATGCAGCTGTTGAGAGAAAGCAGACAGGTTTAAAATCTTTGTTACCATAAAGTTTAATATTCTCTGATTTTTAAACTTCAAGACACTTCAGATTTCTTAAAATCAATTGATTTGTTTAATTACATGTACCTGTTCAAGGCCAAATGGCTACATATGGATGCAGCTGAAGAATTCTTAAGAAATGCAATTTTTGATGCTAAGTTATTTTGCATTTATATATAAATCCCTTCACTTCAAACTTCTTCTAACAGTAATGACAAGGTACCCAAATAAATCAATGAAAAATGAAAAAAAGTTTGCAACATTATAGATGATGCTAAAAAAATGACCTTGATCATCAATACATGTACCAATTTTCCTCTAATCCCCCAAATCATAGATTCTAATTATTAAGACTCCAATTCATAAAGATATCACCTGGAAATTGCTTTGATTGCTATAGTAACTTTGTCCTTAAAATAATATACTTATTCCATGAATTACCATATACATGCATCTATAATAACATACATGTAAGTAGACTGTAACAGGTTTTATGACATACTAAGGAACACTACAACCATTACCTGAAATTGCATAAATTAAAGTTAATAAATGCAGGTTAAGAAGATTATGGGTGCACTTTTTTTTAGGTCACATATAAGAGAGAAGTCCAGTTCACTGCTATTAAAGACAACTTGATTGTGTATGTCGTCTTATTACTAGTGTTTAAGAGGAGATGTGATCTTGAAACTGAAGTGTGTCAGTCTGATGTGTCACGTAGATATCAGGACAGCTTCAGACAGAGACAAACAGAAATATACGTTAAACATGTAAACATATAAAGAAAATTATAAATCGGTATCTCTCAACAACACTTTATAATGATTTATTTGAGAGCACATAAGTAAAGAACATATATGGCTACTTTGATTTGAAATAACATTCTCTTACAAAATCTCTATGGTTTTATAAGAAGAGCCATTGAAATCTGTGTTGAGCAGTAGCTTAAGAGCATTCTTCCTGTTATATTACTCATGGTCTAGTTTGAATGTCTTTGCATTGCTGAATCAGTGTCAAAAGTACACCAAGATCTCCGTTTATTAATGACAATGCATTATCCCTACTGAAATTAAGCTAAAGCTAAGTATGAGAAAAACATGACAATGAATTTCAATGCACACACTTTGATATATGCAGCAATCTTTGTATGGACATAAAGGTCTAAATTCTGAACCCAATCTGAATGATACTGAAATTCAGTTCACTTTTCACATCCATCAATTCCTTATTTTCAGGAAGAATTGCAGATTAAACACAGCAATAGATTATATTTATAATTTCTACATAAGATTACTAATCAAGAAGTACCAGTCACCTCTTTCCTGGACACACTCTTTTGCTATTTATATGTACATGTACCAGTATGTAGTACACCATCAAGGATCAGGTCAGAGTCTCTGAACACATGCATGTACAGTGTATTTCTATATGTACAATAATGTTCATTCCACTGTTTTGTAACAATAATATTATAACATTTGTTGTACTGTATATCTGACAGATCATAATATTTTATGACAGTCAACTTTGGTTGCTAAACACTCATGTAATGATAAAGTTTAACAGGTGTCTCCAATAATTTTAAATTGTATCATTTGTATGTGACTGTTTCATGATATGTTGAATATGGGGACATTCTGTATTTGTTTGTGGTGATCTACCATAATTTTTTACTTAAAATATTGGTCCTGTGCACTATAGTTTTGGAAGTCTTTTAATTTCTAGATATGTAGAATGAACAAGGGAACCCTTTTAAATTTGAGCTGGGGTCAAAATTTCGAAAGGCAAGAGAGCACCATATTTACATCCTATGTGGTGCAGAATCTTAAAAGAGTGTACAAAATGTATCTATGGACCATATTAAATGAGAAATAGAACAATATAGGACAAAGCATCATATCCCTCTACCACATAAAAAAAACAAAGCAAAGACATTGGAGTTGAAAACTGGACCAGATAAACTCAGATTCCATCTCAAGAGTAGCAGTGAGGTGGACCACCATCACAGCAAATGTAGAGAGGAGAGTCAAAAGGCACCTAAAAAAGACTACTAAATAGTTGTCTATACACAGGACAGAAGGAAATGGAATGGACTAGTGTGAAAACACTTTCTGTAAAACATTTTTGAGACATATTGTGTTCTTAAACAGCTTCTTTGGGGATAATGTCACTTCTATGGAAGTGTTCCACTCAGTGTTGTAGCTGTAATGAATTAATATTGATGTCTATATATATATATATATATATATATATATATATATATATATATATATATATATATATATATATATATATATATATATATATATATGTTTTTTCTAAATACCGGTATAATATTTAATACATATTTGCCAGTGCATTAGAGTATTTTAAATTAAATCATTCTTTTTAGGAAAAAGATTTAAACAGTTAAGGACATTGGCAAGGTTCCTGGTTATAGTATAGAATTTTTCAAGAACTCTTGAGTAGGTTTAAATGTACTAAACAGGCTATATTCTGGAATGTTTGACCTACCAAGCCAGACTTCTTTTTTAGATTCTGTCAAATCAGTGTTTTTGCAATTCTCAATGCATTTCCTATGTAAAATGTTGATAAAAGGGACCTACATAATTTTTCACCATAATATTTCTCCAAAACCCACTTATTTTATATAGTTTTTGTATTATATACATTATTGTATCTTCATTTCCTATGGCTTCTAGATGTTTTGGCTGAAAATGTATATATAGAAACAAGACAAGGACATACCAGCACAATCTTTATTTTTGAGTTACTTCCCTTCACAGCTATATTTACGTAATTATTCATAATGGTCAAGAGAGTCAGACTGGTTGAGTGATTCTATCATGTAATTGACTGAATTGATTGAAACACACTGTCATAAAAATATTGGCATGGATTTATTTCAAATTTTATTCGTAGTTACTAAATGCTGCTTCCTTCCTACAACCTGAGAACTGATCTCAGTCGGTCTACCTTTCAGCATATGTCACATCTTTGCCCTTCCCAGCATACTGAGCATAACTAGGGTAAATGACGACCTGTTGGCTTCCTTTGTCCCCTGAATACAATTTACTACAAAGCCATTATTACTTTTCTTTCGTGCTGTATAGATGATTCTACCCATTGAAGGAAGTACACGTGCTTTTATTTACCTCTGTAAACATACGCTTTATTTGTTTTCACCGCTTAGAGAATTCTACACGGGAGATCACTCTCAATCACTATTTCATAAGTGAAAAAACCCATGTATTAAACCTTTTTTCTCCGGAAAACCTTGACTTGCCAATGTCCTTAAATCAGATTTAACAGACTTTTAATTTATAGATCTATATCAACAGTTTTAAACTCATTAAGCAGTGTATATTACATAACTCACCAGTCAGAGGCCAGCTGAATTCCGCGATCTCCTGTTGCGGCAATTGCTTTTTCTCTACAACAGAGTTTTTCTTAAAATATTTTGAACATAATAATTGATAATGGTCAAACCAATGTAATATATAAGAAAAAGAATAAGTGAGCTATCATAAACACTTTTCTTTCTTTCCATCAATGGAAAATCAAATTCATGCATGGAATATAACTATTTCCTTAATATTTAGAAGATAATTTTAAAAGTTTTGCTTGTTTGAACACTACAGTAAGTGCAAGTTCTTGTTAATGTTCACTTAAAAAAGCACTCCAGTGCAATTTTCTACATTTAGCAAAAATAATTTGTTCACAGAAATATATAGATAGAATAATAAGAGTCTGGGGTCAGGCCCTCATAGTGGGTACATGAGTCAAAATCATTTCAACAATAGAACATCTTATCGAAGAAATTTCATGACAAAAATGAAATTTACACTCAGCTGCATCTAATGCAGGGGTAGACACTAACCTTTAAAGCATGACAACCCACAGGGCTAGTGACTTTGAATTCCTACTTGCGCTGTTGTCCAGCAGCCTTTGGTTGCTGGCTGAGTCACAAAGCGATCAGAGGGATCGATCGTTGCATGGGTGCAGGAGAGGATTTCCTTTTCCTGCAGGGGCTACGGGGCTCTCTGTATATTTTATCCACCTCCTAACCATTTATATTTGTCTCTACAGACCAATAAACTCACTTGTTGTGAATTTTATGCCATCCAACAACACATTCATGACAAGCGACTTTATCAGTCTGTAGAGATGAATATAAATGTTTAGGAGGTGGATAAAAAATACAGGTTGGTTAAAGAATATGTCTAGAATTAGGGAATTAAAGGTACAATGTAGTTGATTGACCAATGCTAAAAAGTGGCGAAATACATCCACAAAGTGAGCAGAAAATCTTGTGACGTAAATTCGCAATATTTGTATTGCAGAATCTGTAGCATTTATATGGTCAAAGACTAAAATATAAAACCATAACGCTACAGTTCTGCAGCTAAGACACACTTTCCTCACCTCCCATAGTGCTTTATTAATCAGTATCAAAGTACATGTAAATACGTATACTATGAAAGAAGGATTCATCTTCCCTGGAGTTTTACTCATTTTGAATCTCCAGTTACAGCATATATATATATATATATATATATATATATATATATATATATATATATATATATATATATATATATACAATTAATTTTATATATACTATATTATAAAAGAAATATCTTAAATAAAGCTAGATAAATTTAATAACTTTAAGCTTTTCAAAATGGGTTGATTTAGCAATATAACTGCAGGGTTTTTTTTTTTTTTTTTCAAAATTATGACTTTTATATCCAGATATGTGTTCTGAACAGCTGAAGGAGACAACTCATTTACTGTACACTACATAGACAGAGAGAAATAATATTGTCAACAATCTCATATCTTAGTCTTTATGTGCGTTAAAAAAATTGCATATTTAAGAAAAGTTGATGCTAAAAATAAATAAATAGAAGCTCTTTTGAATAGCCAGTGAACAGGTGAAAGCTATATAGCTAGATGTAATTTAAGTCTAATAGCTAAATAATAAGTGATAGTGCTGGACCGCGATCAGGCGATAAGCGCACCTGTTGGTCGTGTTTGATAGCGACCGACACACATATCTCTCATATTTAGTACTTACGCTCTATTCCTGGGAAACCCCATTGACACTAGGGTGTCCAGGGCAGTCTGTCGCTTTGTTCTTTTAATGGAATCATCCCTATTACTTCGAGCAGGTAAACTTGCAGACGCCATATTTACAAACAGTTCAACTTCCGGGTGTTTGTTATCAAAGAGAGATAACTCTATGTCTCACAATCTCCACTTCCTCATTCCCTAATCATGTTTTATATGGCGAACTGGGTAGATATCCAGTAGAAATATTTATTAAGTCCAGAGTTATTGGGTTTTGGCATAGACTTATTTGTGGTAAACAAGACAAAATATCTTTTCTCTTATATAAATTGTTATTAAAACTTAGAGAACATGACTTAATGCAGTCTAAGTGGATTAATTATGTTGAAAAAACACTAAATGACTGTGGAATGTCTGAGTTATGGTTAAAACAGTATTCTCCAAAGAAAATGTTGGTGTCAAAATTGGTAAAAACTAGATTAATTGATCAATTTAAGCAGAATTGGTATGCCAGTATTTTTGATATGCCAAAAACCCTTAATTATAGGTTATTTAAATTAGAACATAGTTTTGAAAAATATTTGATTTATCTTCCAAAAGATTTGAGAAAAGCTTTATGTTTAGATGTATGAATCACAGATTTCCAATAGAGAAAGGTCGCTTTTGGGGTGTTGACAGAGATTTGTGATCTTTGTTCCTCTATAATAATTTAGGAGATGAATTCCACTATCTTTTAGAATGTGCTTTTTTCAAAAGAGAACGAAAAAAACTTGTTCCAAATATTTTTTATGCTAACCCTAATGTTATTAAATTTTATGACCTGTTAAATTGTAAGGATGCTAAAGTCATTTTTGGACTTGCCAAATTTTGCAAAATTTTATTGTCAGTAATAAATTAATAATAACAAAACAACTGTTTAACATATGTTGTAATACATATAGATTTATTTAATACTAGCAGAGAGTCCTTCTATACTTTGATGTTTTGAACTATACATGTATATAGTAATTAACATTAGTGCCACTCATTTCATGCTTGTATGTTATTTTGTTGTATCATTTGTATTCATATACCCCAGTTGGGGTCTTTGTCTTTAATAAAAACTTGAAACTTGAAAACTTCCATGAAAAAAGTTTTGAAATCCCCCATCCCCACCCCACCCCGTTTTCCCACTTCCACCACAGAGAGAGAGAGAGAGAGAGAGAGAGAGAGAGAGAGAGAGAGAGAGAGGGAGTATAGGTTACCTTTGGAACAAGGTTTTACTATAATTCTACATTTAGATCAACGACTTTAAAATATTACTGTTTTTGATACAAATTTCTATGGTGATACTAATGCAACCTAAATAATTATATTTATTAACATGCAATATAATGATGTTGATGCGCAAAAAATGATTTCGGAAAAGAATTAAGAAAATTTTCATACATGTTAAATATAAACATTTCGAGAAATCTTTAACTACATATATTTGTAGATATCATTAAATTCAGTAGATGTGCATCAAATATTATCAATTCGCATCAAATCAATGAATCAATTCATTTCATGCGAGGCAACGAAAGACTGTTGAGGTCAACGATGTTATGAAATTATTGCTCGCAAAAATTAATTCATGCAGAGCGCGATAAAAATTATTTGTTGTCTACGGATTTTTAACAAACGAGCATACAGGTACATGTATGACCGGCAGGCAGGGGATGCTTACTCCTCCATGGCACCTGACCCAACTTCTATTTTTCGACGTGTTGGCTCTGCTCATAATTTGTATTGTTTAAATGGACTTTTGAGAGTTATCACTGTTCGTTATCTTCACATTTTTTTTTTTGTTTTTTTTTTTTGTTTTTTTTTTGTTTTGTTTTGTTTTTTTTTTTTTTTTGATCTATTAAATTTTTTATGGAACGCCATATTATCGTTAAATCAACCAAAAAAAAAAAAAAAAAAAAGAAAGAAAGAAATGAAGGTGTCATTAATTATTTAAAGATATTATTTCAATTATTAATATTGCTATCATGTCAATTGAACTGATGCATGCATCCGTTGAGTTCAGGAGGACGGTAATTGATTTTATGTGCGCATAAATGCAATCAGTGCGAACATTTTGGAAATGTTGAATAGTAGAGACTATTAAATTAATAATGCTCTCCTCATAGAATTGACGTGCGCATTGATTGAATTAATATCAGATATCAAACTGAAGAGAGCAAAAGTTCAAATACATCGCGAAATTATTCAATTGAATTGATACTCCTATCAAATGTTCTTGCATGGCCGTAGGAACCGGGGGCACGGGGGGGGGGGCATATATAGAATACTGTAGAAAACACCTACTATATGTTTGTGCCCCCTCAATAATAACGTCTGGCGACCTCTTTTTTCTTGCTTGTCAAGGAATTTTGGTAGTTGATAGTGCCCCCCAACTGAAAATGTATGGTTGTGCCCCCTCAAAGTGAAATTGCTTCCTACGGGCCTGTCTTCTTCTATGTTAATTTGGCGCTTCGTAAAATTTACCCAAAAGTTATTATTTATGTTGACGTGCATAAATAACTTGTAAATCGATATACTTTCATCTCCCATGCTGGAAGTCACATATGTTAAGTAGCGACGTAACTAATATACGTATACATATATTATTGTTGCACGTCAAATTTACTAAATTGTAAACTTAGATCAATATTTTTAAACCAATATTTAGCTAGGTTGATATAACTTACAGCAATAGAATCTATCATGTAAAAGGAGGTGCTTTAAATATTACGTGGAAACACCAAGACACAATACACAATATGAATTAATATATAAAAAAAGAAGATAAAATACTATATAATATAATATAATATTTTATCTTTGAAATAATAATTCGAATATGGGAAAAAGATATACCACCATACCTAGTCTTTATTTGTAACAATTCATATTGAAGGAAAATGCGTATGTTTTAAGTCAGTGTGGTAATTTTTAGGTCAACAGCATGTCAACATAAATAACTTTCAACAAAGATTATGGATCGACATTATTTAATAAGCTGCATGCATCTCGCATGTGAAATGTCATACATTGGGGGGGGGGGGGGGGAGGTATTTGATATTTAATGAAAATTTTCCTAATTCTTATCCGTTCACGTTTTTCTCGCATATCAACATAGTTATTATTTATATTGCATGTTGACATGTGTTTTGTTGTATTTCGACATAACTATGTAGCTTTTGACATAATCTACAGAAAAATAACTTGCATATACATGGAGGGGAATATGCCACCATAAAGGGGAAATATTAAGTTGGCATTTTTCTGCCCCTTACATGCAAGATAAAAGAAATTTAAAGAGAGAAAAGTATGTCAGCATAAAGATTATTATGTCTATATACAAAATAACAATAATATATATATTATGCATATACGATTTCTCCTTGCCCTTAGCTTTGTCTTCTTGTAAGTTCATTTTTCAATACTACTACTGTTCTCTCTCTTTTCTACCTCGTAGACGCAAGTATCCTGTCAATTTAAACAATTGTTCAAATATTGTTATAGCAACGAATTTACATGTACATGTACATGCATTTATACGGATTTCTAGAGTTCATTACCGTGGTAACAGGAAATGATTGAGCACCTTTTAACTTGTAGCTTTTTTAAAAAAAAATATTAATTAGCAATGCATGTGCACAGTCTTTCATGTTTTTCACACATTTTCCCCCATTCTCATGTTACTATGATACATATTAACCACGAAGGCAATTATTTTATAAAGCCCCCCCCCCCCTTAAAGGTGGAGGGTGTGCGTAATTCTTCAGTGCTTCGTACAGGTAAAGGAGTTGAATGATTTATTTTAATTAATAAACGCCGTGAGAGCCCATTCTGACAAAAGGGAGGACCATCTATTTTATTAATGTTTTTAAGTTCATAGCCATTTAAATGAAGTGTCGGTCCTGTGGCAGGGGTCACAACCTATAGCCCTATAGCCGGATGAAGTCTGTAATGATTGAAAAAAGGGGGAGCTTATAGAAACCTCCACAAAATCTTAATGTCAACAACTGTTCAAAAATTAATTCACAGAGGCAGCATTATTTTCACCTTCAAAATGTGAATTAATCGTGAAAGAGGCGGACAACATTAAAACCAAAGAATTTCTGCCTAAGGTTCAACACCCCTCTGTTCACTTTTTGTAAAATTTTTGATAACTTTTACTTTAATGCTTATGATTTTTACAAATATTAAAATACACATAATTATAGTATACATTGCGAGGCAAATTTTAACAGAAATGGCCTTTTAACTTGACAATTTTATAAAGGAATAAATCCCGAATAATAGTCATCAATCACAGTGAGAGTTATTTCTCTTATCAGAGGAATGATAAACCCTAAATTATCTCCCTTAGAAATCTCCAATCCTTGATTCTCAACTGAGAAATAGTCCTTTGACGAAATGCTGTCAAAATTTTCATACCAAGTCATCGCTTTTTGTGCATCACGAAATGATAGTATTAAATATATGTGTTTCTTGTGAATGCCTAGCGCAGAATTTTCTCTTGACATCAGTCTTTGTAAGCAATTTCAGTATATTACATGTTTATTTTATCATTGAAATAAGAATAATTCTCCTCTTATAACGTATACGACAATATTTTTGTTGGATTCATTTTTTTTCTCGTGGAGGACAAGAAAATGTCGGAACTATATCCATCAAATTAATTCTATAGAGCTTCCATTTCGAGGAATTATATGTATCTATTATTTTTCTCAGCTTAGGCGTGATTTATCAGGACTCAATAAAACATGCGTATATGTCCTTTAATAATCACGCTCAATCTGTCCATGGATTCGAATTCTGTTAAGAAATTTTGCATAGCAACGTGTAATGACCCAAAGTTCAAGAAAGAACCCATTATCTATAACTTCCTGTGTGAATTAGAAGCAGCAGAAGAGATGCCGATTTCTGAATATTGAAAATATCCTAGGGACTACCGGTACTTATAAGAGACTATAAATTTCAACATTTTGTCCCAACCAAATCTTTTAACCAGAGATTATTTGCAAGAAAGTTTGTTTTACATATGTTTTACTCCTTAAAAAAATTCTACAATATTGTTTTTGTTTTTTTTTGTTTGTTTGTTTGTTTTTTGTGGCTTTCATTTATATTGACTGATTTTGATAATTGGCGGAGAGGCATGGTCATTTTCATCGTCTTTTCGAGGAAAAACATTGTAAGATGTCTTTCAGTACATAAGGTCATTTCCGCATTAACTTCCATTGTTGAGGAGCAATTTTAGTCAAACAATACAAATATTTATGAGGAAAGAATCCTTGACATTTGAATGAAATCTGTGAGAATGTACATGCAACTCAGTCGTGTTATGTGGTTCATGAAATACAAACAAGCCTGTTTGAGAAGTGTCTTATTCTTATGAACTTTCAAAACTAAAATAAAAAATGAATTCATATCTTTTTATGCCCCCGTAATCGAAGATTCGGGGGTATATAGTTTTTGCCATGTCCGTCTGTCTTTTTGTCTGTCCGCAAAAATTTGATTTTGCCCATAACGTTTGATTGATTGGAGCTATGGCTTTCATATTTCACAAGTGTATTTCTTGTGACTAGACCTTCCTTTGGGTACCAACATATTTGATCTCTTGACCTTGACCTTGGAGTTCGACCCACTTTTGCAAAAAATTACCTAACTTTAACCTTGGCCATAACTTTTGAACAGTTGGTGCTAGGGCTCTCATATTTCACATATGTATTCATTGTGACAAGACCTTTCCATGGGTGTAAATATTTTTGACCTTGACCTTAGAGTTTGACCCACTTTTAAAAAAAACTATAACTTTGGCCATAACTTTTGAACAGTTAGAACTAGGACTTTCAAATTTCACAGGTGTTTTCCTTGTGACAAGACCTTCCTTGGGATACCAATAATATTTACCTTTTGACATTGACCTTGGATATTGACCCACTCTTAAAAAACGCTAACTTTCGCCATAACTTTTGAACAGTTGGTGCTGGGTATTTATATATTGAATGTGTATTTCTTATGACAAGGTCTTCACCTGCATACCATTAATTTTGACCTCTTGACCTTGGAGTTTGACCCACTTTTAGAAAATATTAACCTTGACCATAACTTTTAAATGGTTGGTGCTTGGGCTTTCATATTTACCAGGTATATCCCTTGACACAGGTCCTTCTTTGGGTGACATTTTTTTTTTATCTCTTGAGCTTGACCTTGGAATTGAATTGCATTTGAGAAACTTTAACCTTCGCCATAAGCTGCCATACGGGGGCATCAGTGTTTCAAACACATCTTGTTTTAATTAAAAAAAAAAGAAGCAAATAGCAGTATTGCCCACTGGATAACTGTGATACACACGCGGCTTAATTCAAACCTACCTGTATTATGGCCTTGGTTTATGTAACACTAAATTTGCTAGATTTCTGTCATCTTCCTGTTGTCAGAGCAATCGTGTTTTACTCCCTGTTGTAGAATTGGATGCTTATATCAAGTTATTCTTTGATAATTTGTCTACATTATTGTCCTTGTGACAACGTGATGAAATGTCTGCTCAAGAGGTATCAAGGGAATTTCTTGAACTTATTTTTATTCATTCATAGCCTTTTAATAAAGACTATGAATTCTCATTTCTTGGTTTCGTTTACATTATTACTGTTATTAAACTACATATAGTTAATCAACACACTCAAATTTTAGTGGAATTATCCCCATCAGCTGATTAGCATTATCATAAAGAACTACGCACGCCTACATTGTACATATATTTATTTCAATATTAATGGCAGTTAGGCTATGAAAACTTGTTTGAATGCATAGTAGAGTTCATTAGTAACGGACTGATGTTTTTAATACCAGTGTTGAATAGTTAATCGCTCTTAATTACAACTACATGTACTTATAAGCGTGTACATGTACTTAAAATAGCGGATAGGAAACAGTGCAAAAGGAACTGAAATGTGATTAACACTAAAATAAGTACGTTTTAAGTCTGAGTACGTTTACAGAATTAGGTTTGTTGCTGACTGTCACAGAAATATGTTGGGTTGTCAAATCCACAGAATACGAGGCGAAGCCGAGTCTTTTACGGACTTGAACAACCCAAAATTTTTGTTGACAGAAACAAATCCAAAAGTGTTTTGATTTTCGGTTGTTTTAGTATTTCTCTTTATTGATAAAAAATTTCCTTATCAATAAAGAGAGATATTTAATACGTCAAGTACCAGTGCCTACAGGATATCAATTATAATTAAAGGGTTTCTCGTGTGTGCGTATCTCCTTGTTTCGTCATCTTGTTTTCTGATTACGTCAGTGAAAAGGAGTGCTACTCTAAATTTAATCAAAGCATATCAAAATCTTTAAAAAGCGAAAATAACGCTGCCGGCTGCCATAATTTTTGTGATCGGCCGAGGCCGATCACAATTGATTCCATATGAAGCATATGGCAATGTTTGCGTACACATAACGCGAAAGACAACAGTAGTTTCTGTAAATAAATTCTTTCATACCATCGAAAATGCTTAAAATCACTAGAGAGATTTTTTCGAACATTTTCTTTGCAATTTATATTTCAAGCTGAACGAAACAAAATGTGGACAAGAATTTGATTTTTTTTTTGTCGATTGGTTCCCTGACATTGGTTGACAAGGGAAAAACCAACGACAGTGTCTCAGGGATCAAGACCATAGGACCAGTTCTAGCGATTTGTACAAAATTAACTTGATAACAATTGTTTCGAGAGGAATAAACAAAGGTAATCAAAGATTACGAAGCTCACCTCGACGAATGTTATCTATAATTAAGGCAAATTTCACATATTTTTTTTTCTAGTTAGGATACATCCCAAGATCAATATCCATGCAAGTTTGGTTTAAGTAGGACTTATAGTTACTTGAAAATAGACCTGCTCCAAAAACTTTTAAGTTATTTAGTAATCAAGAAAATTGTGCTGAGTTCCAACATCCAAAGCAAGTCTGGAAGTTTTCATCCTTAGATGCACCATCTATGCAAGTTTAATCATAACAGGCCATAATATTATAAACCTTCTCCAAAAAATTACCCTGGTCACTCATCTGGAAAATGTAGGTCAGATTCAGAATCAAAAGCAAGTCTGGAAGTGTCCATCCCTAGATACATCATCCATGCTAATTTGGTTAAAATATAGCAAAAATTCACTCATGTGGAAAATCTAGGTCAGATCCAGCATCCGAAGCAAGTGTGGTAGTGTCCATCCCTAGAAGCATCATACATGTAAGTTTGGTCCAGGTAGGGCTTATAGTTACTTGGGAATGGAACTGCTCCAAAAACTTTAACCTGGTCACTCATCCGGAAAATGTAGGACAGATCCAACATCCGAAGCAAGTGTGGTAATGTCCATCCCTGGATGCATCATCCATGCAAGTTTGGTCCAAGTAGGGCTTATAGTTACCTGGGAATGGACCTGCTCCACAAAACTTTAACCTAGTCACTCATCTGAAAAATCTAATTCAGATCCAGCATCCGAAGCAAGCATGGTAATGTCCATCCCTAGATGCATCATCCATGCAAGTTTGGTCCAGGTAGGGCTAATAGTTACTTGGGAATGGACCTGCTCCAAAAACTTTAACCTGGTCATTCATCCGGAAAATCTAGGTCAGATCCAGCATCCGAAGCAAGTGTGGTAGTGTCCATCCCTAGATGCATCATACAAGTTTGGTCCAGGTAGGGCTTATAGTTACTTGGGAATGAACCTGCTCCACAAAACTTTAACCTGGTTACTCAACTGGAAAATCTAGATCAAATCCAGCATCCGAAGCAAGTATGGTAGTTTCCATCCCTAGATGCATCATACATGCAAGTTTGGTCAAGGTAGGACCAATAGTTACTTGGGGAATGGACCTGCTCCAAAAACTTTAACCTGGTCACTCATCCGGAAAATGTAGGTCAGATCCAGCATCCGAAGCAAGTATGATAGTGTCCATTCCTAGATGCATCATCCGTGCAAGTTTGGTCCAGGTAGGGCTTATAGTTACTTGGGAATGGGACTTGCTCCTAAAACTTTAACCGGGACGCCGACGCCGGGGGTATAGCATAAGCTCATCTCGACTTCGTCGAGGTGAGCTAAAAACCATACAAATGTTACAACAAAGACATTAATAACAATGTTATTTATGTCCCTGGTCACGGAAAATATTAATTCGGTCATGATTTTTTGCTTGGTAGTGCCCCTCCCCTCCCCAAACTGAAAAAATTTTGGTAGTCCCCCCACCCCCAACTGAAATTGCTAGAAAGAGGTGAGAGGTAAACACTTGCCGATCATTTCTTTTAAAAGGAATACTTTTTTGTAGATTTGGATGACATGATAACGACGTTTTATCCGCTATGTTGCCGTCCAAATTTTGCTACTCCCCGTCCAAAGAAATGTTGATGGTAAGCATGTGACTTCCTTTATCCAATGACAGCATCATTCTAGTCCGAGCCAAAACAAACGTATTCAGATCTGTGTATAAATATAATACATTATAAAACTAATTCTTTGCACTCAGAACGTTTAATTTCAGTCTCAAGCTAGACGTTTCATGCTCAAATTTTTATGTATATATATATTTGGATTCATTTTCTTATCATACACATGTAATATTATAACACAACATAATAAAAATATAATGCAAAACACAATGCTACGGTACACACAACGAATATAACAACAGTTCTTGGGTACATCATGTACAAAATCAATCATTCTTCCTCATCAAGCTTATTTAAACCGAATTGTACATTGTCATAAATGCTCATCTTTGAAGATGAAACCTGATCAAACGTCATAGGTCGTTTAGCAGACGGATGCACCAAAGGAGTAGGTTCTGGGATGTCGTCTGCTAAAGAAGAGTTAGTTGCCCACCGAGGAGACTGTTGCTGATTTAACATTGGCGTGGAATCTCCGGGATTATCGTAATCCTCATCATAACGCGAGCTAAATCCGGGATAGACCTGTACAGCGTAATTAGAACTTTGTTGTTGTCTTGAACTTAAGGTACTATATGGAGTCGGCTGCGAGGAATTGACCGGAAATAGCTGTCGTGCGATTCGTTGTTGTTGCTGATAGTATTGTTGCTGCGGTTGTTGCTGATACTCATACGAGGGTTGCCCCGCATTGTATGTTGAGTATTTAAGATTACCTCCTTCAATTGCTGGAGGATATGTCAGCGAAGTTTGATATGGCACCGAGTTTCCCCTGTCTTGATAGGTCACTGTCGCACTATGTGGGGGATTACCACCGAGAGTCACAAACTTTTTCGATGTTCCCGCTCCCCCTCCGATTCGACCATTACGGACACTGGATGGGGAAGGTGGCGGCTTTTTGTCAATGACGGCATATGTTGGTATAAAGTCTGAAGCTCTTTTGTTGTCTGAGGATGTGGTGTCATTCTGAAAAGTTAAAATTTTGAGATGCATAAAGTTCAGTATATAATCAACGCAAACTTCTTACTCGTTGGGTACAAAGAATGACCTAATTAAGTTGAGGAGAACTTGTATTGTTGTTTTTGAAGGCCTTACTCAATGTTTTTCATTTCAAAAATGTATGTAAAAAATAGGTAAAAATTAAAATTTTACCAATTTTTATGTATGTCAAAAATAAAAAGGGAAAGAAAATTGAGAGAAAAAAGTTCAAGTTTTGATTCCTATAGAGGAAAGGTTCACTTTCTGATTCTCTTTACGGCTTGGAGACACTTGTCTGCCTGTCTGTCTGTCCGTGCATGTATAGCTGTCTGTCTCAAAATTGTGTCTGTGCTTTATATTAATTTCGAGTCCTTCACTTCTTTAGTATACTTAAACACTTTTTTAGAATTTAAATAAAGGTAATATCTCAAAGATCAAGGTCACTGAAAAACACAGTCTGGTCTTTAAAGTATCTATTGACTGAAACTAAATCTATTTCATGCTATTACTTATGAACTACAGGTTAATTATGATATTGAAATAATGTCCTACAGTGTATATAAAAGGTCAAGGACACTGTGCAATAAGATATACATGTATATTGAAATCGCGTGACCATGCAGTTGACCTTGAAAAGGAATGAATTTAAACTTTGATGTTCATGACATCATATTGTAAACTTTGAATTCAGTAGATCAAGGTAAGAGCGAAATTTACAACATCCAGGGATATCCGGGCAGGACATGGTTATTCTAGTCAAAATAATTGCATTCGGGGTTTTTTTTTTGTTTTTTGTTTTTGGTGTGTGTGTGTATGTGTTTGTTTGTTTTGGTTAGATGCGTTTGTTTGTTTGTTTTGTTATTTCTATATATATATATATATATATATATATATATATATATATATATATATATATATATATATATATATATATATATATATATATATATATATATATATTTACATTTACTTTGTGAAATATAACATTTAAAGCTGTTACAATTTTTATTTCAATATCCAATCCAAATTTGGACTACCATGTAACCAAAAAAAATCTATTGAATATACATGCCAGTGTGTGTGTTAAAGAAAATTATTTTGATAAATCTTATCCGCGAGTTGAACATTTATTAACAGTAGAGAAGAGAACATTTCATGATATGATTGCGATTTATTTATAGACGGAGGAAGCAGTGATGCACCCAAGAATTAAAACATTTAAATTGTTTGCATCATTTCTTAACTCAAAATTAAGATGTTTCACGATAATCGCATTTTGATACAAATTAACCAAAATTCAAGGGTCTAAGAACAGATGCTACAAAGAAACTTTTTTTCCCAAACATCATGAAAATAACAGCTAAGTCTATATAAAGAGTGTAAAATGAATAAGTTTTGTCGCATAAAGTTTTCATTTTTCATTCAGTTTCTCAAAAATGCCCCATAAAGTTATAGAAAATTGTACAGATTTATCAGGGCGGTGGCAAAGAGGAATAAATTTGAACATCATCGAAAGTCAAAATATTAAAGATCTGATATGTGTATCAATTACAACCAAAATAATCCAACAACATATACCAATCCATGCATCCAATTTTTTGTTTATAGCATGTGTCCTTAAAGCTAATACTTAATTAAAAAGTCTAGATAAAAATAGCATGATAAAGGCAAGTATTTGTGTTTTTTACATGAATGGGTTATCTACAAACTAACACAGCACAGCAGTTGCCGTTACCTTTTAAACTTTCCTAAGCATGCTTAAAAAGCAATTTGGTTTGCTTTGAAGAGACTTACAAAACTTACAGCTTGGGTTTGCGTGCCTTCGTCTTTAACGTACAGCACAAAACAGGCGTGCAGGCACAACAGCAGACAGATCAAAACCAGGATCAGGCCAATACCGAAAAATATCGCTCCTCCAACCGTTAATCCGGGGCTGAAAAAGACAGAGCCACCTTAAACAGATATTACATGTGAGATGGTCATTGACTTATCATACAATGTACCGAAACTTCCCTTTGTATTTCACTTCATATTTTTAATATTACACTAAAGAAATATTGGTTGTTGAACTACTTTATCGAGTTTAAAGGTCGGGATTTATTAGAGAATTTTTTTATTTCTTAAATAAAATCTGCAACATGATGACTTTGTGTCATGTTTCAGATTTTATTTAAGAAATAAAATATGACAGAAAGGACAATAATCTAGCTGAAGTTAGATCGTCCATCCGCGCCTCTTTCAGCTATGTCTGATTTCGGATCGGGAATTTTATTCTGATTGGATGGTCCTAAATATTCTGAAATCTATGGAATTTCAACGAAAAAAATCTCTAAAACTAATCGATTTTCCGTTTTCCTAGTCAGTGCGAAACATTTTTGAAGAGATCCCCATTCCAAATCTAATCTTCGAATTATCGATAAATAAAAAATATGCGCTATTTCATAATCTCTAATAAAATAAATGGGCAACCATAATATATCATATCTTAACATGATCAATAATTATAGTTTTCTTCGTAGGGAACGGAAATTACATTAATTGCCTGTGATTTAATTTGATTTTTCTAATAGTCTTGTCTATAGAATCAAGCAATTTATTCGCGAATCGGACAAATATCTCGTTTGATGAAAACTTTTTTTTTGAAAGTATAATCATCTCATCAAATTCAGTGGGCGTATATATTTAATTAAAATTCAAGTGCTTTCGTTCCTGGTTAGATCAATATGTGTACACACACAAAAAACAAACCACACTGCCGTGAGAAATTCAATAAAAACTGAGATTTCTCGAGAAAGGATTTTAAAATAAGATTTATATGTGTATCATTTGGCCAAATGATTCGACGAATATAACAGATGAAACTTCAAGCAGCATTTAGCTTATTTTGAAGTCAACATCCTGTATATGATACGATAAACAATTTTCCAGCAGATGCCAAATTCTCCATGGAATGAAGAATAGAACAAAAACTCAAATGATTCCTTCAGGAACTCCATGCATAAATTGCTCACACGTGTGTTTTACTCTTTGAGTAATCAGTGCTTAGTTCAGCAAACATTCTTTTTTCTGATATTAGAGATTTTATGTCGCCTTTCATGATAATGTCTCATAACGCAACAAACGAGTGCGCAAAACTAAGGCACTTGAATCTGAGAATGAAGCTGAAATTGGATATATATATATATATATATATATATATATATATATATATATATATATATATATATATATATATATATATATATATATATATATATATATATATATATATATATATATATACATACATACATATATATATATATATATATATATATATATATATATATATATATATATATATATATATATATATATATATATATATATATATATATATATACATACATACATATATATATATATATATATATATATATATATATATATATATATATATATATATATATATATATATATATATATATATATATATATATATATATATATATATATATATATATGTATATATATATATATGTATATATATATATATATGTATATATATATATATATATATATATATATATATATATATATATATATATATATATATATATATATATATATATATATATATATATATATATATATATATATGTATATATATATATATATGTATATATATATATATATATATATATATATATATATATATATATATATATATATTCTTATAGTTCCTCATCCTCTTCATTTCAATGGTATCAACAGTTTTAGAAAGGAATTGATATATGATTTAAGATTAGTAGCCTTTGAGCTAAATAGAAGTCTAGACCTAGTAGTATATCTTATATCGAAATTATATTTTATTCACTGATAAAGATTTTAAGGAATGTATGGTAAAAAAATTCAGCATTAACAGGTGCGAGATATATAAGATTAATAAGGATCATTTTATGTTTAAAAAAAATCATCTATAGATTAGAAACTTCAAGTAAATCACGGTAACTCGTTTCATCTTCAACAAAACATCTTCGATCAGCCCGAGGCAGCTACAAAATTTGGTACTGACGGTTGCACAAATTCGGTATAATCCGGGCATGTTTGCTTTCCTATTCTGTAATGACACGACAAATAATAATGCATTACAACATCTTTACGCTGCACCACTATATTTATTTGTGGAGAAATGTACGACGGGATCGCTAGTGACTTGGTAACAAACAACACATGTTAACTGGCATGATAACAAATATTTTTGTGGCGAGACAAACTGCAGTGAGAATGACGACGTGCAATCAGCTTCTTCGGCGAAGGACGACTTCTACTGCGTCCGCTATTTTCGTAACGTTGTCTTCTAATACGTCCGCGCATATCCAAATGTGATTTTCTTTTCAATAGCGCTTACTTAAATCAACAAAATTGGATTCCTAAGCAAAGATTAACACAACGCAATATCCCGCATAGCATAACGATCGAAAGGAGTCATCTTGTTTCTTACTTTTAGAATAGCGTTTGCCCTGTAGAGCAAAGAAAGTCAATGGAACAATTATTTTACTTAAAACTTATTATACACAACAAGCGAGAAAATTACAAAACGCAATTAGTTATCCTAAGAAAAACTTCTAACCCCACAGAAAGCTTACACGAATTGCTAGTGATATATAACATCTGGAAATAGATCAAGTAAATTGGCATGCAGTGCTCATCGAATGTTATCCGACGATAGCTGTTAATGGAAAAGAGAACGTTAAACGATAAAATTAATATGAAGTATTATCGCATTGAATGTCCGCAGATTCTCGTACAAGACGTATGGATTATCCTCTAATGTGGAAATCATAGTTATAAAAATATTCTATCACGTAAAAAAAATAAACTAAACTACCTGCTGGTGTAATAGATTGGTATTCGTTTTAAAGGATGTACTGGCAAAACATCACAGAATGCAAAGAATGGCCAGTTTATTGCGGAAATAAATTTTGCGCGTTGTTTTGATAAGGTAGAAGACAAATTCCTAATTACTGAACTTTTGTGTGAGGGACTTCTCGTAAAGTCGTATCTGGAAAACATCAAATTCGATCTTATGTTTCTTATGTGTGTGTGTGTAAGAGAGAGAGAGAGAGAGAGTATCAGTTGAGACATAAATTTCGCAAATACGCACATAAAAATTTCTTGATTTCCTTTTATTCAAGGTGCCAGAGTTTTGACCTCTGATCCCCATTAAAGACTTGGCAGATGTGCAGATAGATTGACCACGAATAATTGACATATTTATAATTTGGTTTCACCGTTCCGCCCAGATTTGTGCATCGAATGTGGTTTACACTAGTAATTAAAGTAATTACCGACTAATTTTGTACATCTGAGCGGACGTACAAATATAAACACGCATGTTCTTCGTCCTTTTTCTCTACTGCGTTACTGTATATGAAATTTCTTTTGCAATTGGAGTAGAGTCGTAGAAATAAAACATAAGTACGTGTATTTTGGATGACGATAAGGTTTATAACGTTTTCTAAGGTAATAAAAGACGATGCGAATTCCAATGATGGCGCTGTAGCGATCGAAGACAAATAGAATCAATATACATCTTAAACCCTTACAGAAAATGTACAAGTTATTGAGATAACATGCATATTAATCAGCTTATGGATTTCACCAAAAAAAAAAGATGAGATTGTCCATTTCATTACCTTCCAATAGCCAGCAGCACAATACCCACAAACACGAAGACGGAGGCGAGCCCTAGTATCCCCACTACAGCCCGAGGGGGCAGCAACCACTGATGAAAGTTCTTATAAATGCGTGTCCCCTCCATTTCTCAACGTCACATAGATCTTCATAGCTTTATTTAATGGACTCCATATCACATTACACTTGGTCAATACAAGATGTATCGCACAGAATGGTCTTTGATGATTAGGTCATTATTGTGAATTAAGAAGCAATCCGTTGAACTATTAATTGGAAAAATTTAAAAACTTCTATGATAAAGACATCAGCCGCAATGTTTATACTGGTCAATACTATTCAATGGGTCGATATCTTGTGTTTATCGCTTGTATTTACACTGGGCATCCACTTCTCAATGAAAGCATTCCACGGTGACCGGAACACAAAGGGCCTTCCTCTCTTGAATTCGTTAACGATATTCACTGATCCCCAAGTCGCTAGCTCACAGCATCGCTCTATTCCGCCGAGGAACGCGCTTATTTTCCCGAGAAACTTGTTGGGGAAGAAGATTCATCGAGGCAATTTTTTAAGACGATAAATATCTCTGGTTGTGTAATGATTTCATCATATGCTCATTATTCTCTCCACAATATGTTATCCTGCCAGCAACATATGTATAATCACAGGTCTTATTTCACCGATCTGGATCCACCTCAGATGAAAGGGACACATGCACGAGTAGAACACAAAAACTGTTGAAACCTAGCCTTATTTAGTTTTAAAACTTAAAAACACGAAGATCATACTAAATTCATAAGTAACACAGCTGCTGTATCTTAGGATTTTGATTAATAGTGTGAGTCCATTCGAGAATATTTTGATTAATTTGTTAAGGTAAAAAAAAAAACTAATTACAGAAAAATCTTTTAATGCTAAATTATATATGGTGAACATGGTGAAGAAACTTTCTTTCATAACGTGCTGTATAAAATCACAGATTTTATCTTATTATTATTTTAATCTTCTGCCCAGATTCTCGGCTTATACATTACAGAGAATAGCCAAACTGTCATGGCTACGTTATATATTTTGAGAATTCTTATTTAGTTATTCTTTTGGAGACTGCTCGAGAAAGAAAACTCTATCTTTTACAGATGAATGTAAAGCAAGTAATAGTTTTCCATACACAATAAAGTTCAGATTTGACTTTGCACAATTAATCTGCCAGGCGTCTGGCAGCTATTATCATTCATAAAAAAAGAATAAAACATATGTGCATGAACAAAATTCATAAAAGTTTTGAATCATTAACTTTCAAGGAACTTCACTTAATAATGCAAGTTGCAGAGAATTGGATATGACTATAAATCCCGAAACCTGGAATTATTTGTGGGGCTGACGTCCTGTACTATACCGATATATTTTTGCAGGAGTCTGGGAATTCAGACTTTGATTTACAATGTGCGGTGCTTGACAAACTTGCATAATCTCTCTTGACTGTTTAGTGCATGTAGATTTATGTTGATTGTAAAAGAAACAAAGACATCATTTTGTTGATTGTCGAGTGTGATACCCTGGCTGCGGTAATGCAGATAACCCAAGGGTACCGGAAGTGTACATCCAACGTGGCCCTTGGCATCTCACTCGGCATCACAGGGCAAAATGGTCGTTGGTGCATTGCGTGACGCAGGTATAATACTGCAAAAATAAGCATGTACATTGCAATCAAGTTTCTATCTGGCTTTAAAAAATGGTCTGCAATATCTTTTTTAAAAAGGTTGATGAAAGGTTAGGAAACATGGGTGAATAGCATTTTTCTATTAAGCAGATTTTTTTCATATCGTTTCCAAAGCTGAGCTTGACGTGCAGGTGTACCATAGAGGAAATAAAGCAGTAGCTTAAAAATGTTTAAAAGGTTTTACAGTTCACTTATTATACACGTGAAAAAAAAAAGATATGTCAGGATTACACGGATGCCCCCGCCGACATGCAAGTTTTTAAATATGTTAAAGTCCAAGAGTGTGAAAATAAAATTGGGTGGAAATGGCATGCATTAAACTGCTGCTTTTGCTTTCTAGAATAGGTTTTCTATACCACAACTACATGAGGTACGTGAAATGGTGATCACTTACAAGCAAAGTAATAAACAAGACTCCAAAACGGTAAATAATTTGAAATTTGAAAGTCTAACGGTCATAACTTTTGTAAAAATTGGTAAATCAATAGAATACTCTTTGATCTGTATAGTCATCAACGAAAGAGACAAACCAAAGAGCATTATCTGCAAGCACAAAAAAGTATGGAAAGCAGTGAATTATCAGAAAATTTCGAATTCTAATGGTCATACCTTTGTTTGATATAGGTCAATCAACATGAAACGAAAACTTTATCTGTAAGTCATCAATATCAAGATAATCAATCAGCTCATTATCTACAAGCATGGCCAAAAAAGTCCGAAAAACAGTGAAATTTTTCAGTCTAGAAGCCATAAAAATTTTTAAAACTTGCATTTTTGTAAAATGGGTCAATCTGTACGAAACTCGAACTTGATCTGTGAGTCATCAATATCAAAAGACATACCAAAAATCAGCCTATCATACTCAAGCATAGCAAAAAACAAAAAACAAAAACAAACCAAAAAAGGGGGGAATAAAAAAAATTACTATGACGGAATGACAGACGGAAAGGGGGAAAATGACCGAGAAAACGAGCTAAACGCAATATAACGAAATTTCACTCCAAGATCAAACGGTAGCTTCAGATCAGCATATATACGCTTGGTAGATTTAAGGAATTCTCACCAAGAAGCATTTGTTTTTTGAAATCAGTTGTATGAAGGCATTCTTCAAAGTTTTCAACCCCAAAAATGTAAATGAACGGAACATTAAGAAATACAATTTTTTGAAGATTAAAAGTTATGGGAAAAAGGAATTGGTTGAAATCAGACTAACACAAAAAGAAATAAGGTCAAGGTCAAATGAAACGTCAGTGTCATTAAATTCTGGTATTCACCAAGATTAATTTTTTCATGAACTTTAACGAAACATTTTAGAAAATGAGCAATTACAATAATACCACCCCCCCCCAAAAAAAAAAAAGTGAGGAGGGACAAATGAAAGAGTAACCTAGTCGTTGTAACTTTGCAAGGGGTTACATGTAGCCCTCATGGAATAAGTCAGTGATGAAAAAAGGAAGAAGTTTAACTTAATTCTGGTTGTTTGTGAAAAAAATAAACTTCTTATTAAGCTATACATAGTAACTTGACACAGATACTCTGATTATGTTAACGTATGCTTTGCCTATCATTACAATCGTTTTATAGCCAGGTATATTCATTCAACGTTCACTGTGGTCATGATCAAGTATATAGTATTGTGAACCATAAGTCTTTTGTTTCGGGGGATGTTTTCAGAATACCTTTTCAATAGGAACTATCCTACTTCATCTTGAATTTTCAGGATTTCCGATGAGTTATAGATTGCCTAAGAAACAGACCTAGTTTCTATGAAAAGTACATTTAGAAACGTTCTTTCTCAATAAATTTGGTTCTAGTTGTTAAAGATTGTCTGTATCAAAGTTTCAATAGGAAACCAAACTGCGTATGTGCAACCTTTTTCCAATCATATATATTGTCAAGCTTATCTGACTTAGCCATGTTGATTTGCAGATTCCTTGCTGCTTTATACTCACAACCCACACAAACTGTGCATTGAAAATCCCACCAAAAACTGATAGTGTATGCATTATGAAATTGTTATTTCATGACTCCGAGTGCATATCTTATCAAGACATCTAGAGAAGTACAGCTCATAAAACCATAATACAAGGATTTATTCTTTATGACTTTTGAATAACTTTAATAATTAGGAATGAAGAATTTCATTTTTTTAAATATAAAAAATGCTATTTTTATCAAAAGATTTATCACAGCGGGATTGATTTACATAAGATTAGAAGAGACTCAACTTGATTGTACTAGAAATGAAACGCCCCTTTGGGGGGGGGGGGGTCCTTACTATAGTTTCTTGATCCGTCTCTTGGGTCCAGTTTGAAAATGATCAGAACTAATGTTATGTTTCATCATGTTTCAGTCCTGAGAAGATTGTGGGAGAAAACTTTTTGTTAGAATCTCAGAGGCCTTGTTTGATGGATTCCTGACGTATAAAAAAGGATTTTTAAGGGAGACTGACCCTTTGATAAGAGAGATAATTTTCCAAGAAAAATATCCTGATATTACCCATAGTTTGTCTTACTAGCATTAAGTTATGGAGACCTTTGAATAGTGAATTCAATAGAATCCATCATAGGCCGGACACATTGACCTCTGTTTCCTTCTGCCTATATTTTTCAGAATTTTTTAAAATTATATTTTGACATAAAACATTTACATCCAGTTGTTTAACCCTTACGAATTGAAGCAGTGCTATCTTTTTATGAATTTTAAAAATGCATTAATGTATTATGTACCATATGTAGAATCTTTATTGGTTTTACATTTTGTTCGCAGAAAAAATATTTCCATGAAAGATAACTTGATGGATGTATTCTTTTCTTACAAGCACAGATAACATTGTGATATTCTGACTCAGAAAGCAGTGCTTTATCATAATTCTAATATGAATTTTGTAGGTACTAGTATGACACTAAATATTATTTTCATATACACCTCATACATGTAGTTATACCCCCGCTTGAAAAGCAGGGGTGTATAGTGATGGGGGTGTCTGTCTGTACATCTGTCCGTTACGCTTTGGGGTACCCATCTCTTATCCGCAACTCCTCTTTTACCACAGAATGAAACTTAATGAGACTTTCACAGAATCTTTGTTACATAGTGCCATTGTGAACCTCCTATTTTACTTTTTGATTGGACACAAATTTCAAGCAATATGAGCTGCATTTTTAACATTTAATTTTGCTGTTAAAATGTGCTGATATGATAAATCTATATGTAATTTAAACATTTATGATCAATTAGACTAAAATAAAATAAATAAAGTATTAAATTTTTTCAGAAGAAAGATTTCTGTACAATTGAATGTATAGTATTATACTAGAAATCAATACACATGTATTGTTCAGGATGACAATAATGTAATTTTGATTCAATCAAAGCATATAAATAGTTCTTCCATTGCAAATATGAACAACAGAAGTTTTTAAATGTAGTTTTTTCTGCCATTGAAATACATGAGTTAATTACAATATTGCAAAAAAAATTTCAGACATCAAAGTTGCAGCTCATATTGCTTTCAGGTTTCCAATAGCAAAACATAGACACTGCCATTCTTTCTATAATATTGAGGGGTACCCATCTTTTAATTATCAGCAACTCCTCTTATACCACTGAATAAAATTTAATGATACTTTCAAAGAATCTTTATTACATTGTGCCATTGTGCACCTCCTATTTTACCTTTTGATCAGACACTTATTTCAGGTCTCCCATTGCTAAACATGGACTTTGCCATTATAATCATATGGGAGGCGGAGGGTATCATTTTGTGAGCTCAGTGCTCACAGTGCCTCTAATTTAATGTTGTGATAATAAATTATTGCTCTTTCTATTTTCTGTGTAAAAATTTCTTCATATCATGATCTGACATAAAAATCATTTCTGAAAAAATAAGCACCGCTTCATACCTGATCATACTATTTTCCATTTGAATCAAATGCTATACCTTTACTTCTTAATGAAAATCAATGTTAGGAAGTTTTTAAAAAAAAAAAAAGTAAAATTTAGAGCAGAGGGTCATTCCTCCTTAAGCATCAACTTTAATCAGTTTTGAGGAGCATCAAATAAAGACTTTTTGGTAAAACCTATCAAAACCTAAGTAATTCCTATTGAAGAAACCAGTAAAAAATTTCTTCCACAACGGGGGGAGGGGAGAGGGTTGTAATATAAAATATTGATATATTTGTCAAAAATGGGGGAGGGGGGGGGGAGAGGAGGAAAATAGTTCTTCCTTCACCCTTGTCCAGTTTCAATAGTCACTTTTCATGCATATTCTTTTTTTTTTTCCTTAGTCTACTGGATGAATTTTCCCACTGAACTAATCATCAATATTGCACATTGTGTCATAAACTACCACTTTATCTTCACTGCCTCAGCCACACAAGCTCCCAATGGGAAACCAATATTTGATTAAATTAAAGGTGGCATAGACTAGACACAAATCCAGACAGCATCTTCCCTGAGGGACGAAAACCAGCTAGAAATGGACTAAACTCCAACATACATACATGTAATTTAAGCTATTGTCACATGACAAAATCAAAGCTAAGAAGACACAGTAAGATAGGACACATTGACTCAAAGATCTCATCATAATAAATTATAAACACATATAGCATAAAATGGCACCCCTCTCACATGTAACAGGCAAAACGTATATCCATTATTGTCCTATTTATAAACACATAAAGCCAATGATGCAATCTTTATATAAAAAGACAAGAGTACACCATGGCAAGATATATTTATTACTCAAAGAATTAAAAACATAAAATCTCTTCATATAAAGACAATATTTTTCATAACATGTACAATATTAAATGACAGTTAATATCATTTGTAACTATATGTACATTCACTTGGTTTCTCCATTTTGACATATGCTGTCTAATGCATGTCTTTATATAATTTACCTTCATTTTTTTTCTTAAAAATGTTAAAATTTAATATTAAACTATTTATATTAAATTTAATATTTTAACCAGGTCTACTTCCTTTTTATAAAATTATATTAAAAAAAAAAAGTGAAGGACATTTCCTTATGAACTAACACCAACGAAAAGGATATAAAAATCTGATGCAGCATATTACAAAGTCAGGTTGTTTTAATAAGGAAATAAACCTTTAACCTTTTGTTCATTTTTCTCTGTATTTAAATTGTCAGCAAACAGCTGGAATGTTAAAACATATACAAACTTCACATTTTATAGTTCAAGAGGGTATGACCTGAAACTTTTCACACATGCACTTGTGTTAAGAATCTCTGATTACATCAACCCTCTCCAAGAAAATTATACATTTTTTTTAAATTACACTCATAAGAATATAGAATAATACAATGATACCTCTAATGATACACATTTCATAGTAGCTCAGAGAGTCTTAGATATTTGTAGGGATATATGTACAGTGTATAGGAAAACCTGCATGAAATCAAATAGGGGAACTGACATGATGACATTGTACTTCTATGTAAACATTCTAATCACTACATATCTTATCAATTACATAAACAGGATTAAAGATGGTATGCAGGAAGCAAGTTAAACAAAGCTCTTTGATTTCAACAATTGTACTCAATGGCCTTTTCAAAATGGAGGATCTATTAAATGATTAATTATGCCATTTACCCCTAAAAGATATCAAATTTTGAAATTAGTTGGGAATTAAAATACATACATATGTACAATTTATTTCAGAAAAGTTAAGTCTAAACCTTTTCTTTGATAACATATATATGTCAACAACTGAATGACCTCAAGAGTATCATATTGCATTATGGGTAAACTTAAGCAAAGGCAAATCAGTTGTAAAGAATAAGCAAATAAAATTCATCCAGAATTCTATCAATGAAAAAAAATCACAATCAAAACAAAATCACAGATCTTAGAAAACAATTATAAGCTGAGCAAAATAAATTCAAGAAAAACAACCATTTTCTTTTTTGGAATGATAAATGATATGAAAAGAAAATCACAGTCAGACTGAATCAACTCAGGAAATGACATCTATGTACCAGTTAAAAAAAATCAAAATTGAATTGAAAAACTTCCACATAATTCTGAGTCTTTAAAGCATTTAAAGTATATTATAGATCAAGTCATTCTCAGTGTTATAATAATTAATTGCATATACTGTAAATTACCTTTTATTCATTAGAATTTTATTTTTGTGTAATTATGCGAGACAGTCTGCTTGCAAAAATTTCATTCTTCTGTTTATTTGTACTCTTAAAGATTATGTAGAGCAAATTAAAATTCGTGTAAATTTTGTCTCACTAATAAAGAGTAAATAATGACTATCTCGTGAAAAATTTATGTTGCAAAAATTTGTTGATCTACAGTAATCATTTCTTCTATGAAACACAAATACAGTATTAGATTCTTGAACTTAGATTGCAAGTAAAACTTTGTAATGCCACTTCTAATGAAATAAAACATAATATCATCACATAAAATATCTTAAAAACAAAACATATAAAACAGTCCAGCATCAAATTGCCCTGGAATGCTATGAACACTTTAACAAAACAACAAATTCAAATTAAGCACCTGATTGTTTACATGTGAAAACCTCAATTTTCAAAGTCCACCTTTTCATCTCTTTTTGTAGTGAAATTAAACTCTTTAAAAGCCCTCCTATACTTTTCTTAAATAATTAATGATATATTAATAAGTTTTGAAATTCATATTATAAATCTTGTCACATCTTCAATACCCCAAAAAAAATATTTTTTGAAAAATCACACTTTAACATTGAACATTTTTCCTGCAACAATTATTACTACAAACCTGAGACTGAGTATAGCGTACTATGACTGATTCAATAATGTTTTCAAAAAAGATTCCAATTCATATAAGCATGCATTTAATGCCACCCACTTTTATTTGTGAGAACCAGTACCTTGATTTATCCCCTGATATTAAATGAATGCATGGTCATGCAATGATAATATTTTTGATTGCCAGCAATATCAAAATATATTAGAAAACATCAGTATATTTTATTATCCATGTCCCACTTTTGTGCTGGCATGTTTTGTCTGGATTTCACAAATAAAAACTAGTATGTAATTTCAGATTAACAATACATATTACAAAATTTGTTCTACAAGAATGTACATGTAAATTAATACACAACAGATAAAAATACAATTTCCATTTTCAAAGGGCAATTATTTTACATACATATTTAAAACAGTGTTGTACATATGCAAATTCATCATGCATTTGTTACAGAAGATAGCAAATATGAAGATTAGACAAAGATTTGATCAAATCTAATTGATTCAGTGGTCGAAGGGACCAGTGTCTGGGTTGGCGGTTTGAACACCATTGATCTGTATCCAAAATGTTTTATTGGCATTTTACGCTAGTGAGGTAATTAAGTAACTATAATTTGGTGATTCGCACCATTTGGATATGCATGGCAGAAAAGGCATTTTTAAGATGAGGTCAGATGCTGATTTCAGTTGCTGTTTTTCTAACTCAATTGCGAGTTGTTTTTCTTTAGAATTTTGTATCTTCTAATGCTGCTATAATATGTTTCTTTTTTTTTGTTTTTCATAGATGTCAGTAAACCCCCTAGCAAGCATTAAATGATTTAATTAATTGCCATGATCTGGGAAGTATGTAATAATGTACTGGTACACAAACTTTGAAGAAATTCAGTTTTGCAAAGGTAGAACTCCTAGTTACCATTCTTTTGTTTTCATTTGGCACAACACTAACATGCAAATTATAGAAATGATTAAGTCTCAAGCTCGGAAGACAACCCCTTAGCTAAATATTATCATCTGTATATGGCACAAATAAAGTTCAAATCTACTTTATGAACTCTGTTGTCTACTAAATAATATCAATAATAATCAAGGTCTTTCTTGTAGCATTTAAAACTTTGCCTATTGAAAAACTGCTTGTAAATGTATATGTTAGTGTGGAAAAAGATTCTACAAGATTTTATTAAAAATAACATTAAATTTAACTGGAACAAGATGCATTTGTGAACACTGATGCCCCCATATGGCAGCTTATAGCAAAGGTTAAAGTTTCTCAAATGCAATTCAAACTCCAAGGTCAAGAGATCACAAATGATGTTACCCAATGAAAGGACATGTATCAATGGATATACATGTATCTGGTAAATATGAAAGCCCAAGCACCAACCATTCAAAAGTTATGGTCAAGGTTAATATTTTCTAAAAATGGGTCAAACTCCAAAGTCAAGAGGTCAAAATTAATGGTATGCAGGTGAAGACCTTGTCATAAGAAATATACATGCAAAATATAAATGCCCCAGCACCAAAGTTTAAAAGTTATGGCGAAGGTTAACATTCTTTAAAAGTACATTTGTAGGTCAAACTCCAAGGTCAAAAGGTCAACATTACTGATATCCCAAGGAAGGTCTTGTAACAAGGAACACGTCTGTGAAATATGAGACCCCTAGCTAGCACCAACTGTTCAAAAGTTATGGCCAAGGTTAAAGTTTTTTTTTTAAATGGTTCAAACTCTAAGGTCAAGATCAAAAGGTCAAAAATATTAACACCAATGGAAAGGTCTTGTCACAATGAATACACATGTGAAATATGAGAGCCCTAGTTCCAACTGTTCAAAAGTTATGGCCAAGGTTAAAGTTTGGTAAATTTTTGCAGAAGTGGTTCAAATGTCAAGGTCAAGAGGTCGAATATGTTGGTACCTAAGGAAAGGTCTTGTCACAAGGAATACACATGTGAAATATGAAAGCCATAGCTCCAACCAATCAAAAGTTATGGGCAATGTTAAAGTTTTTGCGGACAAACAGACAGCTAGAGAGACGGACGGACAGGGCAAAAACTATATACCCCCGAATCTTTGATTACCGAGGCATAAAAATGACATTAAAAGAACATCAGAGTAGCACACATATGTACACAACCTTATACATACTGATTATCTCTACAACTATATCATATATAAACTCTATCACTAAAGCTCTTATAAATATAAACACTTGGTAAAATGACTACAACTGCACCAGCAAACATTACCAATGGCAGATGAACTGAGGTATATTGTAGCTACCCTGATTATTTTTACAATTTACCTGATGCATGTTAACATACTGTATACACATTACTAGTGGTTAATAAGTACTTTTCACTAGTCAACACCTTCAAATTATTTTCTTGCAGTACTGTTTCAAATATCCTTTTTTCTCCCTTTTGCATTCTATCCCTTTAATTGAAATAAAAGAATCATGCTAAAATATTATTCCATTGAGACTAAACAACTAGTATTTTGATTGTTGTGGTTGATATATTTAAAAAAAAAATTGGCAAAAAATTATCCAGATTTTCTCTTTTTTTTTTTTTTTTTTTTTTTTAAATTTTTTGCTCTTAACAGATACATATACATTAATACATTATTATAACAGTAACTTGATCCGAAGAGTCGTATCACGTCGAGTTGACAGGCGTGGATCATCAGATCAAACGAGACGCGAAGCGTCGAGTTTGATCTGATGATCCGCGCCTGTCAACGAGACGTGATACGGCTCTTCGGATCAAGTTACTGTTATAATGATAAATTTATTATATATCCCCCTTACAACTAGCAAAATATAGTTTTAAAAAAAACTTTTGAGATCAATGATATAAGATTTTTCCATTAAATAAAGCATATTGTCAAGGAACTTTTTGATGCGCATGAAAAATAACGTCATGTTCTGTGTACTACGTCATCAATTTCAGAGAGGGGTGATATGGATTCAGAAAACCACAGTGTGGTGATCCGGAAAGTCGGATCACACCGTACGAAACCTACAGTAAAATTGAGTGATACACACTTGGGTATATAATAAAAAAAATTGATACATGTAGTCTCCTCATAGACAGCCTTAATCACCAGGATTTGGAAGTCATCAAAAAATAATTCCTAGTAAAGAAACACAATTAAGGTAACCATCAAAACTTAAAAACAGCAAAAATTCCAATCAGCAATGATTTATCAAATGTAGCTGTATATACTTTTTATCAAATACTTGTACCCTTAAAATCACCTTCCAAATCTCCTGACATTTTTTTTTAAATGTTTGTTTATAACGACCAGAATCATAAAGGCACATGAATGAGATCATAGTCTGAGAATCAAATATAAAATATTTTTCAAGAAATTTATTGTTGAATTATTGAATGTTAAAGAATACAAAAGAGATGAAAAATGAAAATCTCTAAGTTTTCTCCCTTCCATTCTTAAAAACATGGAAACTTACAGTGACTTCAAAAATATAAGTAAATACTGAATTGTATGAATTTATGTATGAAAATATCCAGAAACACCTATAACAAACAAACTTTATGTTAATTAAAGGAGAATAAATTGTAGAACTAGTAATTACAATACATGTTCATATATCTATACCCAAAATTTAACAATAACACAACAATCACTTCCTATGATTCAAACATATACTGCTAACTAGGAACTACTTAGAGAAATCTTCTACGCTAACTTTCCCTTTAGCTATATTGCCATATGTATCCTCGACAAATACTGTAACAAATGATGCCCCCAGGGGGAGATTCCTGATGTGTGTGGTTCTCAGATGAAATACAGTTGGGGGTGTGTCCTGAATAAACTCCCAGAAATGGAACACTTCACCCTGAGGTAAAGATCTCAGCTCCACCAATCTAAGACCATTGCTGGATTTCACCATGTTTCTAAAATTAGAAGTTTATAAATACATGTAGTACAGATTACAGTGGTGGATCCAGAAGTTCATGTGGGGGGGTTTTGAGGCTCGTTGGGCCGAAGGGGGAGGGCATGGGAGGGGGTGCCCCCCTCCCATAGGTGGGGGTTCGGGGGGCCTCCCCCGAGAAATTTTCTTAAAAAATGGCTCCAAATGGTGCATTTTCCAGCATTTTAGATTGAATTAATTCGTTTTTGGCCACTTTTTTTCTAGGTGATTTTCAAGACTGACCTACCCTAATTTTCAAGAATTAGAACCAAAAAAAAAAAATAAATAAATTTTGGGATTATTTTTAACTTCCATGTAAACTTGAAAAATGAGACTTTTCTTAAAAAAAAAATTAAATGTAAAATCTGATAAAATTAGAAATATCGCCATTTGAAATATAATATCCAATTCTTCATTTTAAAATGCACATCCAATGTGTCACATGTGAAGCTCTGACTACCAAAATACAACTGATGTGCAATTTCCCAACACTTAGAAAATTTGGATTCTGTGTAGAAACCCTTATTACTCTTTTCAACTACTTGACTCTACTGTAAATACATTTTGAAATATAAGCAAATAATGATATATCATATTGAAGAATAAATATAAATTTATTATTTTGGGAAATTGTTGGAATTATTGCTTTTTCATGGGGGGGGGGGGGGGGGGGGTTGATTTATAATTTCTAACATAAATGCACCATACTTCTATTTTTATCTTATCCATGCACTTACCAGCCCAATGTTTTGAAAAAAAAGTCTTGAAAAACAATAAAAAAGTGGCCAATTCTTGTTTTGACAGGATCTCTATTATATACATATAAGTTTTACCACAATTCATTATGCAAAGTTGTAACCGTTCGTTGGGTTTTATTAAACATCATTCAACTGTAATTTTAAAAAAAAAATGCAGACCATTTGCTTTTTAAAATTGCATTGTAACTTCTATCTACAAGTGTGCTTTTTTTCTGAATAATAATAATAATCACAGTTTATTCACATAGTTCAATAAAGTAAGATTCAATTTTCGAAGAATATTACTTTGGCAATACCAAAACAATACCTGTAATAACTATGTGCAGTTTTGGTTTGTTAGTGTATGATGTTGTGTCATCACTACCTGACTACATGTAGCTGCACGGACTATCATGATCTCTGTATTCATGGTACTGTTGTTATATACCTGTGTATTGTGTGCGCTCAAGCGGAAAGGGATTTCGCATGGGTCTGTATATTTCACCTCTTTGTGTAAAACAATGGGCTTGGATAGAGTCTCATTTATGCAATATATTGTTAAAATGACACTTGTAAAAAAAATTTTTGACTGGGCGGGGGGGTTTTCCCGAACCCCCCCAAACCCCCCTGAATCCGCCACTGGATTATGTGTATACACTGGTAACTAGACACTGATTTACCAAAAGCCAAGCTTCTTGATGTCTAAGCGTACAGTGCAACATGTTTATATAGTGAAAACACTTATAATGAATTTTTGTTAAATTTTGTTAATAAAGTCATAATTAAATGTATCACCAAGTAGTACACTCAAATGGTTTTAACTAGATACAGGAATTATGGATATTTCGATGTAGTGAATTATGGATATAATTCAGCAAATCTGTCTGTCTGTGTAAGGTCACTATATCAGGGTTTTACTGTATTGTGTAACTAATATGTACTGTATACATGCAGTCATACTTTGGCTGCAGATTTATATTTTTATTACATGTATTTAACAAACAAATCTGTGATGAAATAACATATATAGGAGTAATAAATAGAATCCAGAAAACTGTGACATGAAAATGGAGTTTGTTTGGAAAACACAAAAAATCACTGTGAGTGAAATCAAAGCTGTATACAGTGGATGTATTGTATATCGTGTGAATAACAAGCAAATTACTATTGAATAACCTCTTGCTCTCCTATTGTTGCATGACCAAACTGAACAAAGCAACCATTCATATTACATGTAAGATCAACTATATCACGCTCTTAATGATTTTCCTTGACATCTATTAACTACTATATCTAGCATGGCACTTGTTGTCTGATAGGAATATCAAACCCTTATCCAATGAAACCTGACATTTAAATTAAACTTTTGGCCATTTTTGGAGAAATTTTCAAGATTTGGGTATAAATGACACAATTCATGGTGTCAAAATACATTAACTAGCAAGAAAATTACAGCATTTTTAATAGCTATCATATGCAGTTGCCAAGAGTCCAATACTGGTATATATTTATTAATTTAATGCAATGTCAACTAAAACTGAGCAGTTCTGACTTTTCAGAAATTACAGTGCCAAGAAAAGGCCCTAAGTGAATCTTGCTCTTTATCTGAATTTCATTTTTTTCCTCCATCTTGTGTTAAAAATTGTCATGATTACTGGAAAAAAAATGTTTTAAACAGAGGACCATTCTCCCTTCTTTTCCCCTGAAATCCTTACCCTGATATTTCTGGCTGTTTCCCCTGATTTGTTGGATTACTTTTGTTGAACCATCTACATAAAAAGCAAGGCATATACATGTAAGAATCAAAGTTAAATCATATCAAAATACGTAAACTGCTGGTTCAGCATTGTCAAAAAAGGGCAAAACAAACTTCAAAAACTTTTGTCCTCAAATTTCATTTATCCTTGAATTTAAAAAAAAAAATAACTTCATTGTTACCTTTTACGTAAATAATCACTTAAGGCATTGATTTACATATATAATGTATGTTCTAGGATTATCTGATGTATGACTGACTTACAATTTAAAGGATCACAACACACAAAAAAAAAAAAAACGGCAAGAAACACTGTTTAAAAAACTAATTAATCTCCTAAATATCATTTATGAAAATTCTGAATACAGTTACTGTATACAGGGAAAATTTCGCCCCTGTTTTATTTTTGCTCCTTTCACCCAACTCACAGGTGGTCCAATTTAAAACTGGGCGAATTAAAGAACATAGTATAATATTAAACAAAACTGTGACTGGGTGAATTTAAAATGGGGCAAAATTGTTTGCAAATGTGAGAGGGTGAAAATAACACAGGGCAAAAATAACCCTGTATACAGTACTTACCAATTACTACATTGTATATGTACTTATTTTTAATTTAATCAAAATTTTAGTTGCAAAATGTAGGTCATGGGCCTTTTTATAGCAATCTTGAATTAGAGCTTTTAGTATTTTGAATAATTAGCTGCATAATTGGCATGGCTTTCAATTGACAGGATGTAGAGTAGCAGGGCCCATTGACAGCTGATATTAAATCAAAGTTGGGCAACAGACATGAGTTTACTTACTAACAATTGCACCAATGGCACTCAAGTATGAATCCTGCTAAAATAAGTACAGTTACAGCTATGACTAATGAAGCCAGTACCTGTGGAAGTAGAGCAGCACCGCAGAGGAGCGATACCAGTGGGCGCCACCATCTGTAAATGACAGCTGTTGAGTGGGTGGTTCCTCGGGAGAATTGGGCAGGGTCATAGGTGTGGTAGAGAGGGGTGAGGGTGGGGAGGAGGCGGAGCTTGTAGAGGAACAGGAACTGCTCTTCTCTGATAAATAAACAGTATCAAAATAGTCAAAAACAACTGTAAATAAAAACACAACAAAATAAAATGTGGGCTCTTTAGTAGTCACCATAATTAAGCTTAATCAGTGATCATTTAGATTTTTGTAAGCAGCAAACATGCCAAACTAAACTTAATAAATAGAATTTAAAAAAAATTATTTGAATTTATGTAAAGTGTATTACCCCTTCTACACTGAGTTTTAGCCAGCACTCGACCATCCACTCCTAGTAACAGGTCAGTGACGATTTCGCATCCTATCTGGTCCGATATCATCTGGTGCCGTTCTGTCCCATCATAATTCCGAGAACTGAATGTCAAACTTGTAGGAACTAAGGGCTTGAAATTTGACTCTACATTAACAACTAATGGTGGTGGGGCAATGTAGCATTTAGTTCCTGTTTTATTGTACTGAAACAGCAAAAAAAAAATAAATCATGCATAGCACTGTGATGAAGAAAATTTACTAAACATTTTCATAACTATAGCCAGTCATTATTGCTAAGGATGTAACTGAACTACTAATGTATTACATAATACAAACACATTGGTCTCTAATCAATGTGTTTTTTTTAATAAGTCTTTAACATTCCTGAATTTAATAAATTTCTATGATAATCATATAATCTTGTCTGAATAAATGGGAGGGGGTGTAAATATTTTTTATAAATAATTGCTGCATGATGTCAAAATATCAAGACTCTAATAATAACATATTCATTTAGAAACATACTTGCCCCCAACATGGTAAAATTGAAATGGGTTAACTTTAAATTTGATTGCAAAAAAGTGGGTAACCTACTAGTCAGGGGCAAATTTATGTAATGCAAAGTTTGATACCAGACCTTGATATCATTTGGGGCAATTTATTTCTTATAGAGAACACTGTGCAAAGTTTGATGTCTGTCAGGCAAAGGGTTCTCAAGATACTGAGCAGTCAGTATCTTCCCATGTTCCAATCTGACCTTATTCTTTGATCTTGTTACCTTAAAATCTACAGTGGCCATCTACTCCTTAGGGGGAACCAATGAACTAAGTTTTAAGTCTGTCAAGCAAACAATTCTCAAGATATTGAGCAGTCAATATCTTTTTATGTTCATTTTTGACCTTTGACCTTATGACCTTAAAATGAATAGGGCTTATCTACTCCCCAGGCGAAACCAAAAAGTTTGACGTCAATCAAGCAAAGGGTTCTCAAGATAATGAACAAAAAATAACTTCCTTGAGTAGTTTAACCCTTGAACTTGTGACCTCTAAACCAATAGGGGTAATCTTCTCTTTAGGGGAAACCTGTGTACTAAGTTTGATGTCTGTCAAACAAAGGGTTCTAAAGATATTGAGGGGACAACATTGGTCTTCCGACCCATATACCAGTTGACCAACCAACATGTGCAAAACAATATGCCCTTTTTTCAGGAGGCCCCAGGGCATAAAAAAGGAGCCATGTTTATATTTCAGATTTCTTGTACAGAGAGATGTTTACTTTTTTAACTGGATTTTGATAACTTGTAGAATTTGTTGTATATGCTGCTTTTGATGTTGTGTCTTTGCCTGACTCTATGCTGCAGACACTGCTTCTGTCCTCACTAATGCTCCTCTCCTGAGTTGACTGTTGTTTAGACTTGTACCTCTGGACAATAAACACCCTATTAATGTCATCAAAGCCTCGAGCCATGACCCCAGATGGAGTATGAGCAAGATCAAAAGTGTGTCCCAACTCATGTAAAGCTGCCCCCACGCCTGTTGCATAGTTGGCCCAGTGATACTCCCTGTAGAAAAAGTTTATTGAAAACAATGTTAGCATAGTGTAGGCTTTCTACCTTGCTTAAAGTTCATCACCCCTTTGTTCCTTTATATAAAATCTAAAAATAAAAAAAAAAACAACCTGAAAATAAAAAAAAATCTAAATTATAATTGAAATGTAAACAGTTTTGGCATACATGTACTTCAGGGTGCAGAATTTGACAGAAATCACCTTTTATCTTGACATTGTTTAAAAGGAATAATAATCATTAATTCCAGTGAGAGTTATCTCTCTTATCAGAAGGTCAGTGAACCTTAAAGAGGAAAATGCAGCTTTGATCTGAAAAGTAACAGTTTTAATAATTCAGCTAAAACAGAAGTAACCTATTACCTATATGCACTGTCATCCATATATTTTTTCCTGTCAATTTTACGAACATCTGTAAATCTTTGATGTATTTCTTCAATACTCCTGGCCCAGGTGTGTAGGTTAGCGGTACCAAACAAAGCCAGCCCTCCTCCACCTGTTAATGCAAATATCATCCTGATAAAATAATATTTCCACCTGTTAATGCTCTCCCTGGTCATTAGCATAAACTGAAAACTTCATTGATTAAAGTTTCTCAAAAATATTAAAAAGAATATATTACCAAGAGCAGCATGGCCCTTTGTCTGCTTCAGGATATCTCCATGAGATCTGGGAGGTTCAGTGTTTTCTGGTAGAGAATATCGAGTAAAAGACATAAAACAAAACCATTTACAACAATCTTTCTGAGTAAAATTAGACATCATTAATTCTTTAGCAAAATGTGTCCAGAGTTCATTCCCTGTCATTGACTGAGCTCTTTCTAGAGTCAACTGACTTCTAAAGATATGACAGAATGGTTCATAATCTTGATCCATTTCAAGTTGAAAAGTTTTATAACCAAAGCCATGTTCGTTTAATTTTTCTGCCGTAAAAGTTTGGACTAGCATAGCAGCTAGTGTCACCCTGTCTACCGCACTGAGAACAGAACAATCCTCATCCTCGGGGCCTTGAAAGTTCCCATCATCATCACTACAAATGATATACACAGGTCTGACAAAAAGAGGGATCTCCGGAATGTACCGAGTGAGGGTCAAAACCAGAACCTGAGACTCATGAATGAGACGAATGACATTTTCTCCAACTTTTAACTTGACCAGTACTTTAAATGCTCCCTCCACGACTGGCCATTTAATTGGCTGGCAGGGCTGGATTGAGGTGTTGATAACAATGATGGTGCCATCTGATGTGGTATAGTCTATGTCGCCAATCAGTAAAGGAAGGTGAAGGCTGATTGACTGGTTGTCATGGAGATTGTACACTCTAATAACCATCCTAGCACCATCTCTCTACCAAAGCATATCTTGCCCTGTAATAATATTGTACAGAAATTATCATAATAGTAATGTCTCACTTTAAATACCCTAAATTTTTTTCATTTATACAGTAAAATTTGTTTTGTACAAACTTGGATTAATAGTGAATTTATGGATATAGCAAAGTTTTTTTCCCCAGCAAAATTCTTAACAATTCCTTACAAAATTGTATAGTTATAAGGAACTGATATAATGAATTTACAGATAAAGCATATTGATTTTGTGTCCTGTAGAGATTAAAAAATAATGAATTTAACAGCTTTTATAGCCAACACAAGCCAAAGATCTCAAAATTTAAAATATTGAACTGACACTTTTTTTCTTAAATATTTATATTTGCAATTTAATTCATCAGAAAACTTCAGTTCTCCAAGGTAAATTTTGTGTTAAAAATACTTCCCTGAACATATTCAAGGATAACATGTATATTGCAAATCACTATATACTTAGTGAATTTGTTATATGATAATACAATCAAATTACGGATATAGTGAAATAAATTCACAGGTCCCCAGGACTTTGCTTTAATTAAACCAAGTTTTACTATGCAATACTATAGCTTTAAATCATTCCTTTAGTACTTCCATTAGATAAACACCTAGCTGCTATAAATGATACATGAGTTCTTTTCTTTGACCTTAAAATGACCTTGACAAAACTTTAGGTTGACAACATATACATGTACCTTTTTTTTTCATTTCATTTTTATGTTTCACAAGACATTGTCTATTTGATGTTATGTGAATTTAAGAATCTTAGTTATACAAAAAACATGACATACATGTGATATTAGACTTCTTCCTTAATTCCCTTAGAGGCAAATCTATACTGTGTACTGGTGCAGTATCATTTCCACTATTTCATTAGGATAAATAAAAATTGATATTAAAAAAGTTTATATAGATGAGGGTGAAAACTGATTATTAAAAATTTGAAGAAGGTAAGTTAGATCTGTATACCTGACTTCAATGTTTCTGCTTTGGTGATTTCCATACTTATATTTTTTGTTATTATTTCCTCTCGTTTGTTTGCCTTATTTCTTAAGTAAATTAAGTGCCCTCTCAACACCCTCCACCCCACCCCACTCCCCCACAAAAAAAGTAAAGGTCAAAGTCATTGTTGCAATTCTTCAAAAAAGTATAAATATTTGCACAGCTAATATCTTTAAAGCTTTAATAAAAATGACTTGAAATTTCTCATGCTGAATGTTTTCTAGGCTAAGACAGACTCACTATCTTGGTACAGGACTAAGTAGTAGAGGCAGACTTTGTAAACTGTAACCTGCAAAGACAAAAATGTGACACATCAGACTAGGATTTTTAACCCAGGTCCCGTATTAAATCACTAGTCAGGAGCTCTTCTATCTGAGGTATCTGGCCACTGGTGGTCAAACCTTTTTTTAACATATACTTCATTCAACTGCTACAAGTATTTAATAATTTAAAGTTAATTTTTCAAAATTTTAAATGTACGTGTCTGTTTTATTTTTACTTTGCTAACTTTTTGAATGAGGGTGAACAGGAGAGGGTATTCCCCTCATCCATTTCATAAAAAAAACTTTTTTAATCTTATACATCAGCACATGTACATTGTAAAATTGATATTCAGAGATTTACTGGCACAAAAACATCGGTCCTGCTAAACAGAGTACGCTAGTACGAAAGAGTACTTTAGAGTACGCTAGTAAAATTTAATAATTTAATGCAATTTAACTACTTTTTGTATGTTTTTCTACTTTAGTTAAACATAATGAATATATATTTTAAATTAGATTTGTATGTTTTCCTTATTTTAGGAGTTATTTCAAATTCTGATTTCAGGTGACGGTTTATCGTTTGATCCCGATCTAATTTAACTTGAACATGTTGAAATGTTTCATTGTTAATGTAAAAAATATTTATATAGGGCAATAAATTTAATTTTTGATCAAATTTAGTTGAAGTTAGTAAGTCTGAAACAAAATATTAATCGAGATCAGAGTGTTAATAATCTTTAACAGTTTAATGCATTGAATCATGAATGTTATTTTCTTGTCAAAATAGCGCTAAAAACAAATATTTTGAAATAAATATTGCAATATTAGTTTATAATAATGTTTAATCGAGTTATATTTACATAAATAAACAATTTAATTGCATTAAACTACACATTTTTTCTAGCGTACTCTAAAGTACTCTATCATACTCTGTTTAGTAGTACCCCAAAAACATACATAATACATCTAAGGACAAGCTCAGCAGGCTCCAACTTTTCACATACAAATGTAGGATGCTTGAGTAAAGCTATTTGATAGCTAACACTGCCTACCTCTAACAACTTGTAGTGTTCAATACTTATATGGAACAGCTGACACCAGCTGTGCTTGAAACTTGCTATAGCATACCTTATTATTCTGGACTCGTGTTAATCACTTTTCAAGTAGCAAAGTCTTATTAAAAAATCTTTTGAGAAACCTATGAAAGTGTTGTATGTATAGCACGTTTAGGCAATTCAATAGCGGTAAAAATCAAGGAGGTGGGAATCTTTTTAGACGAGAAATTTAGAAAGTAGTTAATTTGTTTACATGTAAGTATTATCCGCATTTCGAACACGATGAAATTTTGAGGTATTGAGCACAAAGGATTCAAAATAACAGTGACAGTTGACTACATTAACATAATTCAAACTTGAAATGTTTTTGTGATAAAAATAAAACAAAGATCTTCAATTTAGCAAACACAACTCATTTAGCCCCCCTTAGCATTCTTGCAAAAATCAGTGATCGGGCTCGGAATATAAAAAAATCTAAAGCAAAGAGAGATAAGAAAGTTAATCACAATATTTTACGTTTTTATATTTATTTATTTTATTTTATTATTTACAAAGCTGCAGAATTTTAAAAAAAGATTTGAGGTAACTTGAATTATAGTTGAATAATGTTATTTCTAAGACATAGGTAGAATTATTTCAGAATGCTTGTAAGATAAGTAAAAGCATGATTGCCATGAATGTTTACATTTGGTATAAGAGGTCATTCCAACGTTTTCAGTTTTATTTGAATGTAATGTGATAAACACATTGGTATAAAACTGTAAACTAAATTAGGAATTGAGTTCATTCTGAAAATATTGGTCTTCTTATCTTCAGTATCTTCATCTTATGATGTGAATATTGCACATGGTTATGGGATGACTCATCTAAGATAAAAGCACGTTTGCATTTTTGTAACAGAGTAAAGGTGCCATGCCCTACGGCATTATCATCACATAGGAAGTTATTAATCAAAGAGTAAGCATGATTTGTTTTCCCCTTTATTATTCTCTGTATTAATTCATATATTCAGTTCAAGAGCGAGACATTGAAATGGATTTGATATTTTAACTGAAAAACATCTGTACGATTGTCATTTTACAACGGAAGTTTTAAGAATGGGGAAAAGGTAAAGTACTTGGTACAAAATTTTTTATTGCTTAATTAATATAACATTTCATTTTCCTTAGTGTTGTCATGGGAAATGTTAAAATTAATTAATTTAGTCACATTGAACATGTCAGGCTTGACAGAAAAGAATAAATCATATTCCTTTTAGAATTAACTTTCTCAGTTTTTAAGAACAAACAGGTCAGCTATGTAATTATGGTGGTCATGTTAAACCACAGACATGTAACTTTGGACTTTAATATTTACCTCCCTCCATGGTGAGTTACTTTTTGCATTGAAATATGGACTTATAAAGAGATATTTTGATGACATTTATTGAGGAATGATAAATTATTATGCAAAAATGACTGCATGTAAGGCAATCAGTTCTAAGATGCTTTTTTCCCTCTGATTTGAACAGGTCCAGGACAGTCTCTTGATTATAGGGCTGTCATGGTTACACAAAATAACCGAAAACCGAGGTCCAATTTGTTCAGTTCAGTTTCGGTTCCATATTCCTGAATTTCGGTTCGGGTCTGGTTTATATATTAGAATCTGTTTAATATAAAAAATGGTGTCGAAATTAAAAAAAAATGAAGATGGTAACAGTGATAAATAAACATCAGAACTGAAATCAACATCATTCCATGACAAAACACTTGTCAGGAAAGGATAAGATAATTATCGAAACGAGCAGGAATGTTCAAGTTGTGGCTAACAGTAGGCATAGTAGTCCTAAACACTGATGTCTAGACGTTAACATGGCTAAGACTTGTTTTCAGTGTGAATTTAACGTAACAAATAAAGATTTTTCAAGTTAAATTCATGAAATTGAGGTTTAAAATAGATGTAAATAACCATACCAAAAAACCCGAAACCGAACTGAAAATTTACAGAACTGACCCGACCTGAAAAAATTTGGAACCGTGACAGCTCCACTTGATTAAGCCATATATCATGAATTAGCCATATATAGTTTTATTTAACTATTCAGAATAGTTTAATTAAGCTATTTGTTATCACACTTTTTTCTTAAATGTTATTTTTTTTCAGAATGTACAAAAAGCCGCATCTTGGCTCAGTGAACAAATTCAACTTTGAATTTGGAAAACAATGCATGTAATATTCGCTCTTCAAATTGCATCTCCTTGAGAGACTTTATACTCTTTTGGGCTATATAAAGCAATTCATTTGTGACCACACAGTTATACTTCTGGAATGAAATTATAAAGGAGGTCAACTGTGGTCAACAAGATAATTAATTAGTAATAATTTAGCACAATGTGAAGCATCATACTTATCCATGCATCAACGCACACAAGGTGATGTACAGTTATCCATACAGTGGAAATACAACTTTTGCCTAAAAATATTCAAAACCTGCATTGATAAAACTACTAGTATCTTTTATCGGAGTTGCTCTTTTGATAGTCCAAAGTACATAATTATATGAACAGTCAAATACTTGTAACTTTTTGTCTTTTTCTTACAAAAAAAAAATTTTGTTAAAAAACTGTTTAGAAATACCTGTTTAGTTAATTCAAGCTAATTATACCAAATCAAGAAATTGTGCTGGACCTGTTAAAAGTGGGAAAAAAAATAAAATAAATCATCAAAATCAAACTAAATATTTACAAAAAGCCCATTTGATTTATTAAATCTGCAATTTTTAAATGAAAAATGATTTTTAGGGCATCAGCAATGGCCAAATGTAAGAATTTTTTTTTTTCAGTTATACATGTACCACTTGTCGGACACTTTTAGGAAAAAGCTTTTCTCTCCAGTAACTTCACCCTTTATATGATAACGTCTCATTATTAATTTTAATCTGTGTAATTTGAATGCATAAGAAAGTAATGAAAGAATACGGTTTATTGCATCAGGCATGGCTCAAGTGGAGGACAAATAGTACATATTGTAAACTAAAATAATCATCATTAAGCAAATAAAATGCTATTCTTAGACTGTGTAAACTAAATTAAGATTTGAAGAGTTAATATCAACGGTAAAGTGTTAAAATTGAGAACATGCAATCTTCATGATGAAGGAAAAATATTTCTGAAAATTTTGGGTGCTGTCAAGTACCGCTACTTAGTCCGGTAGACAACTGGAGTGTCAGAAACTAATTGTCAACCCAGATAGTTTTTTTTTCTTAGTAATCTTTGGCATAGATTCAGTGCATGCTTACATTAAGAGTGATTATGTATTAACTACTACACCTGCTGTGTTAGAAAAAATAGATGTTGACAAAATAAATTATACCTTAATTACAGAAGTTTGCAGGTGTTTCTATTGTATATATTGAAGAAACTTATCGTATGTGAACAAATAATAAATATAAAAACAAAAAGAAATCCTATTAGTACATGTAGGTTAGCATTTAAAAAAGAAAAACAAAATTTATTAATTTCAACAAGGATTATGGTCATTTAGATGTAAGTCCAATAAAGGTTATAAAATTAAAACTTGAAAAGAAGCAATGCCTTATATAACACTTAACTAATAGGGATCATTTAAAAAACAAAAACAAAAAAAACCTCATCTGTGACAAATGATCTGATATCATGCAAAATGTGTCATGTGCATTTTAGTTTTGATATAATTAAGTACTTGCATTATAAAGATATTACTTTTTCTGCCAATTAAGTTTTAAAAGAAGAACAAAATCATCTAAATTACATAAATCAGATTATGTTATGATGAATTTCTTGAAGGTTGTCCTCAACTTTTTTAGCATGACTTCCCTCATGAATTGATGGGGGAAATTCAAGGTATTCAATACTTGACATAGGTAATTTTGCTTCAAGTGAATGAAATATGTCTTGTGAATGAAAACATTAGGTGGACGTATATTTCTGTGCGTCAGCATTGCGTTATATCTGAATGGCTGTAAACCTATTTCCTCATACCTGTTGGCCTAGGTATGACAGTACAAGACCTTCCTCTGCCTGTACACATTGTTAACAAGATCGGATTACATTTTAGGTGTACAGGGGAAACACCATTAGAAAATCTTGTGAACAGTGAAAAAGCATTTTATTTTATACTGTTCATTCATGATATCACAAGGTGTATTAGTGTTTCATGTGGGGGAGTGAGGGGTATATATAAATAAGATATCCTACTACCTTGTCAATAGGAGAATTATAGTACACTAGCAATGCAAATTAAGACACCCAAGGGGTAAGTTATTGTAGTTTTAGTTTGGTAATTTATCCAGTGCAACAAATTATTAGATTTTTTTTTTGAGTATTTTATACCTGCACTTTCTGAAGACAGTTTGGTAACTTAAACACTATATTAAATTGAATATCCATTATATTATTTTGAATTTATGTTACCTTCATGTGTCTAATATTAAATCTTTTAGAACATGCCATATCTGCCAAGATTACATTGTATTTAAATAGATGAATTTGAGATACAGCTTTCTCTTCGACTTGAATTTGACAGCTCTTGATTTACGCCTGTTTTCATGCCTTGAACAGGAGAAAAATCAGTGACGTGAATATTGAATTTATAATAGGAAATGTACACTTTATTTACTCGACTAAGATACTTCTGATTGGAAGCATGATCTACAATTATAAAATGCGTATTGTTTATGATCAATCACTTTATTCATTGACATTGAAAAATTGAATTCACCTGTATTTTTCCTTTCAAATATAATATATATATACGCCAGCTGATATACATATATATATTGTACTTTTGTCACCTAACAATGATTAATCACTGCTCATCTTGGTAGTAGTAAGAAACAGGTCAGCAGCACGTTTTGTGTAATGAAGTTTACAAAACTGTTAGAAAGGATTAAATCTTGCCACCCTCTGTAAGTACATCATCATTCACAGAGTACAGTACTGTATATATTGGTGAATCATGTGTGCATACTGAAGACTATATACTGATTCATGAGCTAGCTAGGTTTAGCAGTTTTCAAGGGGATTGCTCAGATTTCTAAGTTATGTAATCACATGTACCAGAGAAAGTTGAAAGATTAACCATGGCTCTTACCAATAATTTTAAGAATGATTCAATATGTCCAGCAGGTGCTTGCATGCATGTCAGTGGGTACATGGCACTTACTGCAGAGAGATTCATGAATGTATTGGTTTGTCTGGTATAGAAATGAGTAATAAGTGATTGATAACTTACATAGATATACTTTTTTGTAAAAGATGTTACAGTGAATATTATCTAAGCTATGTATACAGATCACTTTTATAAAAAAAATTAAGACATGAAAGTTAATCTGTTTAGGCAATTAGAATGTGTCTTGATTTAAGAGTAGGTTGTGCTATTTTAGCCTTGGGCTTTGAGTTGATGTGAAGATTGCTTGTTGATCAAAGGTGTATACACATGCAACCCTATCTGCACCTTAACTTCCAGGAAGGAAGTACCTGTCAGTTTGATATTACAGATTCTGGTTTGTTTGAAAATTCCAGGTGTCTAATTCTAAATTAATTGTTTGTTTGTTTTGGTTGAAAAAGATTTCAATGATTTTGTTTATATGTGCAACTTCAATGTTTTTTTTTTTTTGTTGTACTTTTATTATATGTTTATAGTTAATTATAATCCAGCAAAATCACAAATGCTGAATTAAAAGATTTGTAAATGAAGTTTCATAACTTCCAAAAGTGTTTGATAAAATTTTTTGGAACGTTTGAAAAAAATATTCAATATAAGTCTGCATTTTTTTTCCAGGGCACAGTTACAAGAAATGTCTGACGATTCAGATGATGGACCGAAAACAAAATCCAAAATTGTCAAAGAATTTGTTTCCAAGAACTTTGACCCCGATAAGTTGATTGACAGATCTCAGTCTGATGCCAGCTTTGTCAAATTCCACTCGACAAGTTCTGTGTCAGGCAGCAGGAAGTTCACAAGCCAGAGAACTGAGAGAAAGGAACAGTCATCCAAAGTCTCTGAGAGCTCCAAAGTGTTCTTCGATCTCTCCAGCCTTGAGTCTGAAGAAAATGAATCGGGAAGATATTCCAAGATAGAAAAAAGGAACTCCATTGATATGTTGGAAACCATCTCTCAGGATGAAAATTCAACAATCTGTGACAACAATTCCAAAGAATCTTTACTGTCAGCATCAGAAAGCAGGTTTTCATCTGATGATCTGGAAAGTCTTGTGTCTAGTGAGGATAGAATTGAACCAGAAATTTGCTGTGTGCAGTACTGTGACAAGTACCCTTTGATCCTTTCAACAGTGACAGACTCAGACACAAGTCGTCTAAACCAGACAAACGTGAAAGTCAGTTACCAAAAATTGTCGCAAGAACTAGAAAATCACATCAAACCTTTGAAGGCTGCTAAACATAGACATGAAGTTAGGCATCTAGACAGGATAAAGAATGTTTTAGTGGAGGCTTGGCAGGTTCCCATGTTTGGAAGGGACATTGCCTACCGTCTGTGTGATGCTTTGAGGAGTGAGGGTATATTGGACATGCTGATAGAAAACTGCAACTCAAATAACAAGGACCTTTTGAAGGCATCAGCCTCTGTGTTAGAACAGTGTCTTTCCTGGGAAAATCGAAATCATGTTGCAAAAACAGGGCTTGAAATAGTTATAACAATGACCAAAAGAGAAATTGCCAATCATGAGATGTCCTACATCATCACTGGTATTTTAGAGGGTTTGTTCAAAATTTCAGAGGAGGCATCAACAAAAATAATTAACTTTGGAGGTTTGGATGTCATTTTACATTGGTCAAGGTCAAGTGACATTAGAAATCTCAGGCACTGTGCGAAAGCTTTAGCCAATCTGTCATTGTTTGGAGGAGCTGAAAACCAGGAGGAAATGGCCAAGAGAAATGTCCCAGAATGGTTATTTCCTTTGGCTTTCATGGAAGATGACACCATTAGGTACTATGCATGTCTTGCCATTGTTGTCTTACTGGCAAATAAAGAACTAGAGGCTGCAGTGATAAAGTCAGGCACCTTAGAATTAGTGATGCCCTTCATAAACTCGACAAAGCCCTCTTCCTTTGCTAAAAGTGATGCCTCTCAACAACAGGGGAAAGACCACATGTGGTTAGAGAGACTGGTTCCCCTTCTGCTAAGCAGGAAAGAAGAAGCTCAAAGTCTTGCTGCTTTCCATTTTGCAATGGAAGCAGGGATCAAAGAGGAACAAGGAAAACTTGATGTAAGTTAATTGTAGCTCCCTTTTGCATGACATTTTATAGTCTCTGACAAAAGGAAATGACACATCTGCCACAGACAGCCTATAAATATACGTTTTTCTTGTTTCAGCTCTTTTACGAAATTGGTGCAATAGAACCTCTTAAGAAAGTTGCCAGTAGTCCCAATGCCACAGCATCCAAACTAGCCGCCCAGGCTTTAAAGGTTATAGGGGAGAGCATTCCCCACAAGTTAACCACGCAAGTCCCTGTTTGGAATGTGGTGGATGTAATGCACTGGGTGGCACAGGTCAGTGTTAGAACTACTTTACAGATGAATTTGGTCTTTGCCAAATATTATTGATTTTTGTCAGTTTTTAAGTTGCATTTCATGTTTTTTTTAATTGCTATTTTGAACTTCAATAAGAGGATATTGGGACACCCACTGTTGATTGCACTTCATCCGCTCTCAAGGGAACACAACATAGTCAACCTTGGGGTTCCTGACAATGTAAAGAAATGAGATTGAGTCTGACCTGTTGTTTTCATTTTGTAGGTTGGGTTTAAGGAATATGTTCAGAACTTTAAGGACTGCCAGGTAGATGGAGATTTGCTGCTTTTATTGACTGAGCAGGAGTTAGAGAGCAGTATTAAAATTGACTGCAAAATCTCCAGGAAAAGGTAAAAGCTTCATATATACAGAACATATGCCTGTCCTTTCATCTTGAATATGGCAGGAATTACATATACATGTACATTTGTATATTTAAGGATGTAAATCACAATTCACAGAAAAAGGTCTTACAAGGAAATGCAATGATTTAAGAAGGTAGAGGTATGTTTTTATTTGAAAACTTTTCCTCTCTTTTCTGACAGATTTTTACGAGAGTTAAAGTCTTTAAAAATCACAGCTGACTATTCCTCATGTGATCCGACTCAGATGGATGCTTGGCTGATGAAAATTCTCCCTGATCTGTCTCAATATACATATGAAATGCTCAAAGCAGGCATGAACAAAGAGGTATTGGCCTCCACAAACAACGAAGAATTGGAGGGAGTGTGTGGAATCAAAAATGGTATTCACCGTCGTCTCATTCTGGAACATGTGGAAGGTAAAACTCAGGAGATTTCTGTTGAATCCTGGCTCTGGGGCCATAAAACTTACACAAGGTGTCTTTTTGATCTCAGTCTCACTTTACAAAGGAATATATAGCAGAAAAGAGAGACTGAGATCAAAAGTGAGCTTGTCTTAGTTTTTTTGGCCCCCGAACCTGATCTGTGATAAAAATGCAATTTTTTAGATGAAGTTTTTGTAACAAAGATGAAGAATCTGAAGAAGATTAATAGGGAGTAGAGCAATATAGGCATTTATTTATAGCAGATCAAACAGAAAATGCACTTCGACTTACATCAAAATTTGAATGTAATTTGAAAATGCATTATGATGAAAAATGAAGTGAGTGTATGAAACATTAAATGAATCTTTGGTCATGTTTTATTAATTACTTTAACCTTTCAACTTCAGATTTATACACAGCTTTACCATTACCCAAGTATGGCAGTATAGGCAGCCTAACCAGGCAGAAGAGTATAGATCCTACAGGATTCGCATCCTACCCTAAGGCAGTCGATGTGTTCATCAGCTACAGGAGGTCAAATGGATCTCAACTAGCCAGGTAAAGGGCAATTCTAGATAACTGGTAAATTTTAATGAAAGAATTTTTTAATTATGTGTGGAAGAGTTCACTTTTTTTTCTTAAGTTTGAATCAATATTTTCTTTCAGTCAGCATTTTACCACTTTTCCTATTTCTAATATATGAATCTTTGTATTAGTAAGATTCTTAAAATACTATGCAAAGATAAATTTATGTGTATTTAATTTGGTGTTTAATTATACCCTAAAATATATTTACAATCACATTTCATTGATCTCCACTGCACTCAATTTTTCTGTAGCTTGCTGAAGGTTCATCTACAACTTCGAGGATTTTCTGTGTTTCTGGATATTGACAGACTCCGTGCTGGAAAGTTTGATGAAAATCTGTTGATGAATATTCGTTTAGCTAAACATTTTCTGTTAGTTTTGACCCCAAGTGCCTTGGATAGATGTATCGGTGACGATGAACAGCAGGATTGGATCCACAAGGTGAGCAATGATTCACTTGACCTATAAATCATTCAGGTGTAAAATAGTCAAAGGTGAGATGTCGTGATAACTGTTTACTCATTAATCAAGATTAAGACATATTGCTTGCTCAGCAATCCATCATCAGGCTTTATTCATAAAATAATCATTGTCCATCGTATAATTCTCAAATCTTTTAAAAAAAATTCCCTAAAGTTTCATATTAAGAGGTGTTTCTTTGTTTCATTTCTGTACCTTGTGCCTCTGTGTGACTCATGTACATGTACACAATCACCAGACTAAGAGAATCTGCTGTAATTCATAAAATGGTGATGGATTATCTTCATTAAATTGATTATTATTTAAGACCCCTCTGTAATAATTGATGTCAAATTTTAGGAGATTGTGACAGCTTTGGAAAGCGACTGTAATATTATCCCTGTGCTGGACAATTTTGATTGGCCGCTACCCGAGGTACTGCCCACTGACATGCAGCAGGTCGTGTACTTCAACGGAGTTAGGTGAGTGTCCAGTATTTGTATGGTACACCTTGCTTTTAGCTTTAATGATTAAAGGTGGCTAGAATTCCCAGAACTACACTAATTTCAAATCGAGCAGTACATGCATGCAGTTATTGAGAGAATTATAGGATATACACATAGCACCTGCTTATGTCCTATAGCACTAACTAGGGCAAATGTATATTTTAAAAGCTTTTGTTGATATTCAGAATCGAAGTGTAGATTAACATTTTGAATTTATGAATATTTATGGAAAGGTTTGCCAAGGGTAAAAACACTTGAATGAAAGTTCCCTTTTTAATGGTGTAGATAGCTTAGATAATGCATGCTTATCTCTAATGACTACCAGCAGCATCTATATATATACATATATGTACCCTATAACCTACTCCCAGAGCATGATATAAAGGCTGAATGTGATCATCTGTAAGACAAACGAAAAACACCCAAAATCTATGTTGTTGCCGAAAGCTGTGTCATTTTCTAATTTCTTCCTATAAATAAACTGGCTGACTCAGTTACTTTAAAGAGATGAAGAACTTTCTGAACTTTAATTGGCAATATAAATTTGCATGAATGGCTCTTCTAAACAAACACAAAATTACTTTTTTCTTTCTCTATTTGGTCTTAATGCTATAAGTGATAAATGATTGTTTTTTTATACAGCAAAGATATTATTAGAATTCCCCTGTTTATTATATGCTGCTAAAAATTTCAAAATTACATGTTCAAAATTATCCTGAAATGTACTTTTCACTCTATTTGCAGTCTGCTTAATTACTCACCTTTTATCACATAAATTAGACTAGTAGCTTTTATATGATAATACAAAGTTATTCATGCACAACAAGTTTATTTTATATCTGGTGAATTGTAATATAATGACACATATTTAACATTTAAAAAGGCAGAGTATTAAGTCTGACAGATAAACATCCCCCGATTATGGGGGACACAGCCCTTACAGATGGTCCTATCATGCTTTGTCATTTACTGCTGTAGATGGGTGCACGACTACCAAGAGGCTTGCATGGCTAAGCTTGAAACATTCCTCAAAAAAGTCCCCGTTGCTCGTTTGAGGTCTGTGGAGCTTCCCACCATTGTGGAGAGACCAGCGTCGGAGTGCGGCAGCATGACGTCTGCTCTTACGGTGGACGAAGTACTGGCACAGGAAGAGATCGTGATGAGGAAAAAAAGCGGCGAGAGAAAAGACTCACGTAAAAGATCATCAGCGCTCATGGAAACAATATCTTCCATTGTAGAAAATTTATAATTATATGACTATTTATTTTGTGTAGAGATCTTGGGCCTTAAAGGTTTTGATTGAAATTGAGTCAGTGTGTATTTTCTGGTTTGTCTCATCACAGTTATAATGTTTGAACATTTGATTGCTGTTTGCATGTGAATGTTTAGAGTAAAAGTTAAAATGTATGCGAGTCCAAAGTGTAGAACAAAGATAATCATCAGATTTCTTCCTTTTTTTGACCTATGATCTCTGACCTTATAAGGTCATGTGTTTTCTTTACTCTTCTGTGATGGAACTTTATTTTCAGGGTAATTAGACCAATGATACCTCATTCTTCATATCGTAAAGATTCATAACATTCTGGATTGATTTAATTTGATTTTACTTAAAAGTAAAATAAATGAATTTTCTATTCTATGCTAAAACTGATTTTGATACCAACTTTCTTCAGAAGAATTTCAAATTGGCTATCATTGTAGCTTTTTAAGGTTTTCAATATTAGCAGTTGAAATTGTTGTACATTTTGATCAGTTTTAACTATTTATCTTGACCAAGATTTTTTTCTCTCTACAGTGATTTAATAGACCAATATTATTTTCTAGTTTTAACTATCTTATATCAGCTTTTCAGTTTAAAACTTTACAATATTACTTTGTGTTTTTATTTCTTTTTTGTTTGAATTATTAATCATTGTAATTGAGTCATTTTTTGGGGGGTGGGGGTGTAGGGGGAGTTCTCTCACTTAAACATTACAAGCTGGTTCTTGTTTTCTTGGAAGTGCTAGTCTATTTTCAGCATATAGACAAGTTTTTTGCTCTTAATTTAAGAAAAGTTCTTGCTCCCTCCCTTTCTTAGTCTTTTGACAGCCATTTTTATTAAAATGCTAAATGTGTAAATGTGTTTGACTTGGCTTGTGAATTTGCTTATATATATTGTGCCACATGTATTGTTGATGTCTGTTTATTGATTTATGATATGCAACTGAATGATGCAATATCATATAAAATGCAGATTAAGGAATACAAAAATCATGTTATGCAATTGCTTTGTAAAATGCAGATTAAGGAATACAAAAAAACATGTTATGCAATTGCTCTGTACAATTTAGCTTTATTTGTTTTTTTTTTGGCATTTTATCTCATTTATAGGTATTTTGATCAGAAATTTTTATGACAATCAAGAGATGTTTTCTCTTGGGAAAAAGTTTGTTAGAACTTTCCAAAAATTGTTTTTGAATTATAATGAGTTTTGAAATGGTCCCTCTTTTACAGTCCCTTTACTTCATCTTCCCAAGTCAAGGGTTTCCGATCCACTGTGCTCCACATAAACCCTTGACCGAATAGACATTGTTTGATGGGGTTAGAAATGTGCTCTCTGATTGGCCTCATTAATGTTTGCATGAGCCAATCAAAAAAATTGTTTGATCTAACCTGAGTCTAAATCATTAACAGAAAAACATGCCAGTTTTAGTTCTAACAAAAACGTCTTTCTGCTTTGGAGTTAAAGTTATGCTGAATTTATTACTGACTTTTGTCTCTATTTAAATCGCTTACTCTAATTGGTCAATAGCAGAGGTCAATAGAGTTCAAAATGTGTACTCTCACTAGATGACGCAATAGTAAACCCAACAAAGTCAGTCTATTCAGTAAAGGTTTCATGTGGAGTGGAAACCCTTGACTTGGGAAGATGCTGTACTTACAATATCACAATCCAAATGGAGGCATTCTTTTATACTTCCTCCTCAGATTTAAGTCAAAATCTTTAATTTTATCACCCTTAAGGGATGCACAATCCAAGTTTTATTCTGCAAATATCAGTTGAGTGCTGTTTTCTTTGGTATATACTTGGTGGAAGTGAGGAAGATAGCTGTATATATTTTTTAATATCATATTTATGTATTTTTCAATCAAATGAATTCTAGTCAACTGTAAAACAAAATGAAACCAGATATATGTGAAAGCATTCTGGAAACAAGATGTGTAAAATGTACAATAAAAGTGTATAGATGTATTCAATATTGTTTTTAAAAAATGGTGATATACATATATAATGACTTTTGTCAGAAATTTCTTTAAAATATCATTTCTCAGAGTATATTTAAAATCTCAAGACATGCATCTTGTGTAAAAATTTAGCATCTTTTAAATTCATTTGATTATGTTTAAACTTGTTTTTTTTCTTCTGTTTGTATATACATTTTGAGAGAAGCTACTATACAATATTTTTTGCTTCTATATATTTAAAGCATAAAATGTTAAATAATTTGGAAAGTTCTGTGATTTTTTATGTTTGGAAGATGCTGTTGAGCATACTTATAGTTAAAAATGAGAAACTCATGTAATTTAATTCTGCAAGAAATACATGGTTGCAGGATTTTTTGGTGTAATATTCAATAAGTGCTAATGACTTTCAATTGTTTTCATTCCTGGATTTTATTTGATGCTGAATCTTTTCATATATGTATTCTTGGGTCTTATTCATTTTTTCTTTGATTTTTGTTTTACAGCTGATCTTTTCTGAATCTAATACATAGAAATCTTTTTTTTTTAATTTTAGTTTAATATTCTTATTAGAAATCTCAGAAAATTAAAGAAAATCCTTTTCAAGTCATGTAAACACATTTAGGCCTATAAATGTGTTATAAATTTGAAAAAAATGCAACCTGCTCTCGCTTACTTACTGTAGACAGGCTCAAAAACCCCTCTTGTATTTCTCCATGGTGAGCAAGGGTTCAATATCTTTTTATATAACTAACAGGTGGGATTAATTGGCCAATTACTGTAGTAAAATTTCATTATGAAAAGTAAAAATATTCAATATTTGCAGAAAAGTACCTTTTTTGTTGAAAAGTCATAAAAAAAATGCGGAAATGAAAAGTACAATCTTCTTTAGCTTTTATGGATCATGAAAAAAAAATTGTTCATTGCAGTTTTGACTGTTTAGTGATGCAGTCATAAAAAAAAATGACAAACATAATTAATTACTTTTAGTTCATCTTATGTCCTATTCTGTTGAGTTTTGACAGATAGTGCTGTTAAATGTCTTACACAGGTAACATTATTAAAGTTTATAAATATGAAAAGGTTACAGCTATTAAATTTTGTATGTGGTTTGTATTTTATATGTCACTGTTGACCGGTGCAAAACTATGAATGTATAGAGTGTGAAGGGTTAATTAGCTGTGTAAATGTCATTGTCATTACTTCTGATTAACATTAGTAATTATTAAGTTTTTGTTACAAATGGAGTGGATTTTACTTTCTGTGTGTTTTTTTTTCTTAGTAAAACATGTGTTTTTTTTTAAGAAAATAAATTATTGTTAAGATTTAATGAAATGTCAGTGTTTTTCTTTTTTTTCAAAAGTAAATGCCGATTCTGACAGAAATAACAAAAATGAAGGAACAATTAAATCTTTATAACATTAATGTCATAAAAGAAGAAAATTATTGATTCGTATATTGACACGTAAATTTGTATCTTTATTATAACCAGGTATTGGGCATACATGAATTAACATCAAATCTTCCTATTTTTTTTTTAGGTGGGTGCATGATTACCAAGATGCCTGTGTAGATAAAGTGGAGAAGTTTTTGACTGGTGAAAAATCTCCTATACAGAAAACGCTCCCTCCTCTTCCACCCTCAAGCAGTCTCAACTCAGAGAGAAATTCTCCTCGCAATTCAATGGACCGCTTAGAAAGCCATCGGAACTCTTTTGACAGACTATTGGGTGCTAATGGAACCACATTTCCTTAAATTAGTATTTGAAATGTATAGTATTGTTAGTAGTGTCTGGATTAATTCGATTCAATTACACATGTATAATGGATATCTAAAGGCTCCTTATTTGAGCACTGTTTTAAAGCTAATTACAAGAAGTTTTGTAGAAACCTCCTTTTATGTTGCGTATGATTTGTGCATATGTAATTTTTAGCAAGTCTGTAGGCATGCTAGAATTCAAACTGAAAAATGTTCCATAGTCACTAGATTGTTATTCACAATTAAAACTATGCAATCCAGTATATCTATGCAGGTAGATATATTTCATTGAACAACATTTATTTGCTGTACACTGTACAGATGTTTGGTTGTTTTTTTTTAATTTTTCAAAATCAAAATTACCCTGTTATACAGAATGAATTGTCATTTCTAAGGTGTTATGTGGTGTTTTCATTTGCTGGACAAATTTAAGCACCATTTTGTTGTCATTGGAAATGAACTTTACAAATTTAAATGAACTGCAGTCAAATTGTGCAATAATTATTGAGAGATGATTTATTTTTACATGTACATTGAGCTTTACCGATTTTAAACTGCAGAGTTCACTTACAGTTATATAGCATTTAATATTAAAAATTTTACTGAACTTACTGAGAATTGTTTCTTACATTACATAGCTGAGCATATTATCATAAATTGCTCTACTTTTCTGATTTGAAGGAGGATGAAAGGGGTATGAAACACCTACCTGTGCTTGATGTCAGAACTGATTAAACTTCAATACAAGAAGTGTCTCTGCTCTGAATAATACTGTGGTTTCAACAATTTTCCTGGGGATCAAATTTTGTTGTTTTAGCAAAAAACATAACTTCCTTGAAACAGCCACTATGTCCCATATTCTATAAGTGTTTACTGTGGAATCATTAAATATTGTTCATTGGGGACTGATGTTTGTGGACTTCGTGGGTCACCCTTACCCACAAATTTACATCCCCACAAACATTTATTTTCTAAACATATTGATTCATTGAATCTTCCATACAAACGATTAATTAACGAAATTACGTCCCCATGAACAAGTAAAATTTTGCTTGCCCACGAACATTGACCTGCTCAAATTAATATGATTCCACAGTATTAGAATTTGTATTGTTAGTTGATCACCTTATTTCAACTATGAAAGTACATGTAATGACAATTGGTGTTTAACAAAAATTGATGAAACCACAGTATGCAATCTGATTGGATCATAGAAATATTCTTCTTTGTGTTCCCTGAAATAATCTTATATATATTATGTGGCATTATTTGGAATTTTTTAAAAATAATTATGTTTAATTTAATATATTCATTGGAAATTTTGTTCTTGGCATCCTTCGGTTGTACTTTGAAGTGGTAAGGTGGTAACAAGAAAATTTGTTTAAATCCTTACCACATTTATACTTCCTATTACCATATTTATAGTTCATTTTACCTGATTTATACTTCCTGTTACCACTCTTATACTTCCTGTTACCACACTTATACTTCCTGTTACCTCTCTGTTACCACATTTTTACTTACTGATGGCAATCTGCTTGTCGTCAGTCTGTATTGAATTTTATATTTTGCAGTAGCCATTAACATTTGCATTACATCTTTTGCACTCGGAAAAATTTTCATTTGTCCTACATCTAGAACAATTATGCTAGACTACCTCTCTGTTTATACTGTCTTTATTGATATTGACTTTTAATTATTTGAATTTTGAAAGTGATAAGTCTGAAGAAATGACAGATGGAAAGATATTGATGTTAGCAATGCTCTGGGAAAAGTATTTATTGTTGATATTGGTTTGATTGATGATCAGGGATGGTATTGTCTGTGGCTTATTTTTAATATGTAAAAGCATGATGGAAAAAAGAAAGGATTAAATTATAAATCAAGTCTAGAGTTTAACAAAGTTTTAAGATGCAGCTTTATTTCCATTTCATCACAGAGTTTCATTCATTCTTTAAAAAAGTCTTCCTCAGAAAATTAATATTGGACTGTTCACACACAAACCCTTATCTGTACATATTTTTATAGCTTTAAAAGCATTTAAAACGTTTATTCCTGGTGATATATAGACTTTATATTTCTGCTTAATTTTTTTTCCAGTTTTAACTGAAGCTGATTTTTCTTTCTTTTTTTTAAGGTTTAAATTTATTTATTTATGTTAAAAAATTATGTCAGGATGTTTATAAATTTTCTTATTTACGTCAGTGATGTTTACATAATAGAAAAGAATTGTTGATTTACTTTTGCCATAGTGCAGATTGAATATGAATTACTTATTTAATTCTATTGATTTCAATTTTAATGAAACCCAAGGAAGTTGAGAATTTTGAATCTTTTTGTGTTCATTTATAATTTCTTGCTAGATACAATTGTTATTAAAGGTTGTTTGATTTTAAAGAGGGTAGTGTGCTGTGCTCTCTGGTGAAGAAATTTTTAAGGTATATTTACATTAATATTTAATTACTTGAATTCAACCTAAATTCTCTTTAATAAAATTTAGCAATAAAAAAATATCTCATTTGTAATTGTATCATATGGGTGAAGAAACGAACAGTGATCAATCTAAAATTAAAAAAAGAAATCTACAAACAATACAAATCTGTGAACTGGGCATAAAAAAAGGAACTCCGAGAATTCCAGCGGTGGGATCAGGTGTCTAGGAGGAGTAAGCATCCCCTGTTTGACCAGTCACACCTGCTGTGAGCCATATGTATTGATCAGGTTGACGGATCATTCGGAAGTCAAATTTAGTATAAAACCACAGGTCTAACGATTGATGTGAAACATGTCAGCCAAAATACGAACCAATGATAGGTTATATTTGCTAACAAGATCATTATAATGACCCTAAAATTTACGAAATGCTGACTTTAAACGAGGTTGTGGAAATCCCTGTAACATTAACTTATCTGTCAGTAGCTATCTCCGTTTAAAAATTGATCGTCAAATCAGAACATGCTCTTGAGTATAGAATAAGTTGGGAGACAAATACTATATGCAGGTGGTAGCGGAATATTACTACAAAAATAAGGAAAGTTGAAGCTGGAAAAGCTGAAGTCATCTCGTTTGTCATATTCGTTGGCCCTTATCTTCTATAGTCAAAGAAAACATCCAAATATGAAACGGATGAGACAGACTGTGGTGTCTTTTATTTTCACACAGTGTACACGTACGTGTACAAAACAGAAACTTAAGACAGAAACAAATGGATAAAAAAAATCATGTATCTTTCTGGCCTACTTCTTTTCCAAGACAGCAGTTGAATGATGTTTGGGGATGACCATTTGATTCTGGGGAAGAGGGGGGGGGGCAATTTTTTCGAGTCAGATTATTTATTTTCACGCCAGTCAAGATGATCAAGGAAAGGTTATCGATCTTCTTCACTGGAAAAAAAAGGCACAAGCAAACAAAATAAAGGAGGAAAAGGCAAGCAAACACCAAAACTTTTTCGTGGTTTTTTATTTTTTTTTGGGGGGGGGGGGTAGTAGCACCATTTTCAAGGACATATTATGTGTTTTCTTCATTTCTTGTCAATCGAGGATAATTTATTTTCAACATTTTCGAGGACAGATTATTTATTTCCAAAATCTGCCAGCCCCCCCCCCCCTTTCAGAATCAAGTGGTCGTCCCCTTAATAAAACCCAATTAATAGTTAACTGTTACAACTCTGTATAATGAATCGTGGTTAAACTGATATGATATGTTTAATGTCCAGTAGAGGCCCAGGTGTCAAGCAAGAATTGGCCATTTTTTTTATTGATTGATGACTTTTTCCCAATCAGTCGAGCCGGTAGGACAAAAAATAAGTAAGTAAGTAAATAAATAAATAAATAAATAAATAAATAAATAAATAAATAAATAAATAAATAAATAAATAAATAAATAAATAAAAATTCAAATAAAGTGTGCATTTCTGTAAAACACCCCCCCCCCCCAAAAAAAAGCCAAAATAAATAAACGATGTTTTCATTTTTTTTTTCTTCTAAATTTAGGTAGATCTGGATCGGTCTTGAAAACAACTTATTTAAAAAGTGGCCATTTTGAAAGAAGAAAATAACTAATTCAATAAAAAATGCTGGAAAATGCACCAATTAGAGCCATTTTTTATTATTAAAAAAAATTCTCGGGTGAGGCCCCTGCCATCCATGGGGGGGGGGGTCATGGGAGGGGACCCCCTCCCATACTCTCCCCTTCGACCCAATGGGCCTCATCCCCCATGAACATCTGGAATTTCCGAATATATTTATTATGCTAAAAACAATATACGTATGCGACAGCGTCCCCTTAATAATAATGTCCATTTACAGGAATTTCTGTTTGACCCCCCCCCTCCCCCCTTAAAAAAAGCAAAACAAAAACAAATTCGATATAGTTTTGAAATCTGTAATCATGATAGACGTAAAATAGCTTTAAACTGAAGTACTGAATTATCATTGCAAATGTTTACCTTTGATATTGGTGTGGTGTGTGTGCGACAAAGTGAAAATATTACCCTTATGGGACCAAAAACCAAAATTAATGTGTGTTCGATTCGGGTGCTAAAATACTTGACACTTTTATTACATGACACCTGCCGCTTCCCAGAGTTCCCGTTGCCATCGTCGCCATCTTGTTCAATAAACGACGCTAAAGATTCTGCTATTGTGTATACGAGTTTCTTACTGCTGTAGATTGTTTGAAACAGTTTTCTAGAATGAATGTGTTTTGAAGTATGATATTTGCATAACCAAAATGAGTACTACCACTGGTAAAAAGAAAAGTGGTGGTTTTTTAACACGCCAGGTAAAATCAAGGGAAAAAACCATTGACTCTATCACGGAGGAGGAATTACTGAAGAAAGACACTGTAACCCCAGAGGAAGTCCTCCGACTAAATAAAATAACAGAAAGTTAGTATATTAAGTAGCATTGATTATATTTATATCTTTGAATTCTTATCTATTTTATGGATTACAACGCTACCAAATTTACCCTATTCAGGGATTGTCTTTTGTCATCTGACTCATATCCACTGATGAGTTATCAATAAATCGATAATTCAAACTTACAGCCGGATATTTATATCATTTTGAAGCATCTCCAGTTTCAAAGTTAATGCTAATAAATGTGTGTTACTGTATAAAAAGGCAATATAGAGATAAATTTATTATACATATATATCTACGTATACATATGTATATTTTATTTTTCTGACAGTGCTTTAATTTTGTCATTAATAACCATAGCAGTAAAGTCACTGCAATTTACATGTATCTTAAATGTGTAACCTCTGAACTTTTTCTTTGTGTCCTTTTTTTCTTTGCAGGGTTGTCCCTAAGATTTGAAATAGCAGGGGACGTCAAAAAAGTAGAAGGGGGTCTGGGGTTCCTCTTCTAAGAGGAGGTTGAGGGGGAATACCAGAATAACCTGGGGATTATGTCATAATAGGTGGGGAAATTCCCCGACCCCCAGGTCTTAGAGACAACCATGCTTTGTTATGTATACCATAAGAGTTGGACTCTGAAAATGGACAGAGTCAATAGAAGTTGGAAAATTTGGAATAAAATACTCAAAAATTGAAGTACATGAACAAAATATGACAATTTTAAAGCAGAAATTATATGAGTACAAAAATTCATTGTGTAAAGTGTTGGAAAGTTTGGCATCATGTCTCTATATTACTGGATCAGAACAGTTTCTTGTTTTGTGATTAAATCTAGATTCTGGTAAAACTGCATTGATATAGTTTTTAGATTATATTTGCCAAAAGAATTAAGAGAGAGAGAGAGGGGTGGGTGGGTATTTTTACTATTTTATGGTCAAAGTAACAGTGTCAGGAAAGTTGTAAAAGGTACATATATACTATATATGTCAGGGAGTAATCTAAGCCATATTTACTACTTGTAATACTTAGTTTTCAAACCAAAGGTTTGAAACTTCAAAAGACCACTTGAAAATTAATGTTTTTGCTTGTCTGATTAAATTTCAAATAATATCTCTGGAATTAAATTATATAATTCTTATCTTGCAGATTGCAAGAATTGCTTCACAATAAAATTTAATAAAAATTTAAAAAAAAAAATATTTGGAAAAAAATATAACAATAGAACTTAAATTATTATTTATACTAAATAAGCCACGATGACCTGTTGCAGCTAGTGCATGATGGTGCTAGAGACCCGTTTTAACAGGGTTTACTTTTATTTCTGTTGTCGGACTAGACTAATAACATCAAGGCATGGCTAGTATTGATTTTAGTTAAGGCAAAAAGAAAAGTTATTTCTTGGATTGCTGTTTCAAAGATTATATTGGGTTAAATTCTTTACAGAGTATCTATGTTCACCTGACGCAAACATTTATGGCATCGACTTCACAAGGTTCAAGCTGAGGGACATGGAATCAGGGGCAGTTTTGTTTGAAGTGGCAAAACCACCACCACCAGGTTTGACATACTAATTTTTATGCCCCTGGATTGAAAGATCCCGGGGGTATATTGTTTTTGTCCTGTCTGTCTGTTTGTCTATCTGTCTGTTGTCAACTTTAACCTAGCCCATAACTATTGCGCTGTCAAGGGTAAGGCTTTTATATTTGACATGAGTGTTCATTATGATGAGGCCTTTCCATTGGTACAGAAATTTTTGATCATGTTACCTCAACTGTGACCTTTGACCTATATTTGAAAAACTTTAACATTGGCCATAACTATTGCACTGTAGTCTACGTCCCACTCCAGAATTGTGTTACCATCGGGGGCATAGTGTTTCACAAACATATCTTGTTTTCTTTAATTTTGATCAAAGTCTGTGTATTTTATGTTAGTTGTAGGCTTTAAACTCCAGAAAAGCTGGTTTCATAGCCTTTACATTGTTAGATTTTTACAAAATTGTTGTTGAAATTGGCTTCTTGAGATTTTCTTTAGCTTAATTGACAGTATGGTCTTAGGAACTTTTGTATTTTTAGCTTTTTTACTATATCAGATATCCTCATTTGTGTAAATATTATTTATTTGCACTAAAAAAAATGGAATAAATACACAGAATGCTAAATATTTATGGTCTTTTTTAAAAAACTTTAAAAAAATCAAAAAAAAAAAAAAAAAAAAATCAAGCTTGCTTCAATCTGATATTAGAAAATATCTTTTTATGTAAAACCGAAAGTGATTGTAAGGAAAATGCTATCATGATTGCATAATGAAATTTTGATCTTACAGCTAGTATTTTGTGTTTACTTTCAGAGGATGGGGAGTCAGATACAGAACCTGAAGATATAGACCCTCATGCTGGTAGATTTGTACGGTACCAGTTTACACCACAGTTTTTAAAGCTTAAAACAGTTGGAGCAACGTAAGTTAATGTTGAGATGTAAGGTGCATTAATTAGGGTGCAAATTTGCCCCCCCCCCCCTCCCCCCCCCCCCCCCCCCCCAATTTCATTCTTGGTTTTTGTTTTTGTTGTTGAACATTTATCAATCTTTTGCCTTGGTAATCTTATCTTCTCTGTCAAAAAATTATAATTCTTGAAAATCATAGATCATTCAGGAAGACATGAGGGGGAAATAGAAATGAAAATTAATTTGTGGTGAGTGTGTGACTGTTATAAACAAGGATTGTCAACAGTAAACAATAAACAATCTCCAACGTACAGTCAAACCTCATTGTCAAAGCTGATGAAACCAAGAATAAAACTTCGAAGTATGCAATGATTCGAGATATCCAGGTTAAAATACATAGAGAAAATTGGTTGAGACTTTTAACACACTTTGACATATCCATCGTATTCAAGATATTGAAGTTTGAGATAACAAAGTTCAACTGTAACTGTAGGCAATGATAAAGTTGTCCAAGACAGATTACTATCTGATAGCCAATGAGACAGATTTTGCAATGAAAAAATAGAGCTGGGAAGTATAGCAGATTTTTATCAAGGTGCAACCTGTTTGATGATTATGACAATGTTAATTTGAGGAGTGTTTATTTTGTGACAAGTTCAAAACAAGTTCAAGTTTAATTTATTCACCCAAAACAAAATATTGGTACATGGGGTTCATAAATAACATATATACATTATATACAATCTGGTCAGAGGTACATGTACATATACAAAACAAAAAACATGACAGGTGATTGAAAAAGAAAATAAATAAATAAGAGAGGGGAAAATATATCAAGGAGGACAGACAGCATCATAAATTTTTAAGATAAACATACATAGTTTTTTCAGCATTTTTTCATTTTTGGTTGACATTAATTCCATGAATTTAATAACATTAGGTCTGTGGGAATAATAATTAAACAAAAACATCTAAAATGTATTAATTGCTTCATTTGCTTGCATGATTTTATGATTTGATATTTATTTTCAGAGTTGAATTTGTTGTTGGAGACAAACCAGTGAATAAATTCAGAATGATTGAGCGACATTTTTTCCGAGATAAACTACTGAAAAGTTTTGACTTTGAATTCGGATTTTGCATTCCACATAGCAGAAATACAGTTGAGCATATCTATGAATTTCCTGTGCTTACTCCAGATGAAGGTAAAAATAAGTACTTATATGTTCAAAAAGTAACACTTTTTAGTTCACCTGACCCAAACATTTTCTGATTGAAGAGTATCCAGTGTCTGTCTATTCATCCTGTGTCTGTAAACTTCTCACATTTTCAAATTCATTCCCAGAACCACTTGCTGATTTCTAATCAAACTTGCCTGCCACTAAGCATTCTTGGGTGAAGGGGATTAGGGTTTGTTCAAATGAAGAGCCACGCCTTCTTTCAAGAGGAGGTAATTAAGAAATTGAACGTGATTATGTACTTTGGATTCAGATTAGTTCAATTTTGGCCCTGGGTCTAGGATTGGGCCACAATAGGTGTGAAAGTTTTTATAGGAATATATAGGCAATATCATAAATCTTTTTTTAAGAACAGCAGGCCCACAATTAGTCATATTAATATAAAACATCTTCACATAGTGTAGAATCAGATTCATACAAATCGTGACCAATTACTCACTTGAATTATATTAGAATTATGAGGAAAATAAGAGCTGAGAGTAAATACTTTTTTTCCAAGCATATTTTTAAACTTAAGTAAAAATACAAAAAAACTATTCTGAAAGTTGTTTTTTCTTGTAAATTGATATTTACATCTCAAAAGTTTACCTTGAATGGGTAAATTAAACACTTCTGAAAAAAATGACAAAAAAAGCAAAACAATAAAAAGGAAAATTCCACAGAATTGTTAAGTAAAGGTTTAATATCCTTTTTAAACAATATGGTGTCATTTCATGAGTTATTGTGGTTAGACTACTGTCATTTGATTATAGTCTTAACCATAAAATTTATTTCTCCTGAATTCTTTTAAACTTTCGAGATGTAAAGTAAAATAAATATTTACAAAATGATCTAACAAGGACTTTCAAGATGTAAAATAAAATAAGTATTTACAATTGATCAAACAAGAACTCTTTGCTTAAATTTTGGACTCATTGTTTCTGTGAAGCCCAGTCCTAAGGACCCATTAGAGCATCACTGAATGAGCTAGACCTGTATGTCAGTGTTTTCAAACCCCTGTAATTACATTTACTTGCTAGAGTAATTAAAGATGTACTTAATGTGTTCAATATTAAATAAATTGACTATAAATTAATAATTACTGGAAAACAAAGCAAAATTAGCTGTACATTTAAACTAAGGTAAACAAATCAAAATTAGCTGTACATTTAAACTCAGAGACCAGTGAAGTGTGAACAGACTACAGTCTTATTTGGTGCATGATTCTTTTGATAAAGGCAGGCACAGTCCTGTAACCAGTTCTTCTTTATTCTTTTTCTTCAAGGCTGTTTCTAAAATGTAGGTAAAGTGTTGGTAGATACTTTAATAATTAAACAATAAAACAGGTGGAATAAGCATGCCGAAATTGAAGTTGTTGGTAAGCAGTTGTAATTGGTATTCTTTCCTTTGAAATGTTACAGCAGGGAGTTATTCCTCCGTAAACTTTTATGAGGAGAATAGAATACACTGACATTTCCTTGATGATAATGCCTATTTTATTATTGATTGTTGTTTCAGTGGAGGATATGATTGCTCATCCATTCGAGACCAGATCTGACAGCTTTTATTTTGTCGAGGACAGGCTTATCATGCATAACAAAGCAGACTATGCCTACAATGGGGGGACATAACTTCAGCTGGACTGGAGAACTCTTCTTCATTCATTACGAACATCATGTCCAATAACATATATATTAAAAGACATATCTATATATTTTGTGGCATTCCACATTGCATAATTATATCATTGATTGTAAACTAAAGTCAAACTTAAAAAGATAAAAGTTTTTGTGTGTATGTTTGAGGTTAATAAATTATTGTGAATTTCAAAGGATTTATGTAAAGTTTTATGTAAGGTATCTTAATCCTACAGTCTTGGTTGATATAATGTTGGTTTATGTTTGCTCTTTTTTAACTACTGTTAAGGAAGTCTCCTTAAAAAAAGTTGTGATTTGTCTGTAAATGAACCACAGTTTACTGAAATCATAACATCCATCATTTGATTAGGTAGCCATATAACTGTGTTTTTATTCTATGATTCACATAAATGAAATTGTTACGGGCAAATTTGACCCATTTTCTGATAGAATTTTTTAGAAAATACATTGTACATTATGTATATAACCTTGCACCAAAGCTTTTCTTTTAGCCTTGAGAATCATTCCATAGGGACTTTGCCCTCTAAATATCCACAAAGTGCAATTGGAGCAACTTTTTTTCACTTGCTATGAGTCAAATGATACTATTATTATATATTACCTGAATATGATGTATTGCTCGAAACCTTTTCTTATCACAGACTGACTATTCTGGTAGTTTCAGAATTTTTGTCTTTGATATTGCATATTGTCTAAATATCCTATTTTAGTTTGTTTGATACTATTAGCCTTTAAAGGTAAAATGAGCTCACTAATTTATTACTTTACAGCCAATTATAGAATTGTTTATAGTTTCTGAAAACCTCCTTTACAGACCCTACAGAGATACTCAAGCAACCATATGAAGGAAACTCAAAAAAAAAAATTGTTGCAGTTTATGGTCCTCCATTATCTTATTTATGATTCATTGAAGGGTGCAGGCTACTATGTACATGTACAATGTTTTCAGCCTTCCTTGGTAGAGATATGGCTAAAGTCCGTCCTCATTGCCAGATTTAGTCAAGGGAATTATTTCCATATAGTCAACTTTTCAGAGGGGAGTTGGTGTCAATTTATAGCACTAACTAGTCCCTCAAAGCAAGGAACAAGTCTCAGATACAGAAATTGTTGTAAACAATTGCCACCAAAAATAAAATCCTGTACAATTTTAAGTACACTGTATTTACAACTGAACTGATCCCCTCTCTCTCATTCACAAAGTATTTAATTAATCTGTAGAAGATGATATTGTTCATATTTTTTGTATTTATATGATGTATCTCAAATTCCAGAAACATTCCAATGTGTCATATTAGATATTTTATTATTACTGACAACTTTGCATGTTTTCAGCCAGGGAATGGGTATATGTTGCAAGGTTTAACTATGACAAACATTCTGTTCTAAAGATATCCAAATTAAAAATATACCCAAATATGATATCATTTGTACTAATTTCTGTATCTCAGTAATGTAAATATATAGACATAAGTTATTAAAGCATATTTTTAGCTCTTTGTATGTTGTAAACAATTTGTGTAGCTGTTGCATCAAATTTTACCTAGTAAATATTTTTGTTGAGACAAGAATGAAATTTGGCAGAAATATCTGTCATAATACTGTTTCTAAAACATCGTTGCGGAGTAAGGAGTTGATCCTTACATTGCGGTTTCGAATCTAACTGCGGGAGCGTATAAACCGAGGTCCCGTGTCGCAGTAGGTGCTGGCACGAAAAAGATTCCTCACTACACAAAGACCGCTGAGTACGGGTCTAAATTTGCAGCTCTCCACCGGCAAGTGGTGGCGTCTCAGTATGAGTGAAAAACTCTCGAAGGTACGTTAAACAAACAAACAAAAACATTGTTGGCAATCGCAATTTCTGTTATTATCAAGATGGCTGCCGCTTAAAGAAAGGGGCAACACTGACTGGTGTCGCACACAATCTATTTACTGTCACATCAATGTTTGGCTTTTGTATGATTTATTGTGGTATAACCAAACTTTGATCAAGAAACCTTGATCCCCATGCTTTAAAAATAAAGCAAAATGACGTTCTTAAAGACACCTCAATTCTGAAATTTATCTGTTACAAATTGTTGATTGAGAAATGAGCAAATTACATGCACTACAACAATCGGATGGTATTACAAAAGAAAGATGTAATATGAATGGAAAGATTGGTCAAGACATCAAAACAATAGATAAGGTAATGGGAAGGTAGAGTGAATCTGGGGACATAAACAAATGAATGCAACTGAAGAACTGACTGAATTTTGTAAGATAAATGCACGTGTAAGATAAGCGTCATCAGAGACCCCAATGTCCCAACATACACATACATGCATCTATTGAAAAAAAAACATGGGAGTCGCCAGATGGAATTACGAAAAACCAGAAAATGATTGATCTCATTATGATTCCCCACGATAAAGTCCAGGCTCTTTGACATCGTAGACAGCTGTTTTTTTCCCAATAAAAATGGAACTCGTAAATATACTTACCTCGTCATTGGTCATTTGCAAAATTATTTTGTTAAAAAGCATTCTGATTGTACGCACAAGTACTCTGAAGTTGATAATAAAAAGATGCTCGAGTTTCTGATGGACAATATCTTTGTAGTCTTCGGAGATCAGGTCTTTCAACAATCTGTTGGAATTCCCATGGGTACCAATTGCGCCCCCTTGTTACCAGACTTATGGCGCAGAATATGAGGAGAAAACAGTTGCTGTGGCCTTCAACTCGACATTAAGATATATAATCGACGTATTATCAATTAACAATAGTTACTTCCACATGTCGACTTGATATATCCCAGTGCACTTGAAATTAAAGATACCACCGAGTCTGACATATCTGTTTCATATTTGGATATTTTACTAGAAAAAAACGTTAATGGTAACCTAACAACAAAACTTTATGATAAACGTGATGAGTTCAACTTTTCTATCGTCAGCTTCCCTTGTGTAGCAATATACTATAACACCTGTATATGGGGTTTATATCTCCCAGTTGATTCGATACGCAAGAGCATACTCCACGTACGAACAATTTCTAAAACAAGGCAAGCTTTTGAGAAACAAGTTGATGAAACAAGGATATCAACAGTCTCGTTTAAAGTCATAATTTCACAATTTCTATGGTCGATACAATAACCTTGTTAGCAAATACAATCTATCATTAAGTCGAACGCTGACTGACGTTTTTCATACTAATTGTTTGGTCAATATCTAAATACTGAATTGTCTACGGATCATGACAAGGAACACGGCGGGTGTGACCGGTCGACAGGGAATGCTTACTTCTCCATGGCATCTGATCTCACCTCTGATGTTTTTTAGGGGTCTGTGATGCTCTGCTCACGTTTTGTATTGTTTCAATAGACATTTGACCTTGATTATTGTTCTTTATCTCCATGTTTCATGGGAATCCGAGAGAATCCATAATGACGAAAGAAAGGACTAATCGGCAATTACTAAAGAAGGAAGCTCTTAATGTATGCAAAAATTTGAAACGGCTCAAAATATGTCAGAAGGAGGACAACTGTAACAACCCTATATTCTACAAGGAACGATGATTAATGCAGGTAAGTGATGAACGCTATGTCTTAAGACTTCAGTACTTATAGTAAAAGTCTTCCACAAGGGCCTCTCTTTTTGAACGTGTATTGGAAGCAGCACACACGTGGAAACGGTCGTCATGTAAGTCGCAAACGATACCTCCACCTTTCAATGGGGTTATGAAAAAGATAGCCATACACTGCGAATCTTTTGGCGTCAATAGCAGCTTCATACCGAGAAGCACTTGAATGCAGTGGGGATTATATTTTGGGGTAACTTCAAATGTTTCAGTATTTTTTGCGTACTATGAATTTAAAACAATAACCTGTATTTTAGGGCATGTCTACTGGACATTTACTTTAGATAACATTTTCATTGTATGCTAGACTACATTTTGATTAAATATTTCAAAGAAGTTTAAAAATGCTGCAAAAAATTGAAAATACCAGATATACAATATAAAGAATATATATAAATAGAGCCATTTTAAAATCATGGCGGTCCTTTCGAAAATGACCTTAACTTTAATTTTCAACGATAATTCCTATTCAGGAATTTAGACAAGGAACTAGTCGGCCGAACGTTTTCCCTGGTCTTCTTCCTTTGTGATGGAGTTTCCTGCTTCGTCTATGGCTGTGGTTCTCTTCCCAGCCAGGGTCCTAGTAACTCTGTATAGGTGCTCAGGTCTCTTTTCTCTGCCACTTTCTCATGCAAGTGCCACTTTCTCTTTCAAGTGTATTGAAAAAGAGTCTCTTAACTCTCCTTGCACTTGACTTTGTTATTAAGGACAGTATATCTGTCATTCAATTTTTCTTTTGCTCATCCTCAAAGTTGATGATCTGCTGCTTGGGAAGTTTCCTTTCCTCTACCTGCTTTCATGTGCCATAAGAAAACTATTTTCAGTCTTATTTCTCTCCTTTCCCAGTGATCTCTTCACATTTTTATCTCCAGTTGTCTTTGATGGAGATCAAGTGTTCTTCCAGGGTGTTTCTTGACAGACATTATTAAGGGCTTCAAATCTGTTTTCATTATGATGCATGCAAACGTCTCCCTAGTGTCTTTTCTCCTTAACTCTGGGTGTTGAACCTTATTTGGGTTAATGACAGGATTTCTTGAAGGCTTTCAGCTTGACTTTGATGGTGCTTAGTATTACGTGGTAGTCTGAAGATACATTAATTTCTCCTCTTGATTGTGTGTCGAGGAAGCTGCGTCTCCACTTCCTAGAGATAATAATGGAGTTTATCTGGTTCCTGGTTTTTCCATCAGGGGAAACTCAAGTCTCTTTGTGGATGTTTTTGTGCTGGTAGACACTTTCTCCTATCACCATAAAAGTCTGAACAATTCTTTTTTTTTATTCATGGCTTCAAGCGCCTGGGTACCCACATTTACATGTAGTTTTTTCCTTGAGTTGTCTGCACCTATCTTGGCATCCATGTCGCCCATCAAGATTTTTATGTCACGTCTTGGTGCCTTGTCCACTGTTGCCTGAAGTCTGTGTAATAGTCCACTGCTGCTTCTTCGTCTTCAATGTTTGTTGATGAGTAGCACTGGATCACAGTTACTTTCCGTCCTTTGGGTGAAATCTTGCTGTCATTATTCAAGGAGAGATTAGTACCCATTATTTGGTTCTGCGGACATCATAATGGCATCTCTCTCTCTCTCTCTCTCTCGCTATGTTCTTGGTTTTCATCTGTATGTCCAGAGTAGATGATCTTTTCTCCATTAATCACCATAGACATCCCAGTTCCATTACATATGATCTCACATACTCCGGAGAAATGGATGTTGTGCCTCTTCATGTCTTTATCTCCCTGGACTGCCCTTTCCAGTTTCAAACATGGTTGGCACGTTACAGGTCTCTAGCTCTCCTTGTCATTGCTTTCTTCGACAGAACATCTTTCATCTGACTTGTTTTACAAACTGTTTTCACCAGTCCGCGTCTTACGTCCTCCAGGTGAGGTGTCCCAAATCGAACACCTGGTTTCCTTTATATTACTCTGGATTCTGTTGCAGATGAGTTTTTACATGGTAAGGCTTCTAGCTTTTCGCATTCCAGTAACCCCTAAACCCGGAGGACCGATGGTTTTCTCCCTAGTCTTTAAAGGCACCGGACGCTAGCCTTTTGCCACAATCATTCAGCTACCAAAGTATTTGTTAGGCCACCAACGGGGAGATGTGATATGTGACTAGCTGGCAGAACCTATTTGAGACAGTAGGCATTATATCGAGGTTTTGTTGATGTAACTTAGTGACATCGGTTATGAATTCGAGAATTTTACCAGACTATGACATCATCTAGTAGATTACAGACATTTTCTTGATGTTAATGTCTCAGTGGAGGAAATGATTAATTTGATACAAGATCCAATGGCTTAATTTTATTTTGTTGAGGACAAGCTTATCATGCATAACAAATCCGACAATACCTACAATGAAAGGACACTTGAGAACTCCTCATTCGTTACAAAAAACTCAAAAAAACTACAAACAATAAAAATCTGTGAACAGAGCATTGAACATGGATCCCCGGAAATCCCAGAGGTGGGATCAGGCGCCTAGGAGGAATAAACACCCGCCGTGAGCCCTATGTATTGATCAGGTAGATGGAATATTCCGTAGTCAAATTTAATTTAAAAAAAACAAGTTTTGTTTTAAACAAAGGCCTAAAGAATTGGTTTGAAATATGTCAGTCATAATACGGCCCAATGTTAGGTTATATTCGCTAACAAGGTCGTTTTAACGACGATAGAATTTACGATATGCTAACTTAAAACTAGGTTGTTGAAATCCTTAAACATCAACTTATCTGTCAGTAGGCTGCCTCGGTTTAAAAATTGATCATATTGACTGCTAATAAGGGGGCGCAATTGGAATTCCGACAGATTGTTGGAAGACCTCATCTCCAAAAACTGACATGGATATTGTCAATCAGAAACACAAGCATCTTTTAGATATCAACTTCAGAGTACGTGTGTGTACAATCGGAATGTTTTTTAACAAAATAACTTTGCAAATGACCAATGACGAGGTAAGTATATTTTCTAGTTCCATTTTATTGAAAAAAAGCAGCTGTTTATGATGTCAAATAGCCTGGACTTTAATTTATCGTGGGAATGGTTGAATAAAGTGTTGAAAAGTACGTTTTAATGTTATTGATTTTGTGATTTCAAATTTTCTTAAAGATTCTCCTTCACTGCTGTAAATATTTTAGTGAGGAGTAAAGAAAGAGGCTTGGTAGAACATTTACTGGAACCTGCTATGTATCTTTGTTTGTAAGGATTTCAAGCTATTCATATAATACAAAGATCTAATTTTTTAGGAAAGTAATGATATTACAATTGCAATTTCTACAAATGTATTTTAAAGATACATAAAGGATAAAAAAAAACTGACAGGTTTATTTATTTTAAGAATAAAGTATGATTGACTAAATGGTGTCTGTCTTCTAGTAACTTCTTGAATAAATTGCAAAATTAAAAAAAATCCCCCTGTTTGATCGGGGCATTTCTTCTCAAATTCTGTTTGATTGAAAATTGTCACATTTTGCGTTCACCTTGTTCCAGAGTGGTCATCAGAAAAGGAGAAAGAAACCGACAGGGATGGTAACTATCATAAATATACCAGGAATGCAAAACAAAATTATCCTGACTAGTCGTAATTAAAACACCTCACGTGTTTAAAGAAAAAAATGACGTATTAAAATACACTAAAGGGTCTTTTTCTGTAACTGTTGACAAAAACAATGAAAATTAATTATACTTAGAAATAGGGAAAGAATCGTCAGGTCCTTCAACTTAAACATGTCACCTTAACTATGATAAATCTGGTATATTGCGTGCACAAATATAACTAAACATACCAAGGTATATATCATAGCAAAATCACGTGAATGATGTTCTCATATTCAGCATTAATATCATTTCGTTTTTTAAAATCAAATTATATATCAAATATTTAAGGAATTTTATAATAGATTTGCATTTAGAGAGTTGATAGAAATTTCCAAGATCACTGATAACCTTCCTGGTATAACGGCGAACTAATCAAACCATACTGGTACCCAAGATTCGGGTAAATTTTATTCTTGCTAATAAATGTATGGCCCATTAATAATAAATTGCAGGGCTTCGCTGGAATGTTTAAAAATAAATTAACCAACAGTACATAAAGATCCCAGCATGGAAAACCACATACTTCAGTCCAGAAAAAATGATAAAGTTGAGATTTACCTCTATAATAATGTTCAGCATGCCATATCTATATTACAAAGTATATTAATTTAGGAAATTATTGGTAAGAGAAGATAGTCGTTCTTTTTTAAGACCTCAGATATCTTAAAAAAGAACGACTATCTTCTCTTACCAATAATTTCCTAAATTAATATACTCAGATATATTCAGTAAACATTCCATTGTGTCATAGTACGTAGATATTTCTACGATGGCCGACAGCGGCCGCCACTTTTGATTCTGAATATTGTCATTTTGTACAGCTTTTTTGTCAATTTTCGTTGACAAATTACAACTAAACTGGTAATGCTATATGTCCATATACAGTTTTTATACTGACAATTTACACTGGAGAAAATCATTAAAATTCTTTCTTGTGATATGAAATGAAGATACATAAAACAGGTTACTTGAAGGTGATAAGCTTAAGGTTCTAGCAGAACAGCAAGGTCGGGGTGATTACAGATTACTATTGTCTTCTAGATATGCTTTCTAGACAGATTGTAGTAATTAATTCATAAAATTCCATGTTGGTGTACCTGTTGGTCACATCATAGGTAACCAGGATGAAATTTTCCAGGTCTATCAGAAATTTGATTTTGTTCATAATCGGACGTGTCTTTGATGTATGGATTTTGTTTTTTAAACAATGCGCACGATGAAATGATAACATTAGTTACATGTACCTATATTTTCATTCCCGTACTACATTGAAAAATAATTGGCCGACCAGGTGGAAGTCTTGAGAGGTTGCGTTGGCCTTTAAAAGTGTTTCAAGCATTTAGTTATTAATTTTATGTATTTAGAGAGCAAATACAGACTCCCACATTTAAGGTTGTCATTTTATTCTTGCTGGGTATATTTCCGTATCTAAAGTTTTGTTTTTGATACATTTCATAAACTTTTGATTGGATGCTCACATGTAGAGCTACTAAATCCTGTTTTTCTACCTCTACATAATAGGTAGAATCGAGTTGTCTCATACACTTTGAGGATCGAGATATATCCATTATATTCATGTATATCCATTACAACAAAGTATTAATTTTATTCGCCTTTTTAATTACAATCCCAAGAATATCTTTTTAATGATACAAGGTGACAGAATGACGATTTACGTCTAATCTAGGATTAACTGGGTTACGATATCTCAGACTAATTGAGGGTGAAAATCATTAAAATGCTCCTTATCTCTTTCAAGCCACCTGTTTTATGTATCTTAATTTCATATCACACGAAAGAATTTTAATGTTTTTCGCTGGTGTAAATTGTCAGTGTAAAAAGTGTACATGTACATATAGCATTACCAGTTTAGTTGTAATATGTCAACGAAAATTGACAAAAACGCTGTACAAAATGACAATATTCTTAATCAGAAAGTGGCGGCCGCTGTCGGCCATCGTATATTTCAGTATTACTGACAACTTACGTTTTAGCCAAGGATTGATATCAGAATATGATTATTTTATTACCAATTTCAGCATATGAATTAAGAAATAAAGTCCGCGTTATAGTGAATGTTGCAGGATAACCTCCGAGGTCGAGAAATGTTGTCTGAAATATAAAAGCCGAGGCGTTAGCCGAGGCTTTTATATTTCAGACAACATTTCGAGACCGAGGAGGTTATCCTGCATCATTCACGACAACAAGGACTTTATTTCTATTCTACCAACAGCTCTAAAATACGGCTGATCGTTTCCTCTATAGAGAAACGAATTAGGTCACCATGTCGCGATTTCGCTATTCCATTTAACACCAGAGGGTCATTTTTTTTTGTTTACTTGTATCAATTGCATAAAATGCAGACGATTTCAGCTTTCGCGGGATTAAAAATATCCTTTAATTATCTATAAATTTGTTTGTAACATGTATTGATTAATTTTTAAGAATGTAAGATAACAAAATCAGTTGTCTGTTTCACTGCTATATTAGTAAAATCACGGAGAGTAAATGTTATGGGGAGGTCCGTGGATCAGCCCCACTTGGCTATAAAAACGGATATTTATCAGCTGTTTCAGGCAATACACACTGTTTAGACTGCTTAAGACGACAAATCGATATGTTCTAAATACGTATTAGATTCTACAGTGAAATATTTATTTCAACTGTACAGGTTTGACATGTGTTTCTGATCTGATAATTTTTTGATGACGTTCGTGATTTATTGGAGAATAATGTCCGCGGCATTTCTTTGATCTCTTCAATAACTGTGGTAGAATATTGTATATCTTAGACGTAAGTTCTTAAAACTTTTTTCTCAACCCTTTTGTTTGTTATTTTTTTTTAAAGTATTTATATCATGTTACTGTGTGCATATTCATTACGGAGATCTAATAGTAAAAAAAAACCCTTACGGAGATCTTATAGTAAAAAAAACCTTACCTTTTTTGGAAGATCCAATGCAATACTTTTGCAATTTCTACAAATGTATTTTAAACTATATAAAGCATAAAAACTGACAGGTGAGATTATTTTTAGAATTATGTATACAGGATTATTCTATATCCAGAAATAGTGTCTGTCTTCCTGTTCTTCTTGAAGGTTTTGCAAAATTTAAAATAATATCACTTTTTTCGATTGGGGTATTTCTTGATAATTATCATTCACCAAGTTACCAAGAATAGTGTCTTTTTTGAAGATTTTATTTTATCCAAAATAAATAAATAAATAAATAAAAAATAAATAAATAAATAAAATAAAATAAAAATCTAGCAACAAGACTACTTTAAAGTAGTCATATTGCAGAGTTTATTTAATAAAAAAAAATCTTGGAAAAGGAGTTTAGTCACTAGCGAAACTATATGTATCCCAAAACATATCTTGATATATCATCTATTATATACAAATCAAAATTATCCTGGCTAATTGTAAATAAAACATCCCACGTGTTAACAGAAATATGACGTTTAAGAAACACTAAAGGGGTCATTTTCTTTAAGGCGGGATTCATTTGGTATTTATTGTATTTAAAAATTAATGAAATTTTCATAGAATCAGGAAGACAATATCACTAAGTGATGGTATCAATCAGATTTATAAATTTGACTGTTTTATTTTAGAAGCAAGGTCAGGTCAAGGACATTGTCTTTTTCATAATTGACATTAAGAATTAAAAAAAAATACTGTTTCTAATCATATGACGCCTACTTCTACATGTATTTCAAAAGATTTTCTCTTTGTATAAAATGATGTTACCATAAAGGGTCTATCAGATGATACGTTACGTACTACCAAATTGACATAAATAGATATTGGCTAGCCCGAATTTCCTCTATTTGTCTAAAGTTTAATGGAATATTAGGTTTTTTTAAATATGCTTTGTATATCTAAATTTTTCTTATCTTTAAATATGGTATAAAGTAGTCATATAAAGATACAAAATGATATAAAAACAAAACGTTTTGACGGTTTACTAAGAGTGTAAATACTAGTACACTTTTTGTTGATTGTTTACTGTTTACTAAGAGAGTAAATACTAGTACACTTTTTGTTGAGTTTTTACTCCAATTTGTTCTTTGATTGGAAGCTTTCAAAAGCTAGCAAGATTGCAGTTTGTTCGGAAAATCGTATTCATTTGATGTATTTAAAACTTTAGTCCATGATAATTAATTTCAGTTACATTACAAAATTTTCTTTTTAAGTCTTTGATTATTTAATAATTTTAACTAAATTCATTGTTCAGAAGTAATTTTGAGAGACAAAAAAGGAGATATTTTTCATATGCTGCCGTTCTGTCAAAAATATAGTCCTTCCAGATTTCAAGCTCAGTTTACCATTTCTATTTAAGCTTGTACAATGATGAGGAGGAAAGAAAAATATGATATTTTAAATCCCTTGCATATAAATATATAAGACATATTAGCATATAAACTTTGAGTATTTCATTTAGTTAGAAACTAAACAAGAATCCCTCCTTTTGACTGTTAAAAACACAATAAAAATATTATGCTTACAAAAGAGAGATGAAAATTCGGTTAATATTTCTTAACCGGTTAATTGACTGGTCGTTCAACTGCTTAACTGTTAAAACCTAAACTGTTAGCTTACAGAACAAGATAACAATGATAAACTCTGCATATATACTAAGTCTACCAAAGATACAAAAGTAAACATCGTAGCAAATACTAGTACCCGTTTATTATAGAATGTAAATTTGTACCTGTTACAAATGTACTAAGTTTTCTCATATTCGGTACTAATATCATTTAGATTAAATACAGCCATTACAGATGAAGTTATTTATAATTTCTATATATTTCCAAGATCACAAATCTTCTTTGTACATATATAAGGGCGAACGTTATCCGAGATTCGGGTTTATTTAGTCTTGCTCTAAAAATGTATGGTCAATTAAAGAATTAAATCATAGGGCTTCTTAATAAACGACCCAATAGATCATACAGAGTCCCAGCATTGCACACCACGGAATTTAGTTCAGAAAAATAAAAAGCAAACTTGAGACTTTCCTGACAGCCTTCTTCAATGAGTCTCACACTACTCGAGACTAACAAATCACCAACTGACAACATTTGAATAATTGATTAAGAATACTGTGTTTTGTTTCTGTAATTAAAAATCGTTAAGTGATTATATAAGGAGCCCAACCCAATTATTTTTTGTATGTTATATTACATTCATCACAGACAGTTCTAATCCATAAAATTTAGGTTAACCGGTTACTGATTTTATAACCAATCATGGGACGTTTAACTGATTCCTTGAATAACCGGTTTATCGTTATCATCTTATACGTATTCGGATGATGATGATTTGTACAAACATGGTCTGTAATGAAGTAGTTTTTCATTTGGTATGAAATTTTTAAAATAACTTTTAAACTAAAAGAACGTTTTCTGTTTTATATTGACATAAATGTGCATAATTTTCGCTAATACTATAAACAAACTATAATACATGTACAATGTAAAAAGTATGACACACCTTGGTCATGACACTGACATATTTTCAATATTTCATTGACCTTGAGTTTGAATCATGACAAACCTGTAGGTCACAACCGCAAAAACTTTAACATTGACCATAACTTTTGATTGGTTAAAGCTATGGCTTTCATATTTCATATGTGTATATCTTGTGAAAAGACCTCTCTTTGGGTACCACCATATTTGACCTTGGAGTTTGAGCCAGTTTTGAAAATTTTACCGAACTTTTAACCTTGGCCATAACTTTTGAACAATTGGTGCTATTGCTTTCATACTTCACATGTGTAATTCCTATGACAATACCTTTCTTTGGATACCAACAACTTTGACCTTGGAGTTTGACCTACTTTAAAAAAAATACCTTGGCCATAATTTTTGAACACTTGGTGCTAGGGCTTTCCTACTTCACATATGTAATCCTTGTGACAAGACCTTCCTATGGATACCAACAACTTTGACCCTTTGACCTTGACCTTGAAATTGACTTACTTTTAGAAAACGTTAACCTTGGCTATAACTTTTGAACAGTTTGTGCTGGAGCTTTCATACATCACATGTATAATCCTTGTGACAAGACCTTCCTTTGGATACCAACAACTTTGATCCTTGACCTTGGATTTCGACCTACTTTTGAAAAAAACTTTTACCCTGGCCATAACTTTTGAACGGTTGGTGCTAGGGCTTTCATATTTCACATGTTTATTTCTTGGTCTTTCCTTGGGCACCATTTATTTTTACCATTTGACCTTGACCTTGATGTTTGACTTACTTTTGAACAACTTTAACCTTTTCCATATCTATTCAATGGTTGCTGCTAGGGATTTCATATTTTACAGATATATTCCTCAAGACAAGATCTTACTTTGGGTACCAACATATTTGATTTGCATTTGAAAAAGTTTAACCTTTGCTATAAGTTGCCATACAGGGGCATCATTGTTTCACAAACACATCTTGTTTTCCGTATGAACACGAAGCCCTTGTGCTGTGAGAGAAATTTCCAGTCTTGAGTCTATACTGGCGAGCGAAACGATGTTTGATAAATAAACAGTTGCATATGCATTTTAAGGTTTTATTTGAAGATTTACTTTCCTTCCTTAATTGTTCACCTTTATATTTTTCAATGTTCCATTTCAAGTTTAACCAAGTACGAATCCTTTGTTTATGTGGTTTCAGTTTAAATGTACATGGACTTGAATCGATCACTTCTCCGAATTTTATTTCAGGCTTCGATCATATAGTTCTTTTCATGACAAGGAGCACAAGGTGGATAGGGTTGTTTACTCCTCCATGATACCTGATCCCATCTCTGCTCACAATTTGTTGCAATGGAATTACTATTCGTTATCTTCATATTTTATTCTGATTTATTGGAATCTTTAAAAGATATATAATGGAATATTTCCAGGCGCATACATGTAACCATCAGAGCATATCCAGAATTTAGGACACAAGGGGAACATATCAGTTGCAGATTTAGGACCCCTCTCAACACCATGTGTTGTTGTAAATGTTGTTTTCTTCCATGCAGAAAATTTACAATATTTACACTAAACATGATAGGATTATTGTTTAAGGTTTGACAACTTCTGCACTTATTCTACCATTATTAAACATATCTTTATCTTTTTTTGTTTTTTGACGAACTTTTCTTGGATTTATTCCAAGATTGCACGGACGTCCGCTATTAGGGATAATTTGAAGAATTTTACTATTGTGTTTTTTTTTTCTTCCTTTTAAACATTTATTCATCTGTATCTTTTTTTCAGCAATTTTCCTTTCTTTACCCCTTATTGGACGTTATGTCAGACAATGGATTGTGTAGGATTTTCTTTTTGTGTAATTTTTTTTAATCGTGTTGAAATTATCATAAAAGATTCTCAACATTATATTAGATCAAGATGAAATAATTGAATGCATTATTTGTTTGCATTTTCCAAATGCAAGCAAGTAACTGTAATTTCACTTCACTAATATTTCATTGTCTTCGAACATTTTTCCTTGGGAAATACACGTAAGACAGGTACCCTATGTTGAAATTGAAGCAGATAAACTTAATATATGTCCACCTTTATAATATATAATTTTCTTTAAGTCTAACAAATATTTTTCATTAGTGTTCAGACCCTGCTTAAAAGTTTTCCCTTAATCCTCTTTTCCTTTGCATTTTTTTCTTCTATTGATTTTCTATCAGTCATCAATTGTAATTACATTGTATAATTTTAAACCAGTTTGAGTAAAAATCAGTCTAGAACATTGTACAAAATCTGTAAACCTTAGTATGCATGTTTGAATGAAATAATAAATGATCAATGTATGGTTTTTATGGAGTTATCTAAGTGCTCGTATATACCCAGTCTATGTTAAAAATATGGTCTATATGTTGGTGCTATATTAATTAAGGAAGTGGTTGCTGTGGAAACGATAAACATTGAACCAATCTCACGTATAACGAATGATTTAGTTCTAAATACAACTCAATATTTTTGAAAAAAAAAAAAAAAAAAAGATTGAAGATAGCAAAGACCATGTTCATACTATTGATACCTTTCTGAGTCGCATGTCTTCTCAGTACAACAACCATAAAAAAGGTTAATGAGCCATTTTTTAAAAAAGATAATCCTTAGCCGGGCAAAAGTTTTATGATATCATTTTTCTTTATACAAAAACAGGTACAAAATAAGGGAAAAAAGATAAATATGTAGTTTATTTTTTAACATTTTTTTTTTTGTTTTAGCAGAAATTCCTCATTTGTATCCAAATTCTCATTGCCTGTCACATATTTGAAAAAAAAAATGAGGATAAGTTCTTGCTGATCCCAATGTATTCTTGCATGATGCTTTTCTCTGAAAAAAATTAAAAAATCGATAATCTAGCATCGTTTTATTTAACTCTTTGACTTGAGTATAAATATGTTTTAATTAGCAAGCGAACACAGACACACAAGTGATTTTTCTATTTCAACAGTAACATCAAAGGTATAGTTTGGATTTCCAAAACAAAATGACGTACCCTCACTCCTAAACACAGGAGACACTCTATGACATTTACCCAATTTTCCAATGCTATCATACACTCTGACATATAGTATACAGCATATTAACTGAAAGTTGGTGTGACGCTGCCTTTTGTAGTTGTGACGCTTCATTCAAGTTTTGTGACGCCGCGTACTGAGATTCCAATCACTTGGTGGATTTATTCTTGTGACGCATCATTCCTGTATGTTTCTGCACTATAGCTCGCAGTCAAGCAAAATGGAAAATGATTTGGTCTTTGTTGTGCAATCGCTTATTAGAAGTGTCTAATTTACAAATTAGGTATACAATTTTTTTATAGCATATATAGCTTTCGACCTCGAACTGCAGTGCATATACCCAACATCAAAGCGTGATGCATACAAGAGTAAGCCGTAAAACCATTGCTTCCATCATGGAAACGGTAAAATGACAGTGTTTGGATTATATCTCTGCAAGAACGGTTACAAATGAGAGGGCTAGAAACGCAGACTATTTCTGACCTTGCACTTTATGAAAAAAACCTATATGTAGCTGGTTTGCATTGTGACATTTTGTGGCAAAGTATAGAATGGTAAATTTTTAAGGGACAATTTTTGTTCTTCTTGTTTATATTTCGAATTAAAGAAACATTTTTTAAAAACCTTTTTAGATGTTTAATTTTCACTTCGAAATAATTGAGATAAGCGTGCTCTTGTAACTAAAGAACTTGCATCTCATTTGAAATATTTGGGAATTTGAACCATTTCAAGCGAAGTTATAACCTAAAGTGAAGAAAATCCAATTTTTTGGAAGGTTTCAGATACGTAGGATTTCGACTCATTTTGACGAAATATATGGTCCTCTGTTGGCTAAAAATCGGTGAAAATTCTGTTTTCGGGAGAGCTAGATAATTAAAGTTTAATTAAGATGTGGCACACCTATGTTTTTGGATTGATTGTCCAGACAAGAATTAGTATATACTCTAAATTATTATATAATACTAAATAACAAAAAGATTGTCATTTATGAATTTACATATTTAAAACATTCGTTGGTCTGGTTGCGCCTGTATTGCTTAAGTGAAATATTTTTTTTTAAACATCATCTTTACCTTTCATTATAAATTAAATTTTGAAAAAAAATTAACAAATTGTTATTGGTCTTTTAAGGGATTTTCTCCGGATGCTATAGTAAGAATTTATTGATTTTCTAAATGTATTGGAAATAAAAACACAACTTAAGAACGGTTCGTCATAGTTAAAGGATACAGTTAATATTTGATGCCGCAGCCAGTCATTTTGTACGCAGGGTAATTTTATATTTTATTTATTGAGTGATCAAAGACAATTCTAAGCCATATAGCAGAAAGATAATTCTTAACACCACTGGCGCATGATTTGATATCTGTAGTGTTGTGTCACACACTGCATGAATAATGGTGGAATTCCATTACATATATGTGTATTGATTTCTAATACAATTCATTCATTTTTCTGTCAGAAACCTCAGAACCTAAATGAAGGCGGAGTTTGATGTTCATAATTGATCAGGAAAAGTATTGCGCGCACGTTCTACATATAATTGCTAAATTACAATTGCGTGTTGTCAGTTGTTAATTAACACTGTGAGCAGATGACACTCCAATAATATGCCAAGGAAAGCTATTTGCTACTGTTTTCACACCATATAAGAAGCAATATGTCGTTTTTATGAAGTAAAGCGTAATTTGCAAGTTAAAATTCATTACTAGTTTTAAGAAAATCGAAAGAATCTTCGCGGTTTACTGCATTAATATTTGATAGGCGCTCTCGCTTTGATGATTTTGGACCTGTAACTCATTTCATGCCTATGTTCCGGGAACTAATATTGTTTTAGCACTATGAGACAATAAAGGTACACTAATCATGAACGAAATGAGCTGTTGACTGCTGTGAAAATTCAGATAGAGGGTCAGGAGCCTAGCGGTAAGTCTCTAAAAAGTCGTTTTGAATGAAGATTGTTAACCATCTTTTCTTATCACTTTACTTATAATTTTTATATGTTATATTTTTAAACGGAAAAGCATAAATATTTGATGGTTCAGCATGAAATTTAAATTATATGTCTCTTTTTTTTTTAATGCAAACGATTTCAGTCTTGTTTCATTTATTAATTATGGTAATAACTCAACTTCTGTGATCATAATTTACTTTTATATATATATATATATATATATATATATATATATATATATATATATATATATATATATATATATATATATATATATATATATATATATAATATTGTGTTCATGACTTGAGACAAGTCAAAGAGAATCAATATTAATTTGTATCATTTGAAGCAGAAATATATTCATGTCATACCCTGTTGGAGTGAGTTGGAGAACGTGCTTTCTAGATAAAGCTAAATGGCCGTTTACATGAAGCCCAAGTTCCTTCTTGTCTAGAATACTCTAAACTCGAAAAATAAGCAGAAAATATTCATTCTTACAGCAAAGTAATGAATTTATCATTTTTTTTTTTAATTTCAAGAATAAGATATATCAGCTCAAACCTTCCAAGGATACATTGAAGCGATTTGTTCCCTTTTCTGAATTCATTCTGTTTTACGTTCTAGCATATCTCTACTACATAGCCGCTACTTATAGATACTGATATCAAGTTGTTTATTGTTTACCTAAATGGCACAATTTTTGGAAGAATGAGTCTCTAGAAACATGAGAAATACAAATTTAAACGTCCATGGCAAGAATACATACCGTCTGGGTTATCAGTCCGAAGTCGTCATAAAGATTTTTATTAAGTATTAGAGATAGTTAGAGAAGAGAGGCAGGATTACTAGTCAGACTGTGACCCTTTTCACAAAAAATCTTACGACTAAGATAAAAAATTTTCCATTCTGCAAAAACAATCTAAGCTGTAGTAGGACAGAAAAAAGTCTTATATTTTTATTACACCAGCTTAAATTGTAAAATATTTAAGAAAAAATTCAATATATTTATTAAACAAAAAATTATGGAGTTGTCAAAAATTTATCTTAGTCGTAAGATGTTTTGTGAAAAGGGCCCAGAACTATACAGGGTCTTGACGTTACGCAATATAAACCTCACATATCATAGACCATAAGTAAAAACAAGATATAAAAGGGTTATATCATAAGTAAAAATAAGATATAAAAGGGTTATATCATAAGTAAAAACAAGATATAAAAGGGTTATACCATAAGTAAAAACAAGATATAAAAGGGTTATATCACAAAGCAACATAAAGCCCATATCAAAATTTTAAAGAATTAAGAACAAACACAAAAATACCGAATCCTGACTAATTTTGTATGCTCATTCATTTTGGCCGATCCTTATTGCTAGGATTTCAAAAAATTCCACCGTTTAAAATTGTGATACAACTTCTCTTACTTGTATATAACAATCATATTCTGATTGTGATTTGTTAATATGGATATCCGTGCATGCCTGAGTTAATGTGGGTGGACGTGATGGAAAAGCGTCAGAAGCCAGCAATGTGACCCATAGAAAAGGTACATTTACCTGGAATATATGTCATCTTCTATTTTTGAATTTATGTGGGTAGGTGTAAGTACAAAAATTGAAATATGACATACTAAGGCAATGCTAATGAAACTCCCTCTTTTTTGAGAGGATTGAAGATTTGATAAAAGGGATCATCAAAAAATGGACTCCTTCTACTTCCTTAAAAGTGACTCAAAATATTCTGAAGATACTCCAAGGATATACCCAGATTTGCAAAGTTGACGAACATATTTTAATAAAAGTACTCTTGAGGATATTTCAAATTACTTTATTTCCCTTCATAAAGTAGCACTCTAGTAACAAAGAAAATCCTCTTACAGGCCCAATATCCTCCGTCTACAGTTACTCTGAGTTCTGGCGGATGATAAAAAGTTGTTTAATCTTCATTTTTTCCGATTAGTTGTGGTAGAGGCTGATTGACCGGTGAATCATGTATCTGGTTTGACATTAGGAAAATTACTAATTTTACTTAATGCTTGTCCTAAAAAAAAAAGTCACAAGAGAATTTTTTAAACGATCAAAATGTTTCTTTGAGGTTTGGATATATTCTTCGTGGATTTTTTTTTTTTAGGTTTAGATTTCTACTTTCAAATACTAGTACGCTATTGTTGTGTAAGTTTACTGTCAATTATTATATGTCTATTGTGTACAATGTAGAAATGACCACAATCTTAAGATCATCTTCCATATTAATTAGATTGCTAGTAACAAATTGAATTCAATACTAGTAATTATATCTCTATGATCATGTATAATTCATTCCTGGTGTTATCTTAAGTACAATCTGAATTCGAACATTTGGACACGTCAGGAGGAAAGAGGATTCCTTTAATCATTGAACTTTGAAGTTTTAGTGCATATATGGTCAAGGGAAAGTATTTCCTCATTTAGGTAATTACCTATTCCATCAGGTTCTCATGATTATAAGTCAGACTAATGAATAACAAATAAAGAACGTAAATGTACTTTATCAAGGGGTTGTCGTCATTGTGATGAAATTTTCCACATGATGTTCCTTTTCAATCTGAAAAATACGTAAAAAAATCACCTTTTCATGACTACATATTTTATGTAACTGGACTTAAATCTACGGGATGGTGGATGGAGCGGGAGAACCTATGTCTCTCCTTTTTTGGTGGTGAGAGCTCAATGGAGTGTTGATCATCGGTATATCTGTATCAAGTGGTCGGCGGACCAGAGGTTTAAGTTTTGTAACCCTTATGAACAGAAGAGACGGTGGCTAGAAGAGAGGCCAGACTGTGTGATTCTATCTGGTGGTAGACAGGAAGAAAGGCAGGTTCTGTAACCCTTAGACAACAGAAAGAATTGTTTTTGTTGCGTCGTAGGTTAATGGACGGAGGAAACGTGCAAGGTCAGTACTTAATGAGTCCTGAACATCTATCAAGAGGAGGTCAAATAGATTTTTTTGGATCAAAGAAGAGGATTCGGTAGCTTTATCGGTGGTTGGTAGATAGGAAGGATGAATTTTGCAGTTCTATCGGTGGTGGACTAAGGAGACATGAGGTCAATAGTTCTTTTGGGTGGAAGACAACCGAAAAACGGTTTATTTAGCTTTATAGAAGGAGAGACAGAGGAAAACTGTAGGTTTTACAGATTTATCGAATGAGTGGCAGACGAGAGGGGCAGGATCTGTAGCTCCTTATTCTAGCAGGAAAAAAAAGGAGTATGTTCTGTCGTTATATTGCTGGAGGGCAATTGGAAAAGGTCGATTCTGTAGCTTTATAGGGTAGTAGACAAAAGAGAATGATGGTTCTGTAGTTTTATCGATTGTGATTGGTAGTCGGAATAGCTACCTTAAGAATAGATAGAGAACAGAGGCGGAAATTGTAGCTCTGTCTGGTAGTGAATAGAGCGGAAAGACGAGTTTGCAGCTATTAAGGATTATATGAATAGGAGAGGGATGGGTTCTGCAGTTGTATTGTTTGTATGTAGAGCCAATGGAGGGTTGCTATCACTATCGGTTAGCAGGTGGAGAGGGATGGGGTAGGCAGAAGGGTAAGATTTTATGAGGCTACACTGAGAAGAAATGAAGAGTTTGTAGTCTAACTAGGTGGTGTGCAAAGAAAGGATGTAATTTTTATAGCATTTACGGGTGATGAAAAAAGGACAGCGGAGGAATCTATTGTGCTATCAGTTGATAATAAAGGGAAAGGTTTAATTCTGTAGCCCTATTTGGGTAGTAGGGATGACAGGTTCAGTGACGCTGTGTTTCATTCAACGAATGAAGAGGTGCAGTGAGTAGTTCTCCTTGGTAACTAAACGAGTAAGTATGGGCTGTACCTCAGTCGATGGTAGGTGGTATGCAGGAATGGTGTTGGATTGGGGTGAGATCTATCGAGTAGCAGGCACAAGAGAGGAATAGTTCTGTAGGTAGATTTGTGTTAGGGAGGACTCTGATTAGTGAGCTCTAAAAGGGAACGAGATAGATACATATAATTTAGCAGAAAGAGTCATAGCAAAAGAGAATTCCAAGTACTGTCGATTGCAAAAAATATGGTTCTTTTGGATTCGACACCTGTGAACGCATTCACTTAACATCTTTCATGTTTTTCACATTTTGAATGGATACGTCCAAGATTCAAGATATAATGCAATGTCAAATAAAAAGATCTCAAAGGCAATTCTTGATCACAAATTGAAAATGAGGGTATTCAAGTGGAATAACTCTGGCTACAAAAGATTCTGGATGAATACTC